>NC_083228.1:93071627-93374657 GCF_032191835.1 Heteronotia binoei | reverse complement strand
GTGAGCAGTGGAGCATAGCTACTGGGTGCCTCAGCTGAGGATCCATATTTTATACACTCCTGATTCTGAATTCTTTCCCCCACTGCAGTTTGGATATTAGGTGGACACAGGGCTTTGAGCCACCCTGTTTTTCTGCTCCTGCTGGGCAGAGGAGCTTAGCTACTGGGTGCCTCAACTGAGGTCCCACTTCCATACTCTCCCACTCTTCCTGATTGTGAACACCTCTGTGTCATGAGGCTAAAAGCAGATGCAAATGGTGATTGTCATAGGGGGAATGGCCCAGGCCCCATGATAGGACAGTCCTGCCACTGGGCTACAAAGTAGTTCTGTACCATACACAGGGGATGGATGCAACAGAAGCATGAGCTCTGCAAAGATGTGTAGAGGATATAGGCCAATAGACATGGCCAAAGGAAACAACAGGTTGAAGAGACTGGAGATGGAGGAGGGGAGAGGAAAGAGGTGGAGCCACAACCCAACACCTTTGTCTCAAAGAGTGCAGAACATCTCCACTATGATACAGCTTAGCCTGAGGGAGTGGGTGGATGGCAGCATTATCAGTGGCTACATTGTAAAGATGCCAGCATCAACATGCTGGCAATGGTGAAGGCTGTACACCTCATGGACATTGTCTTCCTGGCACACATTCTTCACCTCATGATGAATGATGCTCTGGGTCTGGGGAGCCCTGTCAGGGCTACCTGAGCAGCTGCTATACTTGAGATCCAGTCCTTGCTTGAGACCTGCCAGTGCCTGGCTGCCTACTTCTTGTGCAGCATCTACCTGCTTGTCTGCTGTGTAAGAGGCAAGAGGAGAGGAATGAGTACTGAATACTGGCCCATCTTGGATTCACCCACCTGCTGGAACTCCACCTAGACCATTGGTGGAGCAGAAGAGTGTGGTGCAGGATGTCATCTCCTCCATGACAGTGATGATCCTGCATGTGGCAGATGAACATAGCATCATCTCTTCCATTTGATATGGGTCCTCAAGCCCTTCCAGGACACCACTGGCATGTTCTGTAGCCATATGGCTAGCCTGAAGCAAGTCATATCCTGATTCAAGGGCTAGTCTGGTGCTTGTATCCAAACTGGAGCTGGGCCCTGAGGGGATGGCTGTTCTCCCATGGGTCAAAGCCTTGGCAGAAAGGTTGGGGTGGTCATTACCACCAGGTTCCATTCTCTATGCAAGGGAATGTAAACTGGCCTGCATCTGTGATCCCCAGCATTGCTTTCTGGAATGCAGAGCTCATGCAATGGAAGTATGAGCTCTGAAAGATGTGCAGAGGGTACAGGCCAACAGACATGGCCAAAGGGAACAATGGGTGGAAGAGGCTGCGGAGGAGTTGGAGCCACAGCCCAGCACCTTTGTCTCAAAGAGCCCAGTCAGGGAAAAGCCCCACTATTGGATGTCAGTGGTGAACTGGGAGGTCAAAAGCAGTGGCAGGGATGGAAGGTGTGCAATTGCAGAGGATTTTGCAGAGGTGATGGTGGAGTCCCTTTTTGATTTCCCTGAGCCTGCCTCCACCAATCCCTTGGAGCACACAAGGCTGTCATCTGGCCTGACCTCTCTTATGTTGCTTTGAGTCTCTTCTGCCCTCCCACCAGAGTTCTTCCACCTGGGAGACATTCTCAGTCTCCATTGCTCCCTCCTGCAGTGGAGCCATTGCATAGATTCCTATATCTACAGATGCTTTTTCCAGAGAGAGCACTGGGGAGATCTTTTTTTGAGGGCCCATAACTGGGACACAAGAAATGTAAATCCACTCCATCTTGGGGAGATTGCAGAAGACTGGGTGGCAGGGTGAGGTTCATTGTGAATTTGGTGTGTGTAGGTTGTAAGGAGTCCATTCTATATGTTTTTGAACCTGCTGCCTGACATTTTCCCCAAAAGCACTTTACTGAAGGCATCTTCTTTGTGGGGCCATAACTGGCACCCCCGAAATCCAATCTGCACATAGCTTAGAGGACATGTAGAGGAGCGGTGTGTCTCTAGCTTGCACATGGTCTGTCCCCTGCAAGTTTTATGTCTCTATCTTGCACAGGGTCTGTTGTATACACTCCTGTACCTGCACATGTCATTTCCACAGAAAGCACTTTCTTGGAGGGACCTTCTGAGGGAGGGGGGGACTTAACTCAAACCCCGTAAATCTAATCCTCACTAAATTTGGAGGACAAGTAGAGAACAGACAGTCAGAAAACCTCTGTGAGTTTGGTGCCTCCAGCAATGCTGGAGTGTAATTCTACCACATCCACAAACATCATGAACCTCACCAGTAGGTTTGGCAACTGAAGATTTATGATTGATTGTGGTTCTCAAACCAGGCACACCACAAACCATAAATAAAATAAAACCACATTTTCCTGGTTCATGCTCATCCCTATTTGTGAGAGAGACTACAGTCTACTCAGAAGTCAGTTGGTATGATGTAAATAATTTGCCTTTTCCCTTCCTGTACTCTTTAACATCCATTGTCCTAAGTAATGCCCAAGACTTGGTGAGAGATGTAAAAGTGATTGCGCTGCTTGGGAGCAGTGACCATAATGTTATTGATTTCACCGTTTGTATAAATAGGGAGTTGTCCAAAAAGACCGCCACAACCATGTTTAACTTTAAAAGGGGTAAATACACTGAGATGAGGAGGCATGTGAGGAGGAAACTGAAAGGAAAGGTACATACAGTCAAAACCCTTGGGGAAGCTTGGACACTATTTAAAACTATAATCCTAGGAGCTCAGATAAAATACATACCACAAGTTAGGAAAGGCACAAACAGGCATAAGAAAAGGCCTGCATGGTTAACAAACAAAGTAATGGAAGCTGTAAAAGGTAAGAAGGATTCCTTTAAGCGGTGGAAAACCAGTCCAAGTGAGATTAGTAAAAGGGAACACAGGCTGTGGCAAATCAAATGCAAGACTGTGATCAGGCAGGCAAAAAGGGACTATGAGGAGCATATTGCAAAAAACATAAAGACCAACAATAAAAATGTCTTCAAATATATTAGAAGTAGGAAACCAGCCAGGGAGGCAGTAGGGCCCTTGGATGACCATGGGGTAAAAGGATTACAGAAGGAGGATAGGGAAATGGCTGAGAAGCTGAATGCATTTTTTGCCTCCGTCTTCAGTGTGGAAGATGAGAACTTTTTGCCCGCCCCAGAACCACTAATTTTGAAAGGGGTGTTGAAAGACCTGAGTCAGATTGAGGTGACAAAAGAGGAGGTCCTACAACTGATAGACAAATTAAAAACTAATAAGTCACCGGGTCCGGATGGCATACATCCGAGAGTTCTGAAAGAACTCAAAGTTGAATTTGTGGATCTTCTAACAAAAATCTGTAATCTTTCATTGAAATCTGCCTCTGTTCCTGAGGACTGGAAGGTAGCAAATGTCACCCCCATCTTTAAAAAGGGTTCCAGAGGAGATCCAGGAAATTACAGGCCAGTCAGTCTGACTTCAATACCGGGAAAGTTGGTAGAAACCATTATCAAGGACAGAATGAGTAGGCACATTGATGAACACGGGTTATTGAGGAAGACTCAGCATGGGTTCTGCAAGGGAAGATCTTGCCTCACTAACCTGTTACATTTCTTTGAGGGGGTGAACAAACATGTGGACAAAGGAGACCCGATAGATGTTGTTTACCTTGACTTCCAGAAAGCTTTTGATAAAAGTTCCTCATCAAAGGCTCCTTAGAAAGCTTGAGAGCCATGGAGTAAAAGGACAGGTCCTCTTGTGGATCAAAAACTGGCTGAGTAATAGGAAGCAGAGAGTGAGTATAAATGGGCAGTCTTCGCAGTGGAGGACGGTAAGCAGTGGGGTGCCGCAGGGCTCGGTACTGGGTCCCATGCTCTTTAACTTGTTCATAAATGATTTAGAGTTGGGAGTGAGCAGTGAAGTGCCCAAGTTTGCAGATGACATTAAATTGTTCAGGGTGGTGAGAACCAGAGAGGATTGTGAGGAACTCCAAAGGGATCTGTTGAGGCTGGGTGAGTGGGCGTTAACGTGGCAGATGCGGTTCAATGTGGCCAAGTGCAAAGTAATGCACATTGGGGCCAAGAATCCCAGCTACAAATACAAGTTGATGGGGTGTGAACTGGCAGAGACCGACCAAGAGAGAGATCTTGGGGTCGTGCTAGATAACTCACTGAAAATGTCAAGACAGTGTGCGTTTGCAATAAAAAAGGACAACACCATGCTGGGAATTATTAGGAAGGGAATTGAAAACAAATCAGCCAGTATCATAATGCCCCTGTATAAATCGATGGTGCGGTCTCATTTGGAGTACTGTGTGCAATTCTGGTCGCTGCACCTCAAAAAGGATATTATAGCATTGGAGAAAGTCCAGAAAAGGGAAACTAGAATGATTAAAGGGCTGGAGCACTTTCCCTATGAAGAAAGGTTGAAACGCTTGGGACTCTTTAGCTTGGAGAAACGTCGACTGTGGGGTGACATGATAGAGGTTTACAAGATAATGCATGGGATTGAGAAAGTGGAGAAAGAAGTACTTTTCTCCCTTTCTCACAATACAAGAACTCGTGGGCATTCGATGAAATTGCTGAGCAGACAGGTTAAAACGGATAAAAGGAAGTACCAGTACTTTTTCACCCAAAGGGTGATTAACATGTGGAATTCACTGCCACAGGAGGTGGTGGCGGCCACAAGTATAGCCACCTTCAAGAGGGGTTTAGATAAAAATATGGAGCACAGGTCCATCAGTGGCTATTAGCCACAGTGTGTGTGTATATATAAAAATTTTTGCCACTGTGTGACACAGAGTGTTGGACTGGATGGGCCGTTGGCCTGATCCAACATGGCTTCTCTTATGTTCTTATGTTCTTATTGTCAAAATAAAGGATACTAGTTCACATGTGCCCTACATGGTTGTCATAAGGACTTCAACAAGATATTTACATACTACTTTAAATGCCTGAAAGCCTTTTACAAATGCTAACTATAACTGCAAATCAGTTCAAAAGATCAGATCCAGCGCTTCAGAGTAGTTGCCATCTTTGCAGGGTTTCTAAGGGAAACAAAATCTCAGGCTGATAGTTCATGCTCAGGCAGGCAGAGTAGTTTCTGTTTTGCTTGGAAGCTTTTGCATTGGTTTTCCTCCAGGCAGTTTGGTCTAAATTTTAGTCCATTGCAATTAGTTTTACAAAATGCAGAAAGCTGCAGCTGAATAGTTACATCAAATGAAGGATGCAAATAAGCATTTTAAATAAAAACTATTCTCCATCTCCTATTATAGGAACTGAAGCAATGAACCTACACAGCTACATTACTTTCAGATGGTCACATTATATATATTCCTGCATATTAGAGTTAATTGTACAACTAACGGACCTAACATTTTAAGATATATATATCTTAAGATATATATATCTTAAGATATATATATCAGCTGCGGAGAACATCCTCAGTGGCGTTGCAATGCACAGCAGCCAAGAAGGTCTGAGCGCCTGCTCCGGCTGCAACGCCCTGAGGATGTTCTCCGCAGCTGAGAACGAAACGTCTGGAAGGAAAACTTTCTCCAGTAGAACACGGCACTTGATCCCAAAAGATTCTACAAACCCTAAAAATGCCAGGTTAGTTATATGCTAACAACTGCGATGATTATCATTCTAGAATGTTTTTTTAAAAAGTATTTATTTTGGATATTAGAGTTTTCCCCCCATGTACTGTTCAGATGGTACAGGATTTTTTTTAAAAAAATCATCTAGAGATATTACTGAAAGGTGAGAGAAAGAGGACTGTCCCATGTCCCAGCGCTGCAGATAGGATTTCTGAGTAATTTTCAGACTCTTTTAGGAACATCTCAAACTATTTAGAATATAGATTAGAAGTGGGAAACTTCAAGGAACTTGTGGGGAGAGGGCATCCCATATACCCCACATATATCCTTCTCTCCAGTGTTTCTCCATTGTTTTTCCACAAGCTCTTCTTTCAATCCTTCCCTGTCTTTCTCCCCATCCCTTCTCTGTCAATCTTCTCTTTTCCCCTCCTTTCCACCCCTACCCTTTCTATGTAAATCTTCCACCCCTCTTTCTACCCTTCACTAACAATCTTGCCCCTTTTCTTCCTTCCCACCATGACAGGGACTTCAGGAACCACACGAGAAGATGATACCTACCTAAAGGAGTCTCAATAGGAGTCAAGTTGCACCTTTAAGACCAACAGTTTTATTCAGAATGTAAGCTTTCATGTGCTCTAGGCATACTTCATCAGATGAGGAATCCGATACAGTGTGCAGAGCCACACATAGCTGGTAGGCAGTGGCTCAGAATGCAAAATGGTACAAATTTAATAGGCTTACATCTACTTTCCCTTCCCCTCCCCACAACAGACACCCTGTGAAGTAGGTGGGGCTGAGACAGCTCTCCAAGAACTGCTTTTGAGCACAACAGTTCTGAGTTATGATTGACCCAAGGTCACTGCAGCAGCTGCATGTAGAGGAGCAGGGAATCAAACCTGTGTCTCTTAGATAAGAGTCCACTACACCAAACTGGCTCTGATTACCAAGTATGATGGTAATCAGGAACTGCAAACACAGCAAAAATCCAAGAGGCTATCTGGAGGCCAGTGTCCAACCTTGGCTTGCAAACCCTCCACTCAGGGTGAGGGTTCTCCCAGACAGCCACCCCTTTTAATAGTATAAGCAGCAAGAGACAAAATGGAATCCATCATGTGACTTTCTAGTAGTTCTTCTCTATGGTACCACAGAGTGGAGGCTAGAGAGGCTAGAGAGTCACTATGTGGAGGACTCTCACATATTTTCCATGTAGGGACTTTTTCCCACTTGGGCTTTTTTCCATGTGGGCTTTTTTCCTGTAAGTATTTATTACCATGGGTTTTTCTGCAAGCTTTTTTCCTGTGGGTTTTTTTTTTTTCATTTACTGTGTGAAACAAAGAAAAACAACTTGAGAGGGAAATTAGTTTTCCAGTTTTAAGTGTAATATCCAGTGGGAAAAATCTGTCAGTCTGGAAGATAAGGATTTGGCAATTGGTTTGAAGTGGCATTGAAAGGTGCTAAACACACCAGAAGCCTAGGTTATGGATCCTAAAGAGAAGATAATAACAATTTTGCCAGAAAAAAGGGACTAGTTGAAAAACCCCAGTCTTAAACAAAGGGATAATGCTGAGTACATTCTTAAGTCTGTGTGATTAATCAGTTTGAAGTTCAGTAGGCAAACAAACAAGCAATCTCTAAGAAAAAGCATTGTGACTTCTGTTATACCTTCAGTGAAAGCCAAATAGCCCTAAGTCTAAAAAGCCTCTTGTTTAGTCAGCAAGATAAGATGCAATTCTGTGATTATATGTAACTTTCTGTCTACCAAGTCCAAATCCCAAACACTGTGTAAATACGGATTCCCTTCCCTGGCAGTTTGTTCAAAGAAACCTAAAAACTGTTTATATCTTTAAGAGTGCCTAACTCCTAATTTCAAAAGGGCAATTTTAGTAAATTCTTGCAACATCAGGGTGATTGTTTTATTGAGGTGACTAATACCATGATCACCTTTCCACTCAGGGCCTGGCAACCAGTGGGAGACTGGGAGAAGTAGGTGCATGGTGGAAACTACTAGTTACAGTTCATTAGTTACAATCAAAAGAGAGAAAACGATTATAATATGATGGAAGGATTAAAGATAGCGGCTAAACGTAAAAACTGTGTCGTAATAGGTGATTTTAACTACCCGCAGATTGATTGGGTCAATATGTGTTCTGGTCGAGAGAAAGAGATTGAGTTTCTTGATGCTCTCAATGACAGTACTATGGAGCAGATGGTCTCAGAACCTACCAGGGGTGGGGCGATCCTGGATCTGGTCCTAAGTAATGCCCAAGACTTGGTGAGAGATGTAAAAGTGATTGCGCCACTTGGGAACAGTGACCATAATGTTATTGATTTCACTGTTTGTATAAATAGTTCCTCTGCAAAGGCTCCTTAGAAAGCTTGAGAGTCATGGAGTAAAAGGACAGGTCCTCTTGTGGATCAAAAACTGGCTGAGTAATAGGAAGCAGAGAGTGAGTATAAATGGGCAGTCTTCGCAGTGGAGGATGGTAAGCAGTGGGGTGCCGCAGGACTCGGTACTGGGTCCCATGCTCTTTAACTTGTTCATAAATGATTTAGAGTTGGGAGTGAGCAGTGAAGTGGCCAAATTTGTGGATGACACTAAATTGTTCAGGGTGGTGAGAACCAGAGAGGATTTTGAGGAACTCCAAAGGGATCTGCTGAGGCTGGGTGAGTGGGCATCAACGTGGCAGATGCGGTTCAATGTACTTTTCTCCCTTTCTCACAATACAAGAACTCGTGGGCATTCGATGAAATTGCTGAGCAGACAGGTTAAAACGGATAAAAGGAAGTACTTCTTCACCCAAAGGGTGATTAACATGTGGAATTCACTGCCACAAGCATGGCCACCTTCAAGAGGGGGTTAGGTAAAAATATGGAGCAGAGGTCCATCAGTGGCTATTAGCCACAGTGTGTGTGTGTGTGTGTGTATATATTTATTTATTTATTTTTTGGGCGCTGTGTGACACAGAATGTTGGACTGGATGGGCCATTGGCCTGATCTAACATGGCTTCTCTTATGTTCTTATGTTCTTACAGTTGATATCACTTCTGGGTTTTCCTCTAGGAATTGCCAGAAACTCTGTGGTAAAACCATAAGTTTCTAGTGATACCAAGAGAGGACTGAAATCAATTCTGGGTTTTTCCCTCCAGGTGATGTCACACCATCATCCCAATGGCCTTTAAAAACAAAATTCCTCTCACCACCGCCACTAGTTGGTAAGCCATCACCTGCCCCTGGTAGGCTTATGGAAACCCTAAACTGTTTCTCAGACTAGTAAAAAAGAAGATTTTTTTAAAAATAAACTGATAATTCATCTCCCAAAAGCAATGCAAGTTCAGCCCCTTTCATGGCCAGAATCTAGGACCAATCAATCAATTGTTTATTACAGTCATAAACCAGCAGAATAAAACATGCATTAATAGAGTTATTAGAAGAAGATGAAGATGATGATGATATTGGATTTATACCCTGACTGGGCCATTGCCTACTTGAGATGGGCCGCACAGCTCTGCCTCCACCCCACCCCCCCGCGGCGCCTCCTTTTCCCCCCGTTTTCACCATTTTAAGGCCAGAGAAGGGAAGGCCCCTTCTCCGGCCTTAAAATTGTGAAAATGTGGGGAGGAGGAGGAGGCGAGGTTGCGCTGATGGCAGTGGCAAGGGAGGAAAACAGAGAGGGGGGAGGCGGAGAGGCAGTATCAATGGCGGTGGCGGCAAAGTCGGAAAGAGGAAAATGGAAGGGGGAGAAGCGGCGAGACTGCGTAGATGGCGGAGATGGCAAAGGAGGACAGTGGAGGGAGGGAGGCTGCATGGATGGCAGCCGGGGAGGAAAGAGGAAAACAGAGGTGGGGAGGCTGCACAGACAGCGGCTGCAAAGAAGGAAATGGGGAAGAAAAATGGAGGGAGGAGGAGGCAGCGAGACTGTGCGCGGAGGGGGGAAGAAGGAAGGAGGAAACAGGGGAGGAAGATGGGAGAAAGCAGCGAGGCTGCACGGGGGGGCAAAGGAGGAAGGAGGAAACCTGGGGCCAGTTCCTGGGGGTTGGTCCCTGGGGCCAAAAGGTTTGGGGACCACTGCTTTCAAGGACAGCTCTGAGATAGCTATGGCTGATCCAAGGCCATTCCAGCAGCTGCAAGTGGAGGAGTGGGCAATCAAACCCAGTTCTCCCAGATAAGAGTCAGCACACTTAACCACTACACCAAACCGACTCTCTCAGTCCCTCCTACCTCACAGGGTTTTCCATTAAATTTATATTAAATGAATATGTGTCACTGAATCAACACTGTGCCTTTGACAGCTGCACAGAATCTGTCTGAGATTTCATATTCAAAGTTTGCAAGAAGAAAGGAGATACACCATTCCACCGATCTTCCTGGGTTTTTTTTTTGAAGGATGTAATAAATATGTATTTAGGGTCATTATATAAGGGACTGCCTACCAGCAATGTGTGTCTCTGCTCACTGTATCGGATTCCTCGTCTGATGAAGCATGCTTAGAGCACACAAAAGCTTACATTTTTAATAAAACTAAGTTGATCTTAAAGGTGCAACTTGACTCCTATTGAGACTCCTTTAGTAGGTATCATCTTGTGCGGCTCCTGAAGTCCCTACAATTGCAGCTGCAGCAGCACCAGATTAATATCTAGAATTATTGCTTGCAGCAAATAACAGTTTAAACAAGGACCTTACTATCTGAACTGCTCTTCATACATCTGTTTAGTTAAAGTTCCAAAAGATATTTGGAAACTCAATAGATTGGCACACTGCTGCAATTTTAACAATTTGCTAAAAGCTGTGCTCAATATGAAACTCCTGAACTGCAATAGTAACACATTTCATTGAAACAGAATAAACACAATCTTCACTGCATGCAGTCCAACAATACATCATTTCATACCATGATTTGCATATGCAGTTGTTCAGATTTTAATAAACCTTGTTTGTAATACCCCAAATGCACATAAGACATTTTTTAAAAGTGCATATTTAGTGACATGGATAACCGACATCCTATTATGCAATTGTGGTTTACAGCAATTGCTCTTTACAACAAATGTCTGTAATTGGTGATGGCACAATTAAGGTATCTTAATAAAATATAGTGATAGTTCAGTGTGCCACATTTTAGGAAGTCTTTTTCCATATATTTTAGAAATACATTGATGACTAAGAGCCAAACTGAGCAGGATGATGGGAGATCCAAGAATGGATGTTCTGTTTGTTTTAAACTTTAAATTGCAGCCATGCAGGGCCACAATTTTAGCCTGATCACATTGGCCTGATCCAACATGGCTTCTCTTATGTTCACAATTTGTATCAGACCTAAAGCTAGGCTTTTCAGTCTCCAGGTAGGGGCAGGGAATCCCCTAATTTTGCAGAGTCCAGCCCACTGAACACCAGCTGACCTGCAGGGGAAAACTCACCCCCCAACCCCCCCCCCCAGTTGTTCCTGCACATCATCAGCAATGCACTGATGTTATTTCTGGAACTCTATGGTTTGTAGCTGTTTTTACCATTCAATTTTGCCCAAAAACTACAGCATCACCCCAAATTCACCAATATGATGATATTACTTCTGGAGTGTCACTGCTGTGAGTAAGGTTGTCCTCTGCCTGCCAGCAGGGGGATTTAAGGGGCATTCTTCTGACATCAGCACATTGCTGACATCCCCACCCACCCCGGAATGCCCTTTAAATTCCCTTGCTGGCAGGCAGAAGACAACCTTACTTGCAGCATGGGGGAGAAGGGTTAACCCTTTAACCTTGGGCCAATAGATGTATTTTCTCCTAGCTTGGAAAATAGCTACTGGGGAAAGGATTCAGATCACAAAACAGTTCAGTAACAAATTAAAACCTTCCTTGACCATGCTTTAAAAAAGTTTTATGTACTGATTAGCAGAATATTGTGCTGAATTTTGTGGGAAGGACCGTCTGGTTTACCTTGGATATGATGAAAGTCTTTGGAAATCCTTTCAGATAGAGCAGGCTTCTATCATAACCCAATTCTATTTTATTGTGGAAACTATTCATCCTATGAATAGTTAGAAGGTGAACTAGGGGGAAAGGGAAATCTTTTTCTAATAAACATGATTTAAGGCATGAGTTGTTTTATTTTGTCATAAACACATGTGTTACAAAATCTGAGTTACTGCATCTACTTTTTTCAGGGCTCTAAAGGCAAGGACAATTCAAGGTCTTTTGTCACCCTTGGCACCCTCCATTTGTATTGCCTATAAAGAAGATAGAAGAATCAGGCATCCTGCATCCAAGCCAGCAAACAAAGGCTGGCAAGGTGAGAGTCTCTTTCTTTACTTGCTCTGTTGGGTGCAAGGTAGGGTGACCATAATGTCTGAAGGCCAGCCAGGGACACCTTGGGGGGGGGGGGAGGTAGGGGTGTGCGCGCGCAAAGCGCGCGCGCCGCCGGAAACAGGAAGTGACGTCACTTCCGGTGACGTCACTTCCGGTGATGTCATGCCACCGCCGGAAGCAGGAAGTGACACCACTTCCTGTGACATCATTTCCCCGCGTCACCTGCCGGAAACGGGAAGTGACATCACTTCCTCTGACATCACTTCCCCCAAATGCCACTGCCGGAAACAGGAAGTGACATCACTTCCTTGGAGAAAATGGATGCTTTGAAGGGTGGACAGGATGGTCTTGTACCCCACTGAGGTCCCTGCCCTCCCCGTACTCCGTCCCCAAACCTCCAGGAGTTTCCCAACCTGCAGCTGGAAACCCTACTCTTCCATCTCCCTGCAGGCACCTAGGGGAACCTGGCAACGCTAGGCCATCTCTTTCTCGGATTGCGGTGGTGGGATGTTAGTGGTTCCAGGGTCCCAAAATCATTAAACCGCCTGTTCTCCTTCACTTCCTGGAAACATCTGGCAGTCCCCGAAGCCAGATTCTGAGGGCAAAATCTGGTGGGCCAAAGCCCGGAAGGGGAGGGCTAAGAGGAGAGCCTCCTTGCTCAGAAGCAGTCTTTTAACTTCCCAGTCTGCTTGTGATCCATACTCAAGAGTGGTACTATCATTCACATCCTTCAGCATTCCTTGGAGGCAGCGAGACCTCAGGCCTCATGAGAAAGCAAGTATGAATAGAGACAGGATAGGAGAAGTGACACTTCCACTACATTGCATGGAAGGCAATGATGCTACACAGAAGGGAGCCAATGATACTGCCTAGATGTGGAACAAATGATTTTTTAAAGGTCTTTTTAAAGCCCAGAGATTGTGCACAGGTCAGAATATATTTTGCTCACATAAAGCAGCCATTAGAAGTAATAGAACTGATATCCCAATGGGATCCCACTCCATAGGCATAGAATATAAGAAATGACATTCTAGATTCAGACCAAGGATCCGTCTACCTAAACTTTTTGTGTGCAAGAGTGGCCAATTAGGTGCCTCTGAAAGCTCACAAACAGGGAATGAGAAAAGCAGTTGTAATTTACTGTTTTTCCCCAGCATAATCATAATGATGGAGGAGGGTGACTCACTTAAGGATCACATGTGCCCTTCCTTGCATGAGGGATTTAAAGCAATATCTCTACTTCTAAGGCCATTCTCTATCCATGGGAAATCCCAAAGCAGGCAGATGTGCTAAAACACACACACACACACACACACACACACCCATTTAATAATGCTCATGGGTATACCATGTTTTTCTTATCTCAGTTACAAAAGGTGCTCATGGAAACTTTATGTCGTTAGAAGAGCAATACAGCAGAGAACTGCAGTGCTGGAACTCTGACAGCAAAGGTCAGATTCCCATTTGGGGTGATCTCACACAGCACAGAGTTCCTACAAAGAAGACAGCACCACACAGGAATTAGTACAAATCCTGTGTATGTATAAATGTACATTTCCACTTTTATGCAGAAATTGTACACACTGCTTTTTACATAAGAATTTTGCAATGTTCAAAGTTACCCCTAACTGTGAAGGACATCATGTGTAATAGCTGTAGAAAAAGAGGTACTGGAACTTTTTAGCATAACTCTTCTGCACATGCCTCACACCACTAACATCACTGGAAGTGTGTCAGAAGGCAACATCCACCATTCAGGCTCCAACCCAATCTCCAGGTATTTCCCAATTCAGAGCTGGCAAGCCTACCTGGAGAAAAACTGCTTCAAAAGCACAAAGAAATTTCTTAAACTATCAGGCAGCTGTACTCCCTTCACCAGAACAGGTCTACTGCCATCAGTGATGTGGACCTTTGAGGAACAAGCTCTGAAAGGTCTTTATGTAAAGACGGAAAAATCTCAGAAACATATTAAGCCCTCCTTAATAAAAACAACCCTCACTTTGGATATCATCGTTTAGATTAAACTAGCATTTTTAGCAAAGTTTGCATTTTAAAGGAACAGGTTCAGAGCCATATCACTTTATCTGAGAGTCAGTGTACCAGCTAGTACAGCTGTGACCCTGAATACATGATATACTATAAAACAGTTAAATACATCAGCTATCTAGCTCTGTGGTTTGCTTATGCTGGATAAATAAATTCACGTCTGTCTTGATGCATTGTTATGAAAACTCCAGTGCAAATGAATAGAGGAGATGCTGGTCCCTTTATAACTCATCTCATCCTGGAAGAGCACAATGTTAAGTAACAAGTCACCACACTAAGTCAGGTAACTCCCACCCTGCCTTTGCAAACCTTTCGCTGACACACACACTCCATCACCATGACCCAGCCCCAGTAAGAACAAGTCTATGTAACATTTTCCACTGAAACAGAAAGTGGTGTCAGAAAATGGACAAGATTTTATAAAGTCTATCTGGCAACTCACAAAAGAAAACAATCATAAGCAAAGGGGGCTGCTGCAGCAGCTGCTACTGGAAGAATAACTGGCTTCTCCCTTCAGGGGTGGGGGGAACAGGGAGGGGGAGGTGAAAAGGGGACTCATCCCATTTTTTCTTACCCTCTAAGCTAATTTGGGAAATGAAAACCCCAAAGGATGCGGCTTTTGGAGAGGGGGAGGGGACACAAGAGAATTATTTATCTGGCACTGGTGAAAGCGAAGAGAGGGGTGGGAGGAGAAAGAGAAGTCCGGCAGGACGATGGAAGCAGCAGCAATGTAGTGCCAGCAGAAGCTGAGTAAAAAATAAAAAAGGGGAAAGTGCGGTGGGATAGATGGGGAGGAAAGAAAGAAAATAAGAGGAGAAAGAGAGTGCTAGGGAGGAAAATAGGGGAAGTGAGACAGAAGAGAGAGGGGGAAGGAGAGGACGAAGAGTGAGTGGGGAGAAAGGGGGAAGGAATGAGTGATGCAGGCAGAGAAGTGAAGGGAGGGATCATGTGGAGAGAGGTCACCAGCTCCTGAGCATTTTATGCTATGCGTTTGAGAACCACAGCACTCAGTGGCAACTTTGATTGCTGAAGGGGGCTGCGTGCTGAGGCAAATTCCCTCAGTCCACTTCCTAGCATTTGCTAGTGCAGCATGTCCTGCTCCTTCGGTCCATCCTCTCTGCCCTCTCTCCCTCCCCAGCTGGCAAAAACGGAAGATGAAGATCCCAAACAAACTTTCCTCACTGCTTCTTAACTTCCCTACTTCCTCACACAGCCACTCCGAGCATTTTAAAGTGCACAAGCCCCAGAATACCCACTTCAACCTCTCCCAGCCCTCTCTCTCTCCCCAGCTGGCAAAAACGGAAGATGAGGATCCCAAACAAACTTTCCTCGCTGCTTCTTAACTTCCCTACTTACTCGCACAGCCACTCGAGAGCTTCCCCTCTCTCCAACTGAGGCCTGGTAGGAGCATTTTAAAGTGCACAAGCCCCAGAATACCCACTTCAACCTCTCCCAGCTGGGCCCTGCTCTTACCGCCAATGATCCCCAATGTTGCAAGGAGAAGCCTCAGAGTCACGGGGAGAACCCACAGCACTCCAGGGAGAGGTGGAAGCTTCGACCACATCTACTTGCAGCAACGCAGCACAAGCAATGATGGTACTACAATGACCTCTGCCGCAGGGAGACCAGCTCCTGCGGCCTTCCCTCCAGCCCCCAAGACACACAGGCACACACCCCGCCACCCTCCCTCGCCTGCGCTGACCCAGGGAAGCCACTGGGGAGGGAAAGAGGCTGCTTTACTTGAACAGGCGGGTGATTCAAAAAGGCACCGGAACGATGCAAGTTAGTTCTGCCGATTGAACTCGTGTCTTTGCAAATCTGCTTGGTGGGGAGGGGAGGAGAACAGGATGGCTGCTCTATCCCAACAAGCACACAATTCAAAGCGGCATCAGAACGAAACGGGGCTAGCTAGCTGAGTTCCAGCTTTTCCAAACCTGCTTGGTGAGGAGGGGAAGAGACCAGGCAGCTGCTTTACCTCAGCGATTCAAAGAGGCGTCAGGATGACGTGGGCTCCGTGGACTGAGCCCCTGCCTTTGCAAATTTGATTGGTGGGAAGGGGAAGAGGCCAGGGAGGCTGCTCTACTTGAACAGCCGTGAGATCAAAGAGGCACCGGAAGAACGCAGGGCTAGCCAGCTCAGTCAACTGAGCTGCAACCTCTGCAAACCTGTTTAGTGGGGAGGGGAAGAGGCACACAAACACACACACAGGCACACAAACACACCCAGAGACGCCTTCCCTCGCCAGCGCTGACCCAGGGAAGCCCTTAAGGAGCACCGGGACTGCTCTGCCATGGGGAGACCGGCCCCCGCGGCCTTCCCTCCAGCCCCCAAGACACACAGGCACACAAACACACACACAGGCACACAAACACACCCAGAGACGCCTTCCATTGCCTGCGCTGACCCAGGGAAGCCCTTAAGGAGCACCGGGACTGCTCTGCAGTGGGGAGACCGGCCCCCGCGGCCTTCCCTCCAGCCCCCAAGACACACAGGCACACAAACACACACACAGGCACACAAACACACTCAGAGACGAATTCCCTCGCCTGCGCTGACCCAGGGAAGCCCTTAAGGAGCACCCGGACTGCTCTGCAGTGGGGAGACCGGCCCCCGCGGCCTTCCCTCCAGCCCCCAAGACACACAGGCACACAAACACACACACAGGCACACAAACACACTCAGAGACGAATTCCCTCGCCTGCGCTGACCCAGGGAAGCCCTTAAGGAGCACCCGGACTGCTCTGCAGTGGGGAGACCGGCCCCCGCGGCCTTCCCTCCAGCCCCCAAGACACACAGGCACACAAACACACACACAGGCACACAAACACACTCAGAGACGAATTCCCTCGCCTGCGCTGACCCAGGGAAGCCCTTAAGGAGCACCCGGACTGCTCTGCAGTGGGGAGACCGGCCCCCGCGGCCTTCCCTCCAGCCCCCAAGACACACAGGCACACAAACACACACACAGGCACACAAACACACTCAGAGACGAATTCCCTCGCCTGCGCTGACCCAGGGAAGCCCTTAAGGAGCACCCGGACTGCTCTGCAGTGGGGAGACCGGCCCCCGCGGCCTTCCCTCCAGCCCCCAAGACACACAGGCACACAAACACACACACAGGCACACAAACACACTCAGAGACGAATTCCCTCGCCTGCGCTGACCCAGGGAAGCCCTTAAGGAGCACCCGGACTGCTCTGCAGTGGGGAGACCGGCCCCCGCGGCCTTCCCTCCAGCCCCCAAGACACACAGGCACACAAACACACACACAGGCACACAAACACACTCAGAGACGAATTCCCTCGCCTGCGCTGACCCAGGGAAGCCCTTAAGGAGCACCCGGACTGCTCTGCAGTGGGGAGACCGGCCCCCGCGGCCTTCCCTCCAGCCCCCAAGACACACAGGCACACAAACACACACACAGGCACACAAACACACTCAGAGACGAATTCCCTCGCCTGCGCTGACCCAGGGAAGCCCTTAAGGAGCACCCGGACTGCTCTGCAGTGGGGAGACCGGCCCCCGCGGCCTTCCCTCCAGCCCCCAAGACACACAGGCACACAAACACACACACAGGCACACAAACACACCCAGAGACGCCTTCCCTCGCCTGCGCTGACCCAGGGAAGCCCTTAAGGAGCACCGGGACTGATCTGCAGTGGGGAGACCGGCCCCCGCGGCCTTCCCTCCAGCCCCCAAGACACACAGGCACACAAACACACACACAGGCACACAAACACACCCAGAGACGCCTTCCCTCGCCTGCGCTGACCCAGGGAAGCCCTTAAGGAGCACCCGGACTGCTCTGCAGTGGGGAGACCGGCCCCCGCGGCCTTCCCTCCAGCCCCCAAGACACACAGGCACACAAACACACACACAGGCACACAAACACACCCAGAGACGCCTTCCATTGCCTGCGCTGACCCAGGGAAGCCCTTAAGGAGCACCGGGACTGCTCTGCAGTGGGGAGACCGGCCCCCGCGGCCTTCCCTCCAGCCCCCAAGACACACAGGCACACAAATACACACACAGGCACACAAACACACTCAGAGACGAATTCCCTCGCCTGCGCTGACCCAGGGAAGCCCTTAAGGAGCACCCGGACTGCTCTGCAGTGGGGAGACCGGCCCCCGCGGCCTTCCCTCCAGCCCCCAAGACACACAGGCACACAAACACACACACAGGCACACAAACACACTCAGAGACGAATTCCCTCGCCTGCGCTGACCCAGGGAAGCCCTTAAGGAGCACCGGGACTGCTCTGCAGTGGGGAGACCGGCCCCCGCGGCCTTCCCTCCAGCCCCCAAGACACACAGGCACACAAACACACACACAGGCACACAAACACACCCAGAGACGCCTTCCCTCGCCTGCGCTGACCCAGGGAAGCCCTTAAGGAGCACCGGGACTGATCTGCAGTGGGGAGACCGGCCCCCGCGGCCTTCCCTCCAGCCCCCAAGACACACAGGCACACAAACACACACACAGGCACACAAACACACCCAGAGACGCCTTCCCTCGCCTGCGCTGACCCAGGGAAGCCCTTAAGGAGCACCCGGACTGCTCTGCAGTGGGGAGACCGGCCCCCGCGGCCTTCCCTCCAGCCCCCAAGACACACAGGCACACAAACACACACACAGGCACACAAACACACCCAGAGACGCCTTCCATTGCCTGCGCTGACCCAGGGAAGCCCTTAAGGAGCACCGGGACTGCTCTGCAGTGGGGAGACTGGCCCCCGCGGCCTTCCCTCCAGCCCCCAAGACACACAGGCACACAAACACACACACAGGCACACAAACACACTCAGAGACGAATTCCCTCGCCTGCGCTGACCCAGGGAAGCCCTTAAGGAGCACCCGGACTGCTCTGCAGTGGGGAGACCGGCCCCCGCGGCCTTCCCTCCAGCCCCCAAGACACACAGGCACACAAACACACACACAGGCACACAAACACACTCAGAGACGAATTCCCTCGCCTGCGCTGACCCAGGGAAGCCCTTAAGGAGCACCGGGACTGCTCTGCAGTGGGGAGACCGGCCCCCGCGGCCTTCCCTCCAGCCCCCAAGACACACAGGCACACAAACACACACACAGGCACACAAACACACTCAGAGACGAATTCCCTCGCCTGCGCTGACCCAGGGAAGCCCTTAAGGAGCACCCGGACTGCTCTGCAGTGGGGAGACCGGCCCCCGCGGCCTTCCCTCCAGCCCCCAAGACACACAGGCACACAAACACACACACAGGCACACAAACACACCCAGAGACGCCTTCCCTCGCCTGCGCTGACCCAGGGAAGCCCTTAAGGAGCACCGGGACTGCTCTGCAGTGGGGAGACCGGCCCCCGCGGCCTTCCCTCCAGCCCCCAAGACACACAGGCACACAAACACACACACAGGCACACAAACACACCCAGAGACGCCTTCCCTCGCCTGCGCTGACCCAGGGAAGCCCTTAAGGAGCACCCGGACTGCTCTGCAGTGGGGAGACCGGCCCCCGCGGCCTTCCCTCCAGCCCCCAAGACACACAGGCACACAAACACACACACAGGCACACAAACACACTCAGAGACGAATTCCCTCGCCTGCGCTGACCCAGGGAAGCCCTTAAGGAGCACCCGGACTGCTCTGCAGTGGGGAGACCGGCCCCCGCGGCCTTCCCTCCAGCCCCCAAGACACACAGGCACACAAACACACACACAGGCACACAAACACACCCAGAGACGCCTTCCCTCGCCTGCGCTGACCCAGGGAAGCCCTTAAGGAGCACCCGGACTGCTCTGCAGTGGGGAGACCGGCCCCCGCGGCCTTCCCTCCAGCCCCCAAGACACACAGGCACACAAACACACACACAGGCACACAAACACACTCAGAGACGAATTCCCTCGCCTGCGCTGACCCAGGGAAGCCCTTAAGGAGCACCCGGACTGCTCTGCAGTGGGGAGACCGGCCCCCGCGGCCTTCCCTCCAGCCCCCAAGACACACAGGCACACAAACACACACACAGGCACACAAACACACCCAGAGACGCCTTCCCTCGCCTGCGCTGACCCAGGGAAGCCCTTAAGGAGCACCCGGACTGCTCTGCAGTGGGGAGACCGGCCCCCGCGGCCTTCCCTCCAGCCCCCAAGACACACAGGCACACAAACACACACACAGGCACACAAACACACCCAGAGACGCCTTCCCTCGCCTGCGCTGACCCAGGGAAGCCCTTAAGGAGCACCCGGACTGCTCTGCAGTGGGGAGACCGGACCCCGCGGCCTTCCCTCCAGCCCCCAAGACACACAGGCACACAAACACACACACAGGCACACACCCCGCCACCCTCCCTCGCCAGCGCTGACCCAGGGAAGCCCTTAAGGAGCACCGGGACTGCTCTGCCGTGGGGAGACCGGCCCCCGCGGCCTTCCCTCCAGCCCCCAAGGCACACAAACACACACACACAGGCACACAAACACACCCCGCCACCCTCCCTCGCCAGCGCTGACCCACGGAGGCCCTTAAGGAGCACCGGGACTGCTCTACCTTGGGGAGACCAGCTTCCTCCTCCGCCGCCTCCTCCGCGGCCTCCGCTGCCGCCTCCCTCTCTGCCGCCTCCGCTGCCGCCACCTCCCCCTCTGCCGCCGCCGGGGCCCTAAGCCCCACACGCGGTCGGGGAAGGCGGCAAGTGAGGAACCGAGCGTCGCTGCGCATGTGCACGGCGGTGTGGCAGGCCCTACGCCGCCCACTCTCCTGGCCCCGTGCATGCGCAGAGCCCGCCACACCACCATGCGCAAGCGCAGGGACGCTCGGTCCCTCACTCGCCGCCTTCCCCGAGGCTCCCCGCTGGCTAAACCGGGACCTGTAATGGTCCCGGTATAGCTAGGCCGGGAGGCGGGATTTAAGCCTCAGAATCGGGACTTTCCCGCGCAACCGGGACGATCTGGCCACCCTAGTGCAAGGTGTGTGATGCAGCAGCTGCTGCATTTCATCTGAGCTGAGAAGCAAAAGCATGGGTACAAGGGGTATATGCCTTCTCTCATGCCATCACTGCTGACTTGGTAATGCAAGTCATAATTTACTTCACTTAAGTTTCAACTTGATGTTGCCTAAAGGCACTTTATTTTTCTCTTAGGTTACATGAGATTTGGTAAATTACAACTCTGTTTCCCTATGCCAAACCAACTGAGAGCTACTGTGGTGTTTTATGGCCAATATAGAGTCTGAGATGGTTAAGTCCCTACTGTAGTATCCTCTGGAGTCTGCTGTGTAGGCTTAAGTTTACCTTAAGTTTGGTGTAATGGTTAAGTGCATGGACTCTTATCTGGGAGAACTGGGTTTTAATCCCAGAGAGGGGAAGAGGGGGCTGCTGGAATGGCCTTGGGTCAGCCATAGCTCTCGCAGAGATGTCCTTGGAAGGACAGCTTCTGTGAGAGCTCTCTCAGCCCCACCTACTTCACAGGGTGTTTGTTGTGGGGGAGGAAGGTAAAGGAGATTGTGAGCCACTCTTAGTGGAGGGCAGGATATAAATCCAATATCATCATCTTCTTCTTCTTCAGCACACAGGAGGCTCTGGCATCTTCTACAATCGGCTTCTTTACTGCTGCATACACACTTGGAACTACAACCTAAACACACACAGGGCTAGAACTAAGTGAAGTTCCTCCCATACAGTCATTCTTGATGGAGAAAATGGAAACTAGTTTATGAGGGCTCACTTAAAGGAAGACATATATTGTGTGTGTGTAACATTGATGAATCATTTAGTGGCTCTTGAACAAATCACTCTCAATCTACACCGCAGAGTTGTACTGCTCTTCAAAGACAAATAAGCAAAGTTTTTAAACACATTCTCCTTAGCCAAAAAATAAAAGACTCTAATAGAACATTACGCAGTATATATATAGTTCTGCCATGAGTTTTTGTAGGCATAGAAACTTTAAAAGTGAATATTTCCAGTCAAAGCATCATTTTTCCTAAACCTCTCACACTTTTATAAACAAGAGACTTGTTTGTAGGAACCTGCAAATATAGCTAAAGCTTACAAGTTTAACAACAGTCATCCATCAAACACTGTTTAAAATATCATATAAAACACTTGAGAACATTTGCTGTACATTAGACTATTTCTATTGCCACAGTTTTGTCTATTTAGCATAAACATAAAATGTTCACTCTCCCCTTGAAGATTATTTAATGCATATATGGTAGTACCTACATTATCTAAATGAGTCTATTTATCAGAACTTAACAGGTGCCATGATTCAATATATGGTATATAACCTGTGAAAACTCATTTCATAACTTTTCATTACTGACATCAAGAGTTTTGGCTATCCTTTAAGCTAGTACAATAAATGGCATTTTACCACTGAAGCTTAGAGTTGCCAGTTCTCATTTGGGGGCAGAGATCCCTTGGTTTGGAGGACCTTCCCCTGCCTCAGAGTTATAAGAAAGCAGGGATGGGGAGAGGTAGGTGTCTGCTGGGCACTTTAGAACTCAGAAGTAGAACCTTGAACAGTTCCGCAGGGCCTGTAAAACAACCCTCTTCTGGTTGGCATATAATTAATTGTGATCGGAATGCCTGAATATTAAATCTCGAACATCAGATTATTGAATACTGGAAAAATTGAAAGACTGATTTAAGGAAACGTAGCATAGTGTATATCGATGTGAGTTTTATGTATTTTTAGGTTTTTATGTATTTTATTGTATAATTATTAATGTATTTAAATTGATCTTTGTTAGCTTTTTTCTGTTGTAAGCCGCCCTGAGCCCGCCTCGGTGGGGAGGGCGGGATATAAATCAAATAAAATAAATAAATAATAAATAAATTAGACCCTGTGGGGACCAGTCCCCATATGGTATAATGGAGTATTGATCTATAGAATCATAGAGTTGGAAGGGACTTCCAAGGTGAGCCCCAATAGAAGGTGCCCCCATACTCCATTATTTCCAGTAAAAGGACACCATTTTAAAGGAACATGGTCCCTTTAAATGTGATGGCCAGAACTCTCTTCAGAGTTCAATCGTGCTTGCCACATCCTTTCTCCAGGCTCCATTCCTAAGGGTTCCACCTCCAAAGTCCCCAGATATGAGTTGGACCTGGCAACCCTACTGTAGCTACCTTGGTGCCATAAAGGTGCCCACATGTATCACAAGAGTAGCAGACAAATGAATACTATTTTTTTTGTCTCTGCACTTTGTTTTAGAAAAAGGGGAGAAACAAAATGCACAAGACTATGTGACAAATTCTGAATGAAGTATTCATTTTTTTTAGTTTAAAAAAAATCAAGAGGAAACCATTATTTCTGCCCATGACCAGAAGAGGCAGCAGAGTTCTGAACATGGTTAAAATTCAAACATCCTGACATATTAATCTTCATTTTTTTAAATCAGTGCTAGAAATATTAACATAATTATTTTAGTTTGATTCTTTACAGAAATAATGAGTCTGATTTCATATATCTGAGAACAATTTGCTTCATCTTGAAACTGAACTTCTTTCACTTATTCTAATGATGCTTTTAATAATGCACATTCTTATGCCGTTTCCATTTGCAAGTATCATAAAAATAAAAGTAGATGCAAAGATCCCAGATATATGGAATTTATTACTGCAATTTCATGAGTTGCTTGTATGACTTTAATAAACAAGGCTTATTTTAGAACGGAATGTAAACAGGCCAAGGTATTTTTCTCTTTAAAATTGCATCATGCTTTATCCTTAGGGAAGGCAGAGAGTAGACAGAAAGAAATGCTTTGATGACTACTTAGGAGCTGAATTCTTAAAAAGCATTACAACCCTATTTTTGTTGCAGCTACAAAGGCAAATTCTAATGCTGCACATAAACCCAGTCTTGATCTGGTGTATAGTTAATGAATTCCACGCGTTCTCCATTCCACCCCCAGTTCGCATAAAGCAATGAATATTAACATAAGATTCAAACCCAAAGGCAGACATCTCTCGATGACATATATACAGTATGCATACTGAAATGCATACAAACAAGAATCAGGGTGTTTTTTCTGCTGCTGGGAGATCTCTGCTGGGTGATCTATCCCATTCAAATATTGCATGTACTTGTATCTGGATAAGGTATTCTAAACTCCCATTCCAGTGTTTCAGGCAGACCAGCTGCCTTTTCTTTCACAAATAATATTTCATGTAATATGAACACTGTGGTGTGATGTTCCAGCTAAAATCATAAGAATATTTAAAGGCCCTTGGGCTTAGAAGAGTGTAACTCTGCATAGGGTGGCACTGTTAGATTTTCAGATCAGTATTTAGGGCACCTGAGTTCAAATCTCTCCTCTACCATAAAGCTCATTTTTTGTCATCAAGTAGGAGCCAAATTATAATGACCTCATATGGTTTCCAAAGCAAAAGATGTTCTGAAGTGGTTTGCCATTGCCTTTGTTATATATTGTGTTGTACTGGGGTCTTGTTGCCTGAGCTTGAGACAGGCAGTCCTTGAAAATCAGGATCCTGAAACCTGGAAGAACTGGCCAATCAGGATGCTAGGCATGTAATAACTTGTAACAAAGAGATCCAAATGAAAGATTCTGGAATGAGCCAATAGGAGTAGCTGTTGCCTGCTAGGGGGGGCGTGGTTAACCATGGCCAAAGTGTATATAATGAGTGAAGTGCCTGTGCTGTGTGTTATTGTTTCTTCTTGCAATAAAGTGTTTTTGGTTGATTCAGAGCTGGCTAAACTCACTTTACAATACCCTGCCTCTGAATAGTGACCCTGGACTTCCTCAGTGGTCTGCCACACAATTACTCACCAGGGGCAACCCTGCTTAGCTTCCAAGATCTGATACAATCAGGCTAGCCCTCATAAAGCTCACTGAGTGATCTTGAATCACTCTTTCTTGCTCAGCATACTCTACCTCACAGAATGTATTGAGGACAGGTGAGAAATGGAGAATTATATAAGTCCATGAACTTCATAAAAGAGCACAATAAAAATGTACTAGATGAACATTGTTACGCCCTACCTCTTCGGGAAGCCCCGCCCTGATGCAGCCATTGCCTCATCAGCCTCAGGGTCCTTTCCCGGGGCAGCCAGGAGGTCTTATATTGGGTGGTGGGCTGGGTTACATCACCCTGTCATTCCTTTTGACTGGTTCATTCTGGCTGGTCCCTCATCCCCGGGTGCTCGCTCTCTCTCTCTGGTCTGCTCCCAGCTCCAGCTCCACCTCTAGCTCCTCGTTGACCTCCTTCCTGGCAGCACTTCCCTCCTTTTATTCCCATCCCCACTACCTTGTCTTTCCCTCACTGGCTGCTCTCCCAAGCCCCTCCCCCTGTTTAAGCAAAGACACCCAGCAGTCCCCGGTCCCATGGCTAACTGGGCTCGCTGCTTCCTGCTACCACCCCAGGGCTCTGCAGGCTGATGGGACTGTGGGGCCAGAAAAGGAGCATGGCTTGGGACGCCTTGCCCTCAGCCCTGTGGCTCAAGCCTGATGCCCTGCCCATGTTTGGGGCCAGGCATGCCTTCCTGCTGGGTAGCTCCTGACATCAGCTTCTTTGCAGGGGCTCACCTTCCCCCATTCCTCTGGATGGCCACCTGCAGTAGAAGCAGCAGGCACTAGCTCCCCCTTCTCCCAGGTAAACGTGGGTGGCTGGGGCGCATTGTCTCCTGGGTTGGGAGGGCTGTGCTGGCCTGGGGAGAACACTGGCAGGTCAGGGAGCTGTGCTGGTCCAGGGGCGCAAGTGGTGCCAGAGGCAGTCTTGGTCGGGAGTGGGTGGGACAAATATATTTAAATAATTACTTGATTACATGTGTTATTTTAATTCCCCTTTGATTTGGGAAAAAAAACCTATTCCTGGGAGACTGCTTAGAGATACCAAGCAGTCAGCAGCATGTCCACTGTTTCTCTCTTGGAAACCAACAAAAACCCAGGTCTCATCCTTAAAGTAGGACTGTAAAACTGACTTAGACAGTGGGAGTACACATACAACAGTAATACAGCTGAGTTAAATCTGGTTTATAAAATTAGATGATTATGTTAAGAACAGCATAATACACATAATAGGTGTGTTCACACACACTAAATAACACACTTTGCTACTTGATTTTTTTAAACTCAGAATAGCAAAATCCACTTGCAAACATTCACTGTTTGAAAGCACCCAATGATTACATATATCAGGGATGGCCAACGGTAGCTCTCCAGATGTTTTTTGCCTACAACTCCCATCAGTCATGCTGGCTGGGGCTGATGGGAGTTGTAGGCAAAAAACATCTGGAGAGCTACCATTGGCCACCCCTGACACATATAAACTACATTTTATTCACTTTAAATAAAAATCCACCAGGTCCACTCTGTCTTACATTCTGCAGAATGGAAAGAGTTTGAGAAACTTCATGACTTTAATAAAATGCTACTGTTCAGGATCATGTTGTTTTGTTACTTGCAGCTCTGCTGGCTGATCATCCCTTTGTTACTTGTCTCTACTGTGACAATTACCCATTTATTGGGCCCATGAACTTCTTATTTTGAACAAGCTTTCAGTTTGTAAAAAATAATTTTAACAATCATCCTGATATCTTTGATAATAGGAAATTTTAGCTTGCTATCCTTTTAGAATTTAAGCAGCAGGCCAGTCAACAAACATACCAATAAATAAGCCCAGTGTTCAAAATTTTGGCAATTTTAAAAAGTACAGTTTCCCCCCCCAACTGCAGTTTTGCTGGCTAACTATTCCTTTGTTATGTTAATTACTCAAAGTGTATGTCTGATGGGTCTTGTTAGGACACGATCCCTAGGTAACACACCCTCCTTTTGATAACAGTGCATAAACATGCATGTTTAAATTATGCAACAGCTGTTACAGTTCATGACAGGTATAGTTTACACATCCAGAGGCACTGCAACCAATTGGAATAGTGCCAAATGCTATAATTTAGTAACGATAACTAGCATAAATGTGTAAGTCAATGTAACATCAATGAAACAATCACATTAGGATTATAATTAAAAAAAAATATGAAGGAAGAATTTGGACTCCTCAAGTGTTAGTAAATCATTAAAACCAGAAACTTTACATGTTCATACTTTCCTGTCTCTATTTAGCCCCTAGGGCAGCCCTAGGGTACATGGTGCCCCAAGCAGACTTGCTGGCTACCCTACCCCACCGCCCCTCTACTATGCCTCCTTCCTCCTCCCCCCTTCCCTTCTGTGCCACCTGGGAAGGGGCACTGGAGCGCCACGCTTCCTGGCCTCTTTAAAGCCCCCCCCCCCTGCTGATCAGTTGATTGGTGGGTAAAACACTGCCGCCCCCCTTCCCTTCTCCAGCACCGCACTCCATCGCCCTTCCTGGCACGCTCAGAGGAGTGCATTTAGAATCGGCCCTACCCACTTAGACTTGGCCCAGGCCTCTCAGTGCTCTCACTTCTGGTGGACATGAGGGCAGAACGAAGCCTTGAGGCCCAGGCCAAATCTAAGAGGGTAGGGCCAATTCTAGCCATGCTGCTTTGAGTGCAGGGATGGTGGTGGAGCGCGTCACCACAGAAGGAAGGAGGGGGTGACAGCAGCATTTTACCTGCCATTCAGTTGATCAGCGGGGGCTTTAAAGAGGCCAGAAGGGTGCTCCACCGCCCCTTCCTGGTGGTGCAGAAGGAAAGGGGGGAGGGAGGAGGCAATGGCAGGAAGGAGGTAAACTAGGTATTTGCCTTGGGTACGGGGAGGGGGGAGAGCCCAATATGGTGCCCCTTCCTGGTGCCCAAGGCAAATGCCTAGTTTGCCTAGTGAGCAAGCCAGCCCTAGTTTGCCTAGTGAGCAAGCGCACTTTCTGGAACTGCTGTATTTTTCCTGCTTTGCTGCTGAACTGAGCCTTTTTGGTAAAAACAACTCCATCTTCATCTATACTATGTAACTGAATAGGTTGTACATTTTTTAAAAAAATGCAAGGGTTTGTTATTGTTCCTTTGAATAATTATCAACTGCTAGAAGCATCTCAGGCTCTTCAAAAGGTGTGAAAATTCAATGGAGATAGATTAACCAGCAAGCAGGAGTCAGGCAACCATGATGCAATAGATACTGTTGCCACATTCCTTTTTAAATAATTTCTCCTGCAGAAAGTAGCGCAAAGACTTGGCAAGTATGTATAATTGCATTGCCAGGTATAGCTTGTTTAAAGAATGTTCTGAATTTAAAAAAACGATTATTTTTGTTAAATAGGTAAATCACAGCTTAGTTTGAGGATTAAAGGGGGAAAAGTCTCAATTTTGTGGTTAGAGATGGACATGAAGAAGAAGAAGATGATGATATTGACTTTATATCCCGCCCTCCACTCCGAAGAGTCTCAGAGCGGCTCACAGTCTCCTTTACCTTCCTCCCCCACAACAAACACCCTGTGAGGTGGGTGGAGCTGGAGAGGACTCTCACAGCAGCTGCCCTTTCAAGGACAACCTCTGCCAGAGCTATGGCTAACCCAAGGCCATTCCAACAGGTGCAAGTGGAGGAGTGGGGAATCAAACCCAGTTCTCCCAGATAAGAGTCCACACACTTAATCACTACACCAAACTGAACCAGGAAGTAAAATTCGGTATAAACTTTGCCTTGTTTTGTGGCCACAAACTGAAGTTTATGACCAGCCTACTGTCACAAACTTCTACAAACTTTTAAAGCAGTTTGTGGTGGTTCTTGGTGCTCCTGGATAGAGCACAAAGCTGGGGTTTAAAGTTTAAAGGGGCCGCGCAAGTCAGCCTGAAACAGCTTTCTAAAAACTTTGTTTAAAGGGACTACAATCCCTTTCAACAGGGTTTGAGGGGCCAAACTATAAACCTCCTGGTTTGGTTCATGGTTTGGCCTTGAACTATGAACTGCATTTTCCTGGTTCATGCCCATCCTTAATTTTAGAAAATAATGAGTAAATACAGAAACTGAGAGCCTAAGAGAAGCCCTGCTGAATCAGATCCGTCTAAAAAAAGTGTATGTGGCAATAGCAGTCCATCTAGCACAGCATCCTGTTTCACAGAACTGATTACTTGGGAGTCCATGTCCTCCTTTGATTTTTCCTCCTAACTAGGTTTCAGATTACTACCTCTGACTATGGAAGTTTTCTTTACTCACCATATCTAAGAGCCATTAATGGACTGTAATGTATGCAGACTCAAGTAAGAACTGGAAGCGTATTCCTGCCTGGCTCATTGGAGCCAGATGGCCAGAGCTTGGGGACTTGGGAACAATGGGCAGCAGAATCCAAAACCCTGCTGCCCTGCTCCAATCACAGGCCCCCTACTGGTTTGAATGGACCAATCAAACGCTTGTGCGGGAACACGTGTGTGTGTGTGTGTATAGTTGGCCCTGTGAGCCCAGTTCAGCAGTCTTATGTGTATGCCTCAAGATGCTGTAATCAATAAAGAGCTGATGCTTCACTATCACCTTACCTCTTCCATGCCTCGAACCCACTATATTATAGGACCAATTCTCCATGAATCTGTATCACTCCCGTTAAACCCATTTATACTCATGGCCATCACTACAATCCCAACAGCAAATTCCACACTTAATTTAATTAATAAATTCAAATGTTTTAGTCATTTTGTGGGGAACAGGACTTCTTTTCAGTTGGATGGTTATCCCATTATTCTGGCATTCTAGAAACCCATATTATTTCTGCTGTTCCTAGTTATGTCCTGATCATTCAAAACACCAGGTTCACTTTTAATCCTGCACCCCAAGTACAACATGAACATGAAAAAGGTTCCCCAATTTGTGGAGCTCTTTCCACTTCCAATGTTGCTCCAAATGGAAGGTGGTTAGTAGCAAGTGTGTGTGTGTGTGTGTGTGAAGAACCTGCTTACAAGCTTCTACTTCAAGTCCTCCTAATGCCTGGGCATTGTCCCACATTTTCCAATCACATCACATGCTACATTTGAACAGCATGGACTGTCCTTCCAACTGCCTACCAGACCATATAGCCCAGATGCTACCTATAGTTTTATCCATTCATGCATAGGGCTATACAAGTTTTCCTCTGTGAAGTAGGGTTGATAAACTCCTTGAGATTTGGAAGTGGATCCTGGAAGGGCAGTTTGGGGAGGGGAGGGATTTCAGTGAGGTATAATATCATACAGTCTATCCTCCAAAGCAGCTATTTTCTTCAGGAAAACAGATTTCCATGGTCTAGAGTTCAGCTGTAATTCACTAGGGCTCACATGAGGTTGGCAACTGTATTGGAAGTGTTGGAGAGCATGGAAGTCTGCAATTTTATAAATAATAAAAGTTTCCTCCAGAAGAAAATGCTCAGTGTTGAAAAATAATGTAACCCACGTTGTGAAACACACACTTCAAGTTGTGCTACTAAAGCATAAGAAAGGAAGTTCTTGTGTAAGCAAATACTTTTGCTCATGTTCATTTCTTCCTAAATGGTTTTTGTCATGCTGAGCATTACATTTTATCATCCTTGAAGAGAAAGTTCACACTGTTTATCCTGTTAGCTCCATATGAAGAACAGCTTAAATGAATAGATGCTGTAGGGCAAACAGTTTTGCTCAGAAGTTGAACTATATCAAAAGGACAAAAACATTACTGCTCTAGAAATCTCCACTAGTTTATTTCGTACAGAAAAAATTGGTCAGAAAAAATACATTATTCACAGGCAGATTTAATAGATACAAACCTCTTTTAAAGAAACATCTTCAAATGCCTTTTCTTAAAATCTGACTACATTTTTCTGGCTCATTATGTATAGATAATTTCTGATGAATTGCTAAAAAATACACTAACCAAATTATATCTATGTTGACAAAAGTCTTTTCTCATATGTTCCTGCCTAGATACTAAAATCACAAGGAGAGGGCCTCTTGACTGTCCCATCAACCAAAGTAGTTCATCTGGTGGGCAGACAAGAGAGGGCATTTCCAGTGGCAACCCCACAGGTATGAGGCTATGATAATGGGTGCTGAGGTTTCATAAAGTGGAGCCTACCCTAGGGTTTATCTGATTTGGAAGTAAAATGGTAACACCATTATTTTCTGGAAATCTAAATCAGAGGTGGGGAACATCTGTCCCAAGGGCTGTTTATGGTCCTCAAGACCACTTGGTCTGGCCCTCAGGGATTGCTGGGCTGAGCTGAGCCACATGGCAGCCTCCCTGGGGTCTGGCTGGCTGGAGGGAATCATGAGGCACAGCCACACTGTGCAGCAGCCTCCCTGGGGCCAACTGACTGGCAGGGATCCCTTTATTTCTCTTTCTTCTACAAATTTCTTTATTTCCCTTTCTTCCCCCCTTTATTTTCCATTATTTCCATTTCTTCCCCCCATTTCTTTATTTTCCTTTATTCTACTTTCTTTCCCCCCTTTCTTTATTTTCCTTTATTACCCAACTACCACTAGTTCAATTTGCACTTGATTATCCCAGATGGTGTGGCCTAATATGCTTATGAGTGTGTGACCTAATGTGCTAATATTAGGGGATATGGTCTAATATGCTAATGAGTTCCTGCTGGGCTTTTTCTACCAAAAAAGCCCTGGACCTAGGCATTTGCCTAGGGCAGTGGGTCATGTGTGTGTGCGTGAGTGTGTTTCCAAATTAGGCTCTCACAACATGACCTCAAATAGAAAAACAATTATTTGCATTAATTTTGCCAACCCAAATTGTTCTTCCTCGGCGGAGCACTGTTTTTTAAGTTGATAATTTTGTATGGTTCACGAATGATGTTATAAATATCCAAGTGGCCCTTGGCAGAAAAAAGGTTCCCCACTCCTGATCTAAATGATCTGTACTCCCAACATTCATTCCTCTCTTTCCCACTAAAATGCCAAAAAGAAAAAGCCTATTGATATCTTGCAAATAGATACAGAGCAAATGGTCTAATTTGCAGAAATAAGAGCCACTAAAGTAAGAAATAATGCCTTTTAATTACATGTAATTAAAATCTGCAAGCTGTGGTAGATTGGATTAAGTCGAGTGGTCTGAAATTGAATCCAGTGAACACAGAGGTCCTTTGCCTAGGTCGCGGCAGTCCGGAGGGAGGGATCTCCCTCCCAGCTTTTGACGGTGCGTCACTGGTACCAGTGCGCAGGGTCAGGAGCTTGGAAGTGCTACTGGAGTCTTCCTTGACAATGGAGGCCCAGATAGCAGCCACTGCCAAATCCGCCTTTTTTCATCTTAGGCTGGCGAGGCAGTTGGCTCCCTTCCTGGAGTGCGGTGACCTGACAACAGTGATCCATGCAATGGTCACCTCGAGGTTAGACTACTGTAATGCCCTCTACATGGGGCTGCCCCTGTGCCGAACTCAGAAACTGCAGCTAGTGCAGAATGCAGCGGCCAGACTGTTAATGGGCCTACCTCGGTGGGAACATGTGCGGCCTAGGCTGCGGGAACTGCACTGGCTGCCAATTGTATACCAAGTTCGTTACAAGGTGCTGGTTATTACCTTTAAAGCCCTATATGGCCGAGGACCTGCCTACCTTAGCAACCACCTCTCTCCATATGTTCCCCAGAGAGCACAATGATCTAGTTCACAAAATCTTCTAGAAGTACCTGGGCCAAATGAGGCCAAATTAAAAACAACTAGAGAACAGGCCTTCTCTATAAAGGCACCCCAATGGTGGAACCAGCTGCCGGAAGAGGTGCGGGCCCTACGGGATTTTAATCAATTCCGTAGGGTGTGCAAAACCGCCCTCTTCCAACTAGCCTTCTAAGATGGAACCTGGCATAAACATCATGCCATCTTTAGCACAACTAAGATAGTAGTACCACTAAATTATACTGTTTTAGACTGTTTTTTGATTATTTAATGTTTAATTGTGAATTGTATGTAACTGCATTATCCTGTTTTATTGTTATATCATGGCTTATGCCGTGTTCTGTAAGCCACCCTGAGTCTGCCTTGGCGGGGAGGGCGGGGTATAAATAAAATTTTATTATTATTATTATTATTATTATTATTATTATTATTATTATTATTACCAACCCATGGGGTGACATCACATCATGATGTTTTCTTGGAAGACTTTTTACGGGGTGGTTTGCCATTGCCTTCCCCAGTCATCTGCACTTTACCCCCAAGTAGTCATTTTAAGGGTAGTTAAATATATCCATGTATACGTTATATGTGGCTTCTATTAACAAAGACAAAAAAAACCAACAATTTGCTGATCCCCTTCCAATAAAAGCCTTTTGTGAATTAATTTACTAACAGATTAATGGGGATACAAACCTTAAACTTAGTCACTGGACATACTCTTAACTGAATAATTAGAGGGCAGCAACCTTGATGTACTTGTCAGCTTGTACCACAAGGATTTCACTTGAATTATGCAGGTTCATTCAGCTACTATGTCAACAAAGAGCACTCTTTATTACCTCCCAGGAGTACTAAAGCATAGCTGAACTGGACCTTAACAGTTACTGGGCGGTGTGGGGGGGGAGTAATTAAACTCAATGTATGTGAGAACCTGCTTAATCACCAGAAGTATTTAATTACAGTTAGTAGTTATTACATAAATCCTAAATTGTTTCAGACTGCCCTGAGTGCAATGGAATGAGTCAGTTCCTCATATAGAACAGATAAACCCTCTAACTTTACAATAGTTTAATGATGGCAATAACAAGAAATTATGACTACTTAAAACCAATGCTATTCAAGTTATTACTCAGTTACCACTAGATTCTTGGTTGAAATAATGAGTTTAGTAGATGTCAAAGGAGAAATAACATAAATGAGATGGTAGTGATACATAACTGCTGAGAGGTTAGAAAAAGAAAAGATGAAAGTTACTGGAATTGTTAATGGAATGTAATAAAAATATTGTTGGGTATTCAAAGGTCTGATTCAAAGCTAGGGTTGCCATTCCCCTGGTCTGAGTGGGGGAATCCCCCATTTTTGAGAGGTCCTTTCCACTGCTAGTCAACTGGCTGGCAGGGGAAACCCCACCCACAAATGCCCCCAAACATGATGTAATGTCAATCACATCATCAGTCAGGGGACAATGCTCAAGTTTTTGGGCTAAACTCTATGGGAAAATTGGGCTCAAATAATAGAGTTTTGCCTCCCAAAAAAGAACATCATTACCAACATAGGCAATGTGATGGTGTCACTTCTAGGTGATGTCATTACAGTATACGCTGCACACACATGCCAGAAGATCCTGGAATGGACCCAGGAACCCCCGCTGGCTGCCAGAGAAGGCCTGGAAGCCCTATTCAAAGCCCATTAAAGTCACTGATATATATGCCAAAAGTATTGCACCACTAAACTCTACTGTCTGTAATATCACATAACACCACAGCTTTAACATATCAGATCACAAAGAAAACACACCCAAAGATAAGTAGTTTAGCACAAACAGTATATAATTTGAATGCACACAGCTGCAGTCCTGTTGTCTCATTGGCCAGCAAACAAACAGTCCCTCTTGGTCTGAGCAGCTTCTTATTAAGTGGCAATTATTCGTTCTGCAGGCAGGCTGCTGGGAGCTATTTCCATATAGTGGTGAGCCACATAAGAGCTATAACATTTAAAATACCCTTATAATGCAGATAAATATCACATGGACCAAATCTCCATACCAATTCTACACATTCTTGCCAGCCATTGGCAAAGTCTTTTCATGTAACTCAAGGCTGTCTACAATGTAAGTGGACTTCACACAATATGGCTTCCCAAGAAAGCCAATCCTACCTTATTGTTTGTTAAATGTTTTTCAACAAACAATCTATCTAATGTCCTTCAATGAAGGAAATATAATTCTGAATTGGCAAATTATTATTAGAAAGAGTGAACATTGGATACTATAAAGTTGGGCAAATGCCAAAGTTTGGGCTCACTTCAGCTTGCTAGTTTATTCAGAAACTAGACAGGATTACAAGAGCCTACTTCATAAATACAAAGATCAGGAAACTGGATGAAACATGGGAGATCATATTACCCCACAAATTATTCAGGCCTACATAAGGGACAACCTAGGCATAACAACATAATTAAATATTTGTCTAATTGAAACTGTTCTATTCTTGTGTAAAGGAATAGGTGTCTAATCTCAGTATGAAAGACAGCATGTGGGTTAAAGCTATGGAACTCTTTCTCTTTCCCTGCAGCACTGCCCATATAATTTTTCTTCAATTTAAACAGATAGGACTGTAGCTGAGCTAGGTAAAAATAAAATCAAGTGAGAGAAAATTAAATAAAGTGGGAGGAGATAATGATGTATATCTACAAAATGTATATGATACTTTTACAGGTACCTGCTTATGGAAGTTTACAACTAAAACAATGAAATACGGCAATTAAAAACAAATCTAGCCACTAAAAAAGGCAGTGCATAAAATAAATTAGCAGCCTAAAAACAGTCCTTGAACCATAAAACACGTTTTAAAAGAGACAAATACTTTAGTTAAAAGCCTGGATAAAATGAAGTGTTTTAGCCTGATGCCCATGAACGTGAAATATGCCACTGGATTTCATTAGTATTGTATTTTTTTAAAGTGCAGCATCATATAGGACTGGGCCTACCGACATGTTAGCAGAAGGTACCAACAATCATGGATTTTTCCTGCATTCCTCTCTCTCTCCAGCAGTCCCTCCGATCCTAAGAACCTCATTTCTGGGAAGTAATATTATAGACATGAAAGAGGAAGAGGAAGAAAGGAGTAATGCCACTACCTTTCCCCCTGGTCATTGCAGTTCACCAACCTACATGGCTATTATTCCATGTGGGTCATATGACTAGGAAAAACAAGTTTCCAGGGGGGAGTAGCAGGGAAGACCCTCACATTTCTTGCACAAGTAGATTGCAGAATTTATGCACAATTGTATGCACGAAGCAGAGCTCAGCATTTGGAATATGTATAACCTGCCAAATACATAAATTCCACTTAAATCAACATAACTTATCCCCACACAATCCGGCCCCTTCCCAGCTGCGCCGCTACCGCGGCTATAGGCTAGGGGCCGAGTTTGCTCTCCCAGAAGGAGAGGAGGCTTATGTGTCCTCCCACCAATCCGGTAATGAGGAGAGGGGCAGAGGCTGATGGCTTTATAAGCCCTGGCCCCGCCCAAGAGCACGCAATTGCTCTTTCGCCTCAGCCCACCCTCCTGCCCTATAATAGTGCAGGTTTATCCGGTCACTGGTTTTTGGGGCCAGGTAGGAATTTTTTCATCCCAACTAATTGGCCATGATTGGGGTGTTTTTTGCCTACCTTGCACTGCTTGTTTTAGGGGGTTCTGAGATCCCTGATATAGTTTGAATTTAATCGGTCACTGGCTGGAGTTAGGTGGGGTACATTCCTGTTTTGATGAGCATCCTGGGTCTTCCCTGTTTTGGGGCTTCTGGTTGGCTTGATTAGCAGCTGGGCTGTACAGCTCTCTGCTTGGAGGGCCGGCCAGAGGTTGCTCCTTATATGGGAGGCCATGAAGAGGGGGGACAACTCAGACCCAGCTGCCCGGTAATAGCTGCAGCAATGGCTCACGCTGGGGGCAGGGTGGCTTGCCCTATATGAGGTGAGGCAGGGTATGGGGATACCCTGTGCTCGCCTTGTTGGTCTGCCCCACACCCAGTTAAATTATGTTAATAAAGTGGCCCTGTTTTCTCCCAACATACGTGTCTGCCTCATTATTCCGACTGGGGGAGCAAATACATATAAAATTCAGGTCATATGTTTCATATCTCAAGAATGCTATGGGTAAAATAACTTCCAGTAGTTAGGACATTTGTCACAAGGCCATTATTTGGACTCTTCAGAAGTGTGTGTTAAGCAACAGTGTGAAGCATAGATGATACACTGTAGCTGTCCTGTTGCACTACAGATTAAATGCTAAATTCAGAAGGAAATGCAGTGATTTCTAACTATATCCTCAGAGGCTTTAGAAAGGACAGTACTACCCCAACAAGACATGAATTATGTGTAGCTTAGGTGGAAGACAAGTAGAGCAAGCCAGAAAAAAAGAAAGTTCAATCAAAACAAAACTCCTTTCTAAGCCATTGTTATATAAACCAATAATTACACAATAAAGACTTAGCTGTTGCTTGACTTATTTCTTAATTACCTCACCATGATAAAAAATAAGGTTTATGGGATTGCTAATTTATTCAAGAATCCTGAAAGTTTTTATATGAGCAAGTCATCAGGGAGACCAATACAATATTGCCTTGATACCTGCTAAAACCAGTATATTCAAAAGGCAAATATTTTAACACCATATGCTATGGATTCATATGCTATTGGGGAGGGATGGTGGCTCAGTGGTAGAGCATCTGCTTGGTAAGCAGAAGGTCCCAGGTTCAATCCCTGGCATCTCCAAAAAAGGGTCCAGGCAAGTAGGTGTGAAAAACCTCAGCTTGAGACCCTGGAGAGTCGCTGCCAGTCTGAGTAGACAATACTGACTTTGATGGACCAAGGGTCTGATTCAGTATAAGGCAGCTTCATGTGTCCATATTCTGGAAAACCACGATACCAAAAAGAAGAAATTGTGCAATTGTGGCAATTACCCTAAGCCTTAGTAGTTCTCTAACACATTTGCTGTCATACCTATAATATTATAGAATATCCTTAACAATGAAGGACATCTTTCCATCCTTCTTGTTTAATACAGTAATACTAAAATTTATTGCATAGCCATTGGCCATTGCAAGTTAAAACAGCTTACAAATCCCTCTTGTTTAATGGTACATAAATATTTAAATATTTAAAAATCAGTCAAGGGAAAAATACAGATATAATTTTGTATTTTATATTCCTCACAACCAGCAGTGGTGAAAAAGAAGACAGTAGGAAGTGATGCCATGAATGAACTTAAATGAAAAAATTAAATGTATTCATGCTTCAGATCTGTCACTGAACTAGTGCCATCAGGACCAGAACTTTTGAGGACCAACAGGCCACCAGTGAAAGTTAGACTTCCAAGTCTCAGCAGGGGATCTCCCAGTTTTGCAGAATCCTTCCTGCCCCCCAGTCAGCTGGCCAGCAGGGGGAAGCCCCACCCCAACAGTCACTATGTGCCTTTTCACTTTGGAAGGCTAGAAGAAGCTTGGAAATGCTTGCTTTTTAGAAGGTGTGTGTGCCTTTAAATCTGTAGGAGCCAGGTTGACTGGGGGCATGGCGAGCTGGCAGAACAACATGGCTGCTAGAAAGGAAGGGAAACCAGCACAACACAGAACTGCTAGAAAGGAAGGGAAACCAGCACAACACAGAATTTGCTTTACATTCCTTTCAAAAGTCATTTGTAAAGTAAAATAGAGAGTGAGGAGTAAACTAGAATCTTTGGTTCCCCTGCATTACTCTAAAGAACTTGGTTGAATATTACATTCAACAACTCTGTGAGTAAATTGCCTGAGTAAGATCATAAAACTGTGGGATAGCAAACTTTTTATTTTGGCTGTTTTATGTGTGAGAGAGGAGGGGGAGGAGGAGGGGGAGAGAGAGAATGAATAGCAGTGGGAATATGACTGCACTCTATGAGAGAGGAGGGAGGGAGAAAAGGGGAGGGAGAGAAGGAAGGAGAAATAAAAAGGGAGGGAGGGAGGATGTACAGCTGCTGGGGGATGAGGAAATGAAGACTGTATTCAGGGGAACTGCCTGCTGTATTTTTATTTATTTATTGTAGGGAATGTAAAAGTCTCCTGGCTCCACCCCCAAAGTCCCCAGATATTTTCTGAGTTAGACTTGGCAACCCTAGTGAAAGTTTTGGACCAAGCTTTTTAAGAATGTGAAGTTATCAGTGTGACAGATGTTCTACAGAAATTAACAATGACATTGCTCTTAATTTGTGAAAGGCACTTCACAGCACAGAAATGGGGGACAGTTTGCTGAAGGCAGCTCTCAAAGTACACACAATTACAATAAAACTGTAAAAATAAAACAACAAAACAACACAATCACCAGCTAATAATCTGCCAGGGACATATATAAATGATAATTTCAACCCCAAGCTGTTTTGTACTTGTTTCAGTGCAGCTAGTGCAAATTTTTCAACGAAGGAGTGATATCATCTGTTATCTCATCCCTGCCAAAAAGCCTTACTACTGGTTTTTTTTCACCCAATTGAAGTTGACAGTTGTCAAAGGCAACCCTATATCTAGTGCATTGCAGTTATCTAACTTAGATGGTTGTTGAGAAGGCATCCTAGTTTTTCATCTAAATCAGGGGTGTCAAACATGCAGTTCGGTGGCTGAATCAGGCCCTCGGAGGGCTCCTATCAGGCCCCCAAGCAACTAGCTGTCTTTCTTCCTATATCTTGCTTCTTCTGCATAACAGCTTGCCTTGCAAGGCTCGCTCAATTGCACAGGAGCTACAGAGCAAAACCTCTATTTTCTCCATTGGCTGAGGCTCCTCCCTTGGGGAGGAAGGGGGGAGGAATAGCTTGCTTTGCCAGGCTCTCTCAATTGCACAACAGAGCTACTGAGCCAAGCCTCTCTTCCTTCTATTGCCTGAGGCTCCCCCCCCCATCCCCTGGGGAAGGAAAGAGCCAGAGCTTCCTTTGCCCACTTCCCTGGATTCCATGGGAGAAATACAAAGAAAGCATCTTTAAGACCAATGAGTGCTAACGTTTAAAGCATGTTTTAAGCTTTTTAAAAATATATATTTGTGTTTGTGTTCTTTATAAAATGTATATCTCTGGTACTGAATCTTAAATAGGTACACAAATGGCCCGGCCCAGCACGGCTCGGCCCAACCCGACATGGTCCAGCCCAACAAAGTCTCATTTATGTCAAATCCGGCCCTCATAACAAATGAGTTCGACACTCCTGATCTAAATGGTCAATTTCAAGAAGTTGTGGGTTTGCTCTGCTCATCTGCAGTACAGCTATTGCTACTCAATAGGATCAGAATAGAAAGCCCAGGAAAGTTGTTTATGCACCAAAATTAGGATATTCTTCATGTAGATGTGACCTTTACAAAAGCAAATGTAGCAGAATGGAAAAAAAGGCTCTTTGCATTACCATTTCTTAAAAACAAATGATTTCATTACCACCTTGGCAACCAATTTAAAGGTTGGCTAGTACATTCCAGTCATTATAAGCCAACCAGCAACCTTGCATGAGTAATAAATGTGATTCATGCAATTGGAAATGTTAAAAATCCAAACTTCTGTGAGCCTTGTTCATTTAGCAACATTTCTGTTTGCTTCTGCACCACATAACATACATTCAATAGGATTCAATATAGCTGCATTCTCCCTTTCTCAGGATCCCCCATTCTTTGATGTCTTAGTAAGCCACCAGAAAATTTTACACCTATTCATCATCCATATGAGATAATTTCACATTTGAGAACATATTCAATCAGCCAATCAGGATGAAAAACAACATAATGTAAAAGAGGAAGCATCACCCAATTGATTTGGTAACATGTTGCTTTCTGCTTGCACACAGACTTCTATTGCCAATCTGTTTTATGAATGGGAGTACTACTTGCTAAGACATTACAAATCAATTTCATCTTTAGTTGTGTGCATTGAAAGTTCAATATATATTGAGCCAATTATGCATAAGAGGGAGTAGAATTCACCCATGGGTGGCACTTCAATCTGATTTCCCATGCACAAAGGGAAAGAAAAAAAAATACATTTCTCCACTAAGTAGTAAAGCAGCTGCGTTTGAGGCTATTATTCAAATTCCCCAAATTTTACAAATTATTTTCACTACAAATTATTTGATTTGATGCTAGCTTTGATAAGGGTATTAAATTGGTGTGCTTGCATACTCCTCTTATTTTCATGCACAGATGCGTAAACTGCCACAGTACAACCCTTGGAAGGCACAGCTTGTTTCACTGAGGAGAGAGAGAAAAAATACAAACCTGAATTTTATTGTGGGTGCATCTATCCCAGCTTCATTAAATACAAGGTACTAAACCAGGAATATTCAGACAAGAATAAATTACACTCCAAATGATAAAAATTATGAAGTATGTAAATCAATTACATAATTATTTCAACTATATCTAAGGGAAATAAAGAATCATCCTTCAGTGCAGATACTGAATATCTGACATATTCATTGTTTTTATTAAACATTTTAAGGACACAACAGCTTTAGTAAGTCCTAACATTATTTGAAGAGATACAACTTTGTCTGACAGAACTGTGTTTTCAGTGCACCAAGACTTATCCCTACAGTCCATTCTTTGTCTTCCATTTCTGTTATTTTGAATATTTGTATCAATTTGCAATTATGTCCATCATTTTTTTCCTGTAAATTAATTCCCTTTAATATTTCCCAGCATGACTTCATCATATTAGGGTTGCGTTGCGAGATCCTCCTGGCCACTGGGGGGTGGGGGCGGGGTAGAGTTGCCAGCTTCAGGTTGAGAAACTTGTAGAGATTGTGAGTTGGAGCCTGAGGAGGACAGGGGCCTCAGTGGGGTACAATGACACCCTCCAAGGCATCCATTTTCTCTAATCTCTGTCATCTGGAGATGAAGTGTAATTCCAGGGGATTCTCTGGAGACCAGCATCCCTACTTCCTGTTAAGATTGATGGTTGTTGTAATTTTCATGGCCTCTGAAAAGGAATCAAAGCCCAAGAAAACTACAATTCCTGTCATCACTGATGATCAGTAAATTCTGAGCAAGCACTAATATAGTTCTTAGCGGCTTACATAATGACAGAAGCCACCAAGTGTGCAGAGGCAAATGCACTCTCATTTTAAATGTCAAACACATCAATTTAAGAGTATGGGGGTGCTTGATAGAAAAAGGAGCATAGCATTGTAAGGTAAATTTATTTTTGAACATGTTATTTGCAAGGACTGCAGCATCATTAGCAAACTCTGTCCATGCATGAAGATATTGGATCCGAACTGCATTGCCTCAGCTATTTCAGCCTCCACTGTGAGAAATGAACACTGCCTTGTGTTGAAGAAAGAAAATAAGTAGAGAGAGAGTAATTGTTCTCAGCTCACCTGAAATATGGAAGAGCACATGTTACTTCTCTGCTATTATTGCACCAGCTAGTTCACAACCACCCTGTAATGGACTCAGGCATTTAACCTGGAAGCTGGGAACAGCCTTGCAATGATTGGCTGGGATGCAGCCACAGTAACTAAAATGTAGCAAATTGAAGAGGCCTGTGGAAGAGCAAACGGCTCAGAGTTTTAGTTTTGGAGTTGGAGCTTGTGAACTGAACAGTGGAATAGAGACTAGGTACTGAAGCTGAAGAGTTGCTGTGTGAAGCAACTGGACAAGGCGCTGAGAACAGCCAGTGGGACTGAGTTCCTTGGGACACAGTAGGCTTCCCAACCCTCCCGCCCTGGTGGGGGACACCCAAATTTTCAGCCTCCTCCCCCGCTCTTAAAAAATCTGGAGGCGGGGGGAGAGAGAACATACCTGTAGGCATCATGTTGTTTTACAGCTTGGGATCCGTTTTTAAAATGTGTCCCTTTAAGGCTGCACAGGAAACAGGAAACAGGAACGGCCCCTCCCTTTCTTTTCCTGTGCAGCCTTGCTTTCGTTTTCACAGTGAGCAAATTCTGCTGGAAGAAGACCAAGTACGGTAAGTATTTGTGTGTGTGAGAGAGAGAGAGGGAGGGGGCAGGGAGGGGGGATTCCCTGGTATGGAGGCCCTCCCCCCCTTTAGAAAGCGTGGGGGGAGGGAAATGTCTACTAGGCACTCTATTATTCCCTATGGAGAACAATTCCCATAGAGAATAATAGGGAATTGATCCATGGGTATTGGGGGCTCTGGGGGCCCTATTTTTTGAGGTATATGCACCAGATTTTTAGTATAGCAGCTAGTGCCTCTCCCCAAAATACCCCCCAAGTTTCAAAAATATTGGACCAGAGGGTCCAATTCTATGAGCCCCAAAAGATGGTGCCCCTATCCTTAATTATTTCCTATGGAAGAAAGGCATTTAAAAAGGCGTTCTGTCCCTTTAAATGTGATGGCCAGAACTCCCTTGGAGTTCAATTATGCTTGTCACATCCTTGTTCCTGGCTCCACCCCCAATGTCTCCTGGCTCCGCCCCCAAAGTCCCCAGATTTTTCTTTAATTGGACTTGGCAACCCTAGGACACAGAAGTTGTCATGCCTGCCCCTGCTGACTCAGAGCAGGTGCCTGCTTCTGACCCCGCCCCTGCTGTGCAGATGCCTTCAGCAACAGAGGACGTAAGTCCTGAAGGAGCCAGCCAGCAGCAGGGGCCACCTGAAACCAATCTGGCCACACCAGGTACTAGCTCATCTCCCCCAGACTCACCAACACCTGGGGCCCGCCTGCGCGAGAGGAGACGCCTGGAATTCAGGAACAGGCGTAGAGAGGCGCGCATGCGGGCTAGAAGAGATCTGAGCCCGGAGTTCTAACGAGCCAATTAGCCAGCAGTATATCTGGGATCCTGGCCTCAGGCCAAACTGTGCTGGCAACAAGCGAACACCCTTGGATGTGTCTGCGTCTCGCACCCCTTGCTTCGGAAAGAACCTGTGCATTCCTGACCCGGCCTGACCCATAGACTGGTATTCTGGACTCTGGCTTTGCTTATCGGACTGGCTTAGGTATCGTTTGATCTCGGCTTTGCTTCCCGGCTTCTGACTCTCGGCTCTGTTTCCCGGCTTCTGACTTTCGGCTCGGCTCCCCGGCTTCTGACTCTCGGCTTCCCTGACCAAGCTTCCGTCTCACCCTCCAGCCTGCCTGTTTACGTTATCAATCAACTGGACTGTTTTACGACCACTCCCTGTGCTTCGCCCGGGCTGTCTGCGAGAGGTCCTGGCTCGTTGCCAGGACGATAGCAGCCGCAGCTTCGTGTCAGAGACTCGGGCCGTGACAGCTTGCCAGCACCCAAAACTCACCAGGCACGCTCATGACGGACCAAGCGGCAGGAGGCATGGACCCCTTGCCGGGGCTCCTAGACCAGGTGCAGCAATTAACCCAAGCGGTGATTACTCTGCAGCAGCAGACTGCGTCCAATGCCGTGGCCTTGGCTGCCGCCGCTGCTCCCCGCTCTCGCTGCCCGGTGAGCATTCCTGAGAAATTCGCAGGAAACTTGGAAGAGTTCCCTGCCTTCCTCGCCCAGTGTGAACTATACATGGAGATAAGGCAGGGCGACTTCCCTACAGACAAAACAAAAGTCTGTTTTATCCTGAGCCTGCTTAAAGGGCCAGCGGCCAAGTGGGCCACTCCTCTGCTGCTAGAGCCCTCGCCGCTGCTAGCAGACTACACACGGTTCAAGGCACACTTCCAGGCCGCCTATGCCAACCCTGTGCGTGCTGAGACAGCTAATCGCAAGATACGGGCTCTGCACCAAGGCCAGAACTCTGTGTCTCAGTATACCACAGAGTTCCAGCTGCTGGCTCAAGACCTGGCCTGGAATGAAGCTGCCTTGGTGGACCAGTACACTGAAGGCCTCTCCGATGCCGTCCTGGACGAACTGGCACGCACCGACCGCCCAGCCGCCCTCCAGGACCTGATCCTGCTGTGTCTACGCATTGATGGGCGACTGCAAGGTCGGCGCCAGAGGCAGAAGAGGGGCACTACTCCAACAAGGCCCCCCCCGGCGGCTCCCGTTCCAGGTACCCCAGCTTTACCGCCGGCTGTAGAACCCATGCAGCTGGGCGGCGCCCGCCCTCGCCTGACCCCTGAGGAGAAGAACCGACGGCGCACCCACAACCTGTGCCTGTATTGTGGAGGGGACGGGCATTTTGCAAGCTCCTGCCCGGCCAAATCAAAGCGCACCCCGAGCTCCGCTGCCTCGGTAAAAGGCCAGCCCCAGGTCTAGCCGGATCTCCTGGCCTGGGGCACTCCTTGAGGTCCTCTAGCTCCGTCCATCCACCACCCACCCCGTTCCTGGTCCCGATCCGCCTGCAGCTTCCCGACGACCGGTGGATCTTCGTCCATGCCATGTTGGACTCAGGGGCTGCCTGCTGCTACATGGACAGCCACTTTGCCAAGGAGCATGGCGTCCCCGTTCGGGAAAAGGGAACTCCTACACTGGTCGAGGCAGTGGATGGTCGTCTGCTGCGCTCGGGGCCGGTCCGCCACGAAACTCTACCACTCGTTTTGTGGGTCCAACAGCGCCAAGGGAAGCAGACCTTCGATTTGGCCCGCATGCCACGCTTCCCTGTTATCTTGGGCCTGTCCTGGCTGCAAGCCCACAACCCCCATGTGGACTGGGTGCAACGTGAACTGAGCTTTTCGAGTACCCTCGCACCCTGTTCCCCGCTACCACCCGACTCGACTCAGGTGCCGCCTGTCAACCAACCCGGTTCCCCACGCACCACCAGCCTCCTGGGGGCCGCCACCACACTCCCAACTCCCTACCAGGAGTTCGCGGACGTCTTCAATGAGAAGGAAGCAGACCAGCTTCCCCCACATCGGCCCTACGATTGCGCCATCGACCTGGTGCCCGGCGCTCCGCTACCCGCAGGCCGCCTGTACCCCATGGCAGACCCGGAACTGGCTGCCCTCCGGGAGTACTTGGACAAGAACTTGGCCCGAGGGTTCATTAGACCCTCCACCTCGCCCCTGTCTTCACCTGTCCTGTTCGTTAAGAAGAAGACCGGGGACCTGCGACTCTGCAACGACTACCGGGCCCTCAATAAGATTACCATTCGGAACCGCTACCCGCTCCCACTGATCCCTGAGCTCCTCGACCGCGTCAAAGGGGCCACGATCTACACCAAGCTCGACCTTCGCGGGGCCTACAACTTGGTTCGTATCAAAGCCGGGGATGAGTGGAAGACCGCTTTTGGCACCAGGTATGGCCAATACGAACATCTGGTCATGCCCTTTGGGCTCACCAATGCCCCCGCCGTCTTCCAACATTTTATGAATGACGTTTTCCGTGACCTGCTAGACCGGTTCCTGATCATTTATTTAGATGACATTTTGGTCTACTCTGCATCCGAACAGGAGCACATCCACCACGTCCGCCAGGTGCTACAGCGACTCCGAGCCAATCGCCTGTATGCCAAGCTGGAGAAATGTGCTTTCCACCTCCAGTCCGTTGAGTTCCTGGGGCACATCATTTCCCCCCAGGGAACCCAGATGGATCCGCGGAAGGTCGACGCCATCCTTCAATGGCAGGCCCCTCGAAGTCGGAAGGACATCCAGCGCCTCCTGGGCTTCGCCAATTATTACAGGCAATTCATCGCGGGCTACGCCGACCTCACCAAGCCCTTGACCAGACTCCTCCGACCGAAGGAGCCCTTTCAGTGGACCCCCGAAGCCGACCGGGCCTTCCGCCAGCTCAAGCAGAGTTTTTCCTCCAGTCCCCTTCTGCGGTACCCTGACCCGAGCTTGCCCTTCATGGTGGAAGCGGACGCCTCCAATGTGGCCCTCGGAGCCGTGCTCTCCCAGCGGGACGAGCCTAGCCAGCCATGGCAGCCCTGCGCCTACTACTCCCGGCAGCTCTCGGCTGCCGAACGCAATTACACCATTTGGGAGAGAGAGCTCCTGGCTATCAAGGTGGCCTTTGAGGTCTGGCGCCACCACCTTGAGGGGGCCAGGCATCCGGTCCAAGTCTTCACCGACCATCGTAACCTGGAACATTTGCAGACCACCCGCCGGCTGAACCAGCGGCAGATCCGGTGGTCCCTGTTCTTCTCACGATTTGACTTTACCATCACCTACGTCCCGCACTCCCAGAACCAGAGAGCCGACGCTCTGTCCCGCCGGCCGGACTATAACACCTCTAGTGCCACCGAAGCCCCCAGGGCTAGTATTCTGCCACCCTCGGTCTTTGCCGCCACTCTGACCGCACCCGCCCTGGTGGCCGAGATACAGGCCAGCCAAGACACCGACCCGTGGGCGCAGAAACACCTGCAGGAACCGCAGCAAGACCCTGCCGGAGAACTATCCACCCGGGATGGGCTGCTCTACCATCGGGAGCAGTTGTACGTCCCTCCCGGGCCTCTCCGATCCCGCATCCTCCGGCTGGCCCACGATGCCCCCCCGGCTGGGCACTTCGGGCAGCACAAGACCGCCCATCTGTTGACCCGGGACTTCTGGTGGCCTCGCGTCCGAGCGGACGTTAGTCGCTACGTGGCTTCTTGCGAGGTCTGCCGCCGAGCCAAGAACGTACCGGCCAAGCCCTCCGGTCTCCTGCAACCCCTGCCGACTCCCGCCGGTCCCTGGGACGTGGTGTCCATGGACTTTATCGTAGACCTGCCACGATCCCAGGGCCACACCTGCATTTTCGTTGTGGTGGACCTGTTCACCAAAATGGCCCACTTCGTCCCCTGTGCCAGAGTACCATCCGGGCCGGAGACTGCCCAGCTGTACCTAAACCACGTCTTCCGCCTGCACGGGTTACCCACGCAGGTCATCTCGGATCGGGGCCCACAATTCACATCCCGCTTTTGGCAGGCCTTCCAGCACGGTTTGGGGACAGAACTACACCTGTCTTCCGCCTACCATCCCCAGACCGACGGGCAGACCGAGCGGACCAACGCCACCTTGGAGCAGTACTTGCGCTGCTATACCAGCTATCAGCAAGACAACTGGGCCACTCTGCTACCCCTGGCAGAGTTCGCGTATAACAACGCAGTCCACAGCTCTACGCGGACCACGCCGTTTGCCGCCAACTATGGACTGCACCCCCGATTCTTCCCTCCGCTCGGCCCCTCCGCCAACGTTCCCGCAGCCACCGACCGACTTGAGGAACTCCACGCGCTCCACGCCCTCCTGCGCACTCAGCTCCAGCGCGCCAAGGACGCTTACAAACTGGCCGCGGACCGACATCGCCAGGACGGAGCCCCCCTCAAGGTCGGAGATTCTGTCTGGCTCTCGACCCGGTACCTCCGGACTCCTGGCCGGTCCTCCAAGCTAACCGATCGGTTCATCGGGCCCTTCCCCATAGAGGCGCAAGTCAACCCCGTGGCATTCCGCCTACGCCTTCCGGCCCACCTCCGGATACACCCCGTATTCCACCGCTCCCTCCTCCAACCAGCGGCAGCGCCGGACCCAAACAGGGACGTTCCACCACCGCCTCCGCCACCGGTGCTGGTGGACGATGAGGACGAGTTTGAAGTCCACCAGATCCTAGACTCCCGGCTGCACCGAGGTCAACTCCAGTACCTGGTGGACTGGGAAGGCTACCCTCCCGAGGATCGCTCCTGGGAACCGGCTGCCCACCTGCATACCCCTGACCTGCTCCGGCAGTTTCATGAGGCCTACCCAGATAAGCCAGGCGGCTTGGATGAGGGGGGGCCTGAGGGGGGGGATAGTGTCATGCCTGCCCCTGCTGACTCAGAGCAGGTGCCTGCTTCTGACCCCGCCCCTGCTGTGCAGATGCCTTCAGCAACAGAGGACGTAAGTCCTGAAGGAGCCAGCCAGCAGCAGGGGCCACCTGAAACCAATCTGGCCACACCAGGTACTAGCTCATCTCCCCCAGACTCACCAACACCTGGGGCCCGCCTGCGCGAGAGGAGACGCCTGGAATTCAGGAACAGGCGTAGAGAGGCGCGCATGCGGGCTAGAAGAGATCTGAGCCCGGAGTTCTAACGAGCCAATTAGCCAGCAGTATATCTGGGATCCTGGCCTCAGGCCAAACTGTGCTGGCAACAAGCGAACACCCTTGGATGTGTCTGCGTCTCGCACCCCTTGCTTCGGAAAGAACCTGTGCATTCCTGACCCGGCCTGACCCATAGACTGGTATTCTGGACTCTGGCTTTGCTTATCGGACTGGCTTAGGTATCGTTTGATCTCGGCTTTGCTTCCCGGCTTCTGACTCTCGGCTCTGTTTCCCGGCTTCTGACTTTCGGCTCGGCTCCCCGGCTTCTGACTCTCGGCTTCCCTGACCAAGCTTCCGTCTCACCCTCCAGCCTGCCTGTTTACGTTATCAATCAACTGGACTGTTTTACGACCACTCCCTGTGCTTCGCCCGGGCTGTCTGCGAGAGGTCCTGGCTCGTTGCCAGGACGATAGCAGCCGCAGCTTCGTGTCAGAGACTCGGGCCGTGACAGAAGTGAATAAAACCTTCTGTCAGTGAAAGAGTTTCTGGTCAGAAGGGAGTCACAGCCAGGCACCTTCTGTGAGGCAAAACTCTCTGGGGGGGTTCTGTCAGCACAACAGGGTAGACTCCTAGTTTAAACTGAGAACATGCAAACACTCTGAAAGGAGGACTGGATTCTGGCGGCTAGAAGGGAATCCCAAGATTCAGTCCAGAAATCTAGCTGGGTGGGTCACAAAGGAGTGAGGGGCTGGAAATTAGCCCTCAAAGGTGTGAATCCTGTATGCTAGTGTGCATGTCTATGAGGGAAAAGTTATGTGGTACAAGTCAGGAGTCCTCAGTGTGTGTGGGAAAGAGTGAATGCCAGTTTATTATTATTTTAAGATTTATGAAGCCAGAGTATAGGGCTAGACCATCAACTCTGCAAAGTGTTCCTAATGCCAAGAAGACACTGCCTGCCTGTCCAAAGTTTTTGTATAGTTTTAAAGCCTGCCTGTCTGTTAGCATCTCAGCCTGACAAATCACTAGTGTTTAGTGATTGATTATTTTGCCAACTACCTGCCTGCCAAAAGATTTGTTTTAAAACAACTAATTAATATTTCTTTATCCCCCTCTCTTGCCGTTTTGTGAATCAGTAGATATTCTTTTGTGGTTTTTGAAATGTAAAAATGTTTGGTGCCTATTTTTAATACTTCTGACAGGATTTATGTGTGGGTACCTGAGGTACTGAGAGAAGGTGACAGGGAAAAATTCTTAGTGGTCACCCTCCAAAGCTGACCCTGGCCGGTTCCTCACATACCCCAATTATTTAAGGTACCTAGGCCTTTGCTGACTCCTAAACCTGAGTTTTATTGTCTTACACACAGGCAAATAGCAAAGGTTATTTTATTTGTTTGTTTTTTGCTGAAATTTGTCTTGATGTTTGCTCAGATGTGTTCTGATTTGGATCCTGATTGTAACATAGTTCAGACAGAAGAAATACCTAATACATCACTGATACTGGCACCTTTCCTCAGAAACTCAGTTATTCCATCCATTACTTAAATACCCATCCATAGAGAAAAATGATGTGGCCAGTCATTGCCTAAACTCTAATCTGCCCTTATTGGCAACATGATTGAGAGAGCAGTGGCAGAGCAGCTCCTGATCTTCTTGGATAACTCATTGCTTTGGACCTTTTCCGTCTGATTTCAGGCTGGGCTATGGGTGAAGACAGCACTGGTGACTTTTGTTGATGATCTTCATTTGACAAAGACAAAGGCTCTTTGAACTCCTATTGGATTAATCTGTAGCCTCTGATACAGTGAAGCATGTAATCTTGTTGTGCTTTGGATTGCTTTAAATCAGTGGTCTCCAACCTTTGTGGTGCCGGGGATCAGCATCAGGGCCAGCCCACCCACCATGGCCCCAGGGCTGGCAGGGTGGGGGCACCAAATTTGGCCCCACTCCCCGTGGTGCCACGCAGCTGCCACCCCCTGTGCCATGCAGCTTCCCCGCCACCCCCCTGTGGCTGGGCAGCCACCCCCCAGTGGCCGTGCAACCTCCCCACTCCCCCCATGGCTGTGCAGCCTCCCTGCCACCACCCCACCCCCGCGACTGTGCAGCCTCCCCGTCCTGTCTCTCTTCATGGCACCTCCTCCACCATCCTCCATTTCTATACTTCAGAGAGGTCTGAGAAAGAGCAAAGCAACTCTGAGGTAAGCTGAGACAGCTGGGAAAGTTGCTGAGAATTCCTGAGTTTGGTGACTGCTGAAAATTCTGAGTTGTGGTTGCTGGGGAACTGCTGTGTGTTTGGTTGAGTGGGCTGAAGGTGAAGGTGACTGAAGGTGATTGGTGCTGATTAATTAGGAGTGGCTGTGTTCCCCACCCTCTGCATTGTTAAGCTGCGCCTTGCCAGAGCTAAAGAGCTCTTAGCCTGGGGGCTCTGTAAGGACCAAGAACCCAGATCCCTAATTTCCTTGTGCTCTCAATAAGGTAAGTTGATCCTACAGAAGGGGAGCCACATAAACAAACAGGATTTAAAGGGGCCTGTATATTTTTGAAAAAAGCTATCATGAAGGTAGAATGCCAGCAGCAAGGGTGGGAGCTTTCCAGTGTTTTGCACTGAGTGTCACATGTATGACTATCTGCCCACAGGACAGAAGTCTTGGGTGTGTGCTCGATGCAAGGAGCTCCTGGTCCTCAGGGAGCGAGTTCATACCCTTGAGGCCGAGGTGTCTGACCTGAAGAAGCAGAGGCAATCAGTTAGGCACTAGGGGAAGACTCTCGTGGGCGTACTAGATGAGACCTGCTCTGAACATGGCAGCCCCATTCCTGCCAGGGAGCATGAGGGTCAAGAGGAAAAAGGGCACCATGCTGCAGATAAGGGGATGCGCCCTGAGAAGGGACCTCTTCTTCAGTTGGTGAGCGGGAATCCTTTCGCGCCAAGGAACCATCCCTGGGCAGGGAGAGGGGGGTGGTCTTGGTAGTTGGTGATTCGATCCTTAGGCAAGTAGACAGCTGGGTGGCAAAACCATGTATTGACCATATGGTGATGTGCCTGCCTGGTGCGAAGGTAGCAGACATTATGCCTATAATAGATAGGCTGATAGACAGTGGCCGTGGTGCATGTTGGCACCAACGATGTGGGGAAATGCAGTCGTGAGGTCCTGGAGGAAAAATTTAGGCTGCTAGGCGGGAGACTTAAGGCCAAGACCTCCAAGATAGCCTTCTCAGAAGTGCTACCTGTTCCACGTGCAGGGCTGGAGAGGCAGGCACAAATTAGAAGTCTCAATGTGTGGATGAGACGATGGTGTAAGGAGGAAGAGTTTAAGTTTGTTAGGCACTGGGATGCTTTCTGGAACAAGCGGGAGCTGTACAAAAGAGACGGTTTCCACTTGTCCCCAGATGGAACCAGGCTGCTGGTGCTTAAAATAAAAAAGGTGGCAGAGCAGTTTTTAAACTAAATCTTGGGGGAAAGCCGACAGGAGATGAAATGTCTCTGGTTCAGGAGGACTCATCTCAAAGAGATGAAGGCTTAGCTGTTACTTTTTTACCGGGTAATGGATCAGAGTTGTCCACTGAGATGGTGACAAACGGTATGGACTGTCTGCCAAAGTCTCAAGGTGGCAGGAGGAAGGTTGCGGGCCTACCTTGCCTGGGAAATTATAGATGTTTGTATGCAAATATAAGAAGTGTTCGAAGTAAAATTGGTGAGTTGGAATGTTCCCCACATAGACATTGTGGGAATTTCAGAAACTTGTTGCAATGAGGAGAATTAGTGGACATGGTGATTCCTGGATATAAGTTATATCAGAAGGATAAGGAGGGAAGGGTTGGAGGTGGGGTGGCTCTGTATGTCAGAGAGGGTATACGGTCCAGCAAGACTGAGGTAAGAGAATTAGATTCTCTTCTAGAAATGCTTTGGGTTGAAATAGAGGGCCCAAAAGGAAATTTAACTATGGGAGTTTGTTATCGCACACCAAATCAAAAGATAGAGGACGATTATAATATGATGGAAGGATTAAAGATAGTGGCTAAACATAAAAACTGTGTCGTAATAGGTGGTTTTAACTACCCGCAGATTGATTGGGTCAATATGTGTTCTATTCGAGAGAAAGAGATTATGGGTGTTTTTGCACTGACCTTAATCGGGAGCGACGTCCCTCTTCACCGCGCAGCATCTGCGCGGATTTCGCACTAATTGCTCCGCAGAACCCGGAAGAGCCGCAAAGTCCCGCGGCTTTTGCGTCAAAACCAAAACAGGCCAAAAACCAGTTTACATTTGCGACGCAAAAGCTGCGGGACTTTGCAGCTCTTCCGGGTTCTGCGGAGCAATGAGTGCGAAATCCGCGCAGACGCTGCGCGGTGAAGAGGGACGTCGCTCCCGAGTAAGGTCAGTGCGAAAACGCTCTGAGTTTCTTGATGCTCTCAATGACTGTGCTATGGAGCAGATGGTCTCAGAACCTACCAGGGGTGGGGGGATCCTGGATTTGGTCCTCAGTAATGCCCAAGACTTGGTGAGAGATGTAAAAGAGATTGCACCGCTTGGGAGCAGTGACCATAATGTTATTGATTTCACCATTTGTATAAATAGGGAGTTGCCCCAAAAGACTGCCACAACCACGTTTAATTTTAAAAGGGGTAAATTCTCTGAGATGAGGAGGCATGTGAAGAGAAAACTGAAAGGAAAGGTAAATAGTCAAAACCCCTGGGGAAGCTTGGAGGCTATTTAAAACTACAACCCTGGAAGCTCAGATAAAACATATACCACAAGTTAGGAAAGGCACAAACAGATATAAGAAAGGGCTTGCATGGTTAACAAACAAACTAATGGAAGCTGTAAAAGGTAAGAAGGACTCCTTTAAACGGTGGAAAGCTGGTCCAAGTGAGATTAATAAAAGGGAACACAGGCTGTGGCAAATCAAATGCAAGACTGTGATCAGGCAGGCAAAAAGGGACTATGAGGAGCATATTGCAAAAAACATAAAGACCAACAATAAAAATTTCTTCAAATATATTAGAAGCAGGAAACCAACCTGGGAGGCAGTGGGGCTTTTGGATGACCAAGGGGTAAAAGGATTACTGGAGGAGGATAGGGAAATGGCTGAGAAGCTGAATGCATTTTTTGCCTCCGTCTTCACTGTGGAAGATGAGAAGTGTTTGCCTGCTCCAGAACCACTAATTTTGGAAGGGGTGTTAAAAGACCTGAGTCAGATTGAGGTGACAAGAGAGGAGTTCCTACAACTGATAGACAAATTAAAAATGAATAAGTCACCGGGTCCGGATGGCATACATCCAAGAGTTCTGAAAGAACTCAAAGTTGAATTTGTGGATCTTCTAACAAAAATCTGTAATCTTTCATTGAAATCTGCCTTTGTTCCTGAGGACTGGAAGGTAGCAAATGTCACCCCCATCTTTAAAAAGGGTTCCAGAGGAGATCCGGAAAATTACAGGACAGTAATTCTGACTTCAATACCAGGGATGTTGGTAGAAACCATTATCAAGGACAGAATGAGTAGGCACATTGATGAACATGGGTTATTGAGGAAGACTCAGCATGGGTTCTGTAAGGGAAGATCTTGCCTCACTAACCTGTTGCATTTCTTTGAGGGGGTGAACAAACATGTGGACAAAGGAGATCCAATAGATGTTGTTTACCTTGACTTCCAGAAAGCTTTTGATAAAGTTCCTCATCAAAGGCTCCTTAGAAAGCTCGAGAGTCATGGAGTAAAAGGAAAGGTCCTCTTGTGGATCAAAAACTGGCTAATTAATAGGAAGCAGAGAGTGAGTATAAATGGTCAGTCTTCGCAGTGGAGGACGGTAAGCAGTGAGGTGCCGCAGGGCTCAGTACTAGGTCCCATGCTCTTTAACTTGTTCATAAATGATTTGGAGTTGGGAGTGAGCAGTGAAGTGGTCAAGTTTGCAGATGACACTAAATTGTTCAGGGTGGTGAGAACCAGAGAGGATTGTGAGGAACCCCAAAGGGATCTGTTGAGGCTGTGTGAGTGGGCATCAACATGGCAGATGCGGTTCAATGTGGCCAAGTGCAAAGTAATGCACATTGGGGCCAAGAATCCCAGCTACAAATACAAGTTGATGGGGTGTGAACTGGCAGAGACTGACCAAAAGAGAGATCTTGGGGTTGTGGTAGATAACTCATGGAAAATGTCAAGACAGAAGTACTTTTCTCCCTTTCTCACAAGAACTCGTGGGCATTCGATGAAATTGCTGAGCAGACAGGTTAAAACGGATAAAAGGAAGTACTTCTTCACCCAAAGGGTGATTAACATGTGGAATTCACTGCCACAGGAGGTGGTGGCGGCCACAAGTATAGCCACCTTCAAGAAGGGTTTAGATAAAAATATGGAGCACAGGTCCATCAGTGGCTATTAGCCACAGTGTATGTGTGTATATAAAATTTTTTGCCACTGTGTGACACAGAGTGTTGGACTGGATGGGCCGTTGGCCTGATCCAACATGGCTTCTCTTATGTTCTTATGACAGTGTGCGTTTGCAATAAAAAAGGCCAACGCCATGCTGGGAATTATTAGGAAGGGAATTGAAAACAAATCAGCCAGTATCATAATGCCCCTGTATAAATCGATGGTGCGGTCTCATTTGAAGAACTGTGTGCAGTTCTGGTCACTGCAACTCAAAAACAATATTATAACATTGGAGAAAGTCCAGAAAAGGGCAACTAGAATGATTAAAGGGCTGGAACATTTTCCCTATGAAGAAAGGTTAAAACGCTTGGGGCTCTTTAGCTTGGAGAAACGACGACTGCGGGGTGACATGATAGAGGTTTACAAGATAATGCATGGGATGGAGAAAGTAGAGAAAGAAGTACTTTTCTCCCTTTCTCACAATACAAGAACTCGTGGGCATTCGATGAAATTGCTGAGCAGACAGGTTAAAACGGATAAAAGGAAGTACTTCTTAACCCACAGGGTGATTAACATGTGGAATTCATTGGCACAGGAGGTGGTGGCGGCTACAAGCATAGCCACCTTCAAGAGGGGTTTAGATAAAAATATGGAGCAGAGGTCCATCAGTGGCTATTAGCCACAGTGTGCATATGTGTGTATATATATATAATTTTTTTTGGCCACTGTGTGACACAGAGTGCTGGACTGGATGGGCCATTGGCTTGATCTAACATGGCTTCTCTTATGTTCTTAACAGATAAAAAGAAGTACTTCTTCACCCAAAGGGTGATTAACATGTGGAATTCACTGCCACAGGAGGTGGTGGCAGCTACAAGCATAGACAGCTTCAAGAGGGGGTTAGATGAAAAATATGGAGCAGAGGTCCATCAGTGGCTATTAGCCACAGTGTGTGTGTGTGTGTGTGTGTGTGTGTGTGTATAGATATAGATATATATATATATAAAAAATTGGCCACTGTGTGACACAGAGTGTTGGACTGGATGGGCCATTGGCCTGATCCAACATGGCTTCTCTTATGTTCTTAACAGATAAAAGGAAGTACTTCTTCACCCAAAGGGTGATTAACATGTGGAATTCACTGCCACAGGAGGTGGTGGCGGCTACAAGCATAGACAGCTTCAAGAGGGGGTTAGATTAAAAATATGGAGCAGAGGTCCATCAGTGGCTATTAGCCACAGTGTTTTATATATGTGTGTGTGTATATAAAAATTTTTAGCCACTGTGTGACACAGAGTGTTGGACTGGATGGGCCATTGGCCTGATCCAACATGGCTTCTCTTATGTTCTTATGTACCATCTTAAGGCAGAAGGGGCGGTGAAGCGCCGCCTTTCCCGGCTCTTTAAGGGCTGACCCCCCCATACCAATCTTGACGGGAAAAAACTTTGTAGCAGTGACTGGCAACCCACTGAAGAGGCAGCACCACCCTCATCTCCACCCCACTTCTTTCCCACGCCCAGGAAGGAAGTGGAAAGGAGGCAAGAGCAGGGCCGCTTCTTCAGCGAGTTGCTGGCTGCTGCTACGGAGGTTCTTCCCCCCGAGATTGGTGGGAGGGGGGATCAGCCCTTAAGGAGCCAGGGAAGGTGGTGCTTCACCACCCCTTCTTTTGCTTTAGAATGGTAGAAACAGAGGGTGGTGGAGGAGGCACCATGAGGAAGAGACAGGGCGGCAAGGTTGCACAGTGCCGTGTGGGGGGCAGGCAGCCCGGCTTCATGGCCCAGTTCCTGACAGGCTGCAGACCGGGACCGGTCCATGACCCAGGAGTTGGGGACCCATGCTTTAAATCATTCCTGATGGACTAGACAACTGTTGGGAGACCAGTTATCAACATTGTGGGAGTTGACTTGTGAGGTTTCACAGTCCTCCTCTCTCTCACTCTCTCTCTCTCTCCCCCTCCCTCTCTCTCTCTCTCTCTCTCTCTCTGTCAGAGTTACACACAGGAAGCATATCATAATATCAAATATGTAACCAAGTAGATACAACTGTTATGTAGACAGATTGGGCAATCCTCCTTAAATACCAGTATCTAAATTTTCAATCCATTCAATTGTAGCTGTGGAGAGTACGAAGAGCTCCATTACTTCTAACTGGAAAAAATGAAGTTCATATTCCTATGACTGATGGAAAATAGTTTCACGGGCTGCACCACAATCACAATTGGGTCCTAGTATTTTGCCCTATTTAAACAACAGGTTTGCACAACTGCTAAAGCCTGTTCATATTCTATTAGCCATCTTCCATACTTCACATGCCAAGTGAAATTCTCTGGGACTCTTGTTGGTGTTTATCAGGTCATGGATATCAAGTAGAACTGATTTCATCCATGTTTGATCAAAATTTTATGACTGCAGAATTTGTGCATATCTTATGGACAGGTGTCAGGGCTTGAGTCTTTGCTGGATGGGCAATTCTCTGTTTTCACTTATCTTTCTATATTCACAAAGAGCACCTTGCGTCCAGAGATGTGAAGGAGCAATGTAGCATAATGTAGATAACCAATAGGTTGGAGTTGGTTTAATACATCCACTGATGGTTCTCATTGTTGTATTGAGTTGGACATCAAGTCTGTGGACATGGGGGCTTTTTGAGCCACACTGAAGCACTGTATTCCACTGTACTATACTGTACTATACCAAAGCTGAGCATCTACATGTAGCAGACGCACCCCACATAATTTTGGGGGAATGTTGTTTTGCATGCATATTTTCACTGCTACACTGGTAAGATGGTGTTTATAGCTCAAGGTAATGCCAAGGTACTTAGGTGTATGGTTGTGTGCAAGTCGGGTACCATTAAGGTAGACATTCAGTTCATGTTTCGTAAGATTATTATTGAGATGGACACCTAGGTGAGAAGGGCGGGGTATAAATCTTAATATAAATAAATAAATAAATAAATAAATAAATAAATAAATAAATAGGAACATTCTGTTTTTCCTGTACTTGGGATGACCTACCATTTATGGTAGTAGCCAAAATGTCAAGGTTCCTAGTCAGTATTTCTTCATTCCTTTCAATCTATTTGTGCCTTACTGTAATTGCCGTGTCATCAGCATAAGCAAACTTCCTGGATATCATCTCAGGAATATCACAAATGTATAGATCAAAAAGAACTGGAGCAAGGACTGAGCCCTGGAGCAGATCATTATTCAGTTTTCCATTATTTCCACTGCTATTAAATCTCTTTGTAAAACCTTTAGAAGAAACCATTCATAGTGTTGGAACTGAATGTCATCAATATGCCATTTTCAAGTTTCCTGATGACCTGAGCCACTGTCTGACTGCTGTGGTTAAATGACGGAGTGAACAAATTGAAACTGAATCTTGACAAAACTGAGGTAATGGTGACTGGGAAGGTTGAGATAATGAAGGACACTGTGCTTCCCATTTTGATGGGGTTCAGCTAACCCTTACTGACTCAGTTACAAGTCTGGGGGATTTACTAGGCCCAGCATAACTGCTGGAGAATCATTTAATGAAGCTGCAAAAACACTTTCTTCCAGCTTCCATCCCAGAAGATGGTCCATTACCTTCACTCCAGCAATCTGTCCATCTGGGTCCATGCCATGGGAGGATCAACACTAATGTGATCTAATGCACTACATATGGGCCTGCCCTTGAATTCAACTTGGAGCTACAGAATACCACATATAAATTATCATCAGAAGCTAGGCAGAGTATACATATTATTATTATGCCATTCTTCAGCCACCATAAGAATGCAGCTCATCAGTTATCAGGTTCAGTTCAAGTTTCTATCACACACAAATCATTCCATGGCCTTGGACTCTCAAAGCTGCAAGACAGAGTTGTTAGACAGGGCCTGACAACCAGCCAATGGACTTAACTGATGGCAGAGGGACTTCCCCATCAAATAACGATGTCTCTGGCAATACAATTACTTCACTCCTGTGCAGCCAGAAGTGTGGTTAGCACACTGCCACTAACACTCTGGCATTTGGGCAAAACCCTGTGGTTAACCACTATGCCAGTTTGGCGTAGTGGTTAAGTGTGCGGACTCTTACATGGGAGAACCAGGTCTGATTCCCCACTCCTCCACATACACCTGCTGATGTGATTTTGGGTCAGCCACAAGTTCTTTCAAGGCTACTCGCTCAAGAGCAGTTCTGGGAGAGTTCTCTCAGCCTCACCTACCTCACAGGGTGTCTGTTGTGGAGAGGAGAAGGGAAAGGAAATTTGTAAGTTGCTCTGAGACTTACAATTCTTCTCCTCCTCCTCCTCCCCTCAAATGCCAGAATGTCCCTGACATCACCCAGTGATGTATTGACATCACTTCTAGACAAACAGGAAATTACATCTGCTCACTGGGTTGCTGCTAGCATCCTCCCTGTTTGATGCCAATCCCCCCCCCCTCCATCAGCCAGTTGAGCAATGGCTGCTGAGGATGGGGAATCCCCACCCATGGTGGAGGTCTGGTAAGTCTGCTGTAGGACAACCTCTCCTCCTAAACTCCATCATTTTAGCTTTGTGCATCTGAGCAGGAATTCTGGTAATGCCATTCTGCAAATGGGCAGGATGTACAACTACCCATAAATGTGCATCTTTTATTCTGGTGCTACCTTGTAAAATGGCATACCTGAGGAGGTTAGAAAGGTTCTACCCTTCTGTCGTTCCAGAAACAACGTAAAACAGAATTGTTCAGGAGTTGATTTTTATAAATCTGAAAGGGTAACCATGGCAAACACTTCAGGAAAATTAATTATAAAGGCACTGGAATTGTAGACTACGTCACTGTATATAGTATATATTAGAACAAAATAGGAGTCAATTGCACCTTTAAGACCAACTTAGTTTTATTCAGAATGTAAGCTTTCATGTGCTCTAAGCACACTTCATCAGACGAGGAATCCAGCACAGTGAGCAGAGCCACACATAGCTGGTGAATGTAAGGTCTGGGAAGGTTGAGATAATGTGCTTCCTATTTTGATGGGGTTCAGTTAACCCTTACTGACTCAGTTATGAGTCTAGGGGATTTATGAGCCTAGGGGCTCAGAATGTAAAATAGTACAGATTTAAGATCCTATGACAGAATAGTAAAAATATATGGTAGGCAGTGGTTTAGAAGGTAAAATGGTACAAATATAAGATCCAATGACAGAATAGTAAAATTAACAAATAGAGCAAACCTTTGTTAAGTATTGAGCACTGACACACTCAAACAGGGATATTGGTTGTTTATCCCGTTACATATCTTGAACCATGCTGAGTAGCATGAGCATGCGAAAGTAACCAAACAGTAGTATATCATAATGTGAGTGTCTGTTAATGACTCTATTGTTATAAACCTGGGCAAAAAGGAAGGAATTTCTATCTCAGAAGTTTTCCCATCCAACTAATTTACCTTTTAACATGCAACATAAATATAGTTTGTCATTAGGAGAAAAATACATTAAAAAATAGTCGGAGATGGGTTCAAGATATGTAATGGGATAAACAACCAATATCCCTGTTTGAGTGTGTCAATACAGCTAAAAGAGAAATACATTAGATAGTGATGTTCTTATCCACCTAATTTATTTTATTGTATTATTTTTTTCTATGGCAAACTAGAATGATGTTTACATGTTAAAAAGTAAATTAGTATGATGTGATTAATGTGGCCATATACCACAACATGAGGTTTAGGGTTTGTTTGTTTTTTAAAGGAGGGGCTCTATTTAATGCAGGTCTTACTAAGCTATAAAACAGCATTACCACAACTTTTTTATTATAATATATTTCACAAACCTTTTCTCTATGTTACATCACTGGGAAAATTATGTTGTCTATAGCAATGCATCTGAAGTTCACAGCCCAATTACTTTTTAAACTTCCAGGCCTATAATTTTGGAGCTTCCCTATCGAGCCAAATAGTTGGAAAATTTTGGCATGCAAATTACTTAATAAATACCTAGAAACAGGCTGTTGGTAATATTAATATGTATGGTGGGGTACTGAAATTACAGCTATGCCTTAGAAAACAAACATATAAAAATTGGATTCTGCTATTATACTTTTGTAAGTTATCAGACTTCATTCTGACCAAATAACTAAACTTGAACAGAGAGAGAGCGAGAGATTCTGCTTAATATATATTTCTGCTGTGTGTGTGTGTGTGTATATATATATATATATATATATATATATATATATATATATATATATATGATAACCTGGGTTGCAGATTTAGTACAACTTATTTTTAATGAAGAAATCAATACCACAAACACACCTTATCAGGAATATGCTGCAAATAGGAAAGTGAAGGTCTAATTCCTGGGTCACTGGCTAATATAAAAATATTATAATAGCATGAATCTTTATCTAGCACAATATTTTAATTATTATTATATATAATAAATAGGTAGGGCTCTGCTGGCGAGTATGTAAATTTGGGTTATGCAGCTTTGAGACAAAAAGGCAAATTTGGAATGCAAGAGATAGCTTGACTGGTGAAGGTGGTATGACTGTTAGAATGAAACATATGGGTAAGTAGTTTGTGTTTAATTTTGTTCTGGTAGATAAACAGAATTGGGGTGCTCCAGCATCAGTTATTTTTATTCTTAAATCTGTGGATAACTTGAAATAAGTATCAAGATCACAATTATTCCTATGAGAATTATCCCTTCGATCCCGGCGCTTGCTTTAAGCATCAGAGCTGGAGCCAGGCAGACAGGCACGGAGGAAGCACCCGCCCCCTCCGCAGCCGGCGCTCACGAAGCGCTGGGTTTGCGGAGGGGGCGGGTGCTTCCTCCGTGCCTGTCTGCCTGGCTCCAGCTCTGATGCTTAAAGCAAGCACCGGGATCGGAGGGCGGAGGGAGCGATCCTGGCGCTTGTTGTAAGCGTCAGAGCTGGAGCCAGGCAGACAGGCATGGAGGAAGCACGCTGCCCCCTCTGCAGCTGGCGCTTGCGAAGCACTGGGTTTGCGGTGGGGGCAGCGTGGAGCGATCCCAGCGCTTGCTGGAAGCAGAGCTGGAGCCAGGCAGGCAGGCGTGGGGGAAGCGTCAGGATCGGAGGCGGAGGCAGCGGATCGCCCCCCAGGAGGAAGGTGCGTCCTTTGGTCCGGAGCGTCTTATGGACCGAAAAATACGGTATATTCCTACTCTGTATAGGGAAAGTTAAATCATAGCCATATCCTTTAAAAGATCCAAAGGATTTATTGACCATTTTCTCAGCACTGCTGCATTGGATGCTTTCAGTTCCATAACTACTCAAGGAAAAGTCAGGTACAATAATCTCAATGAAAGCAACAGTAACTCAAGGCAATTAAAAAAAAAAAGAAGGGTATTTTAAATATGTCAGAACTTTAATTGGAGCATGAGACTAGAGGATTTCATTTTCAAATCCCACACTGAATAGTGTATTTGTTTCAAGTCAATAATGTCAAGGCATAGTTCTTTGTAGTAAAATACACAAGATGAACAAACTCATTACACGTTTGCCACATGCACACAAACAGTATTTTATAGTTAATTAAAACATTTCAGTGCTATTACTAACATAATGATTTTGCAGCTGAAAAACTGACATCTCTAAGTTATATTGTAAGCCTCCATGCTCTTTTTCCTGCCATATCTCTGTACAATATAGAGTGACACACTTGACAAGACTATTAATCAAAGTGTGGGGGGGAGCATGCTGCTTTTAAACAGATTCCTAGCTGTCATGAGACAAAAATAAAATTACTATAATGTAGCTTGCAACATTTACTAGAAACTGTCAATTTGGCAATTTAACAAAATGTGTGTTCCAAAATTGTCTGCCTTAATATGTAAACCCTGTTTGACTCAGCTTTTGTTTATAATATAAATTAAAGGATACTTGGGTTCAGCATTTACCACCACAGGCTCTAAGTGTAGAAGGACCTGTAATTGGAAGCACATGATCTACATTTCATTCATTCATTTATAGCATTGCTATACACGTTCTCAGTGAATTTGGTTCTCAAGGCAGTGTGCAAAAAGCACTGCTTCTTAAAATATTGGCCCACAAACTACCGTATCAGGAAGCAGGACAGTGAAAACCTGTTTGGGAACTTTAAGAATTACTTCTAGTCAAAAGACAATGTTTATATAGTTCAAATTACAATTCATTCATGAGGCATCAGCACATTCTGAAACTAGTACTAATTACTAAGTGTGATATACTAGACGGAGTGCATGATTTGGACATGGAGATCCATAATGTTCATTGCATCACCTTGAGCTACAGGATTTCCTCTGCTTGTTCTCCTAATGGCAAGTGATGCAACCAAAGTTTAGAATGTGGGGTACAAATTTCCCTACTTCATTGCTTTGGGGTTAATTAAAAATACAAACGTCAACAATTTGGCTTAGCTTATGGACATATGAAGTTGCTTTATTCTGAATCAGACCTTTTGTCCATCAAAGTCAGTACTGTCTACTCAAACTGGCAGTGGCTTTTCAGGATTTTCAGTGGAGGTTTGAACTGAACTGTGGACCTTTTTCATGCCAAACAGATGCTCTATCACAGAGCCACATCACCTTTGAAGTTTGTTCATCACCTCACCACCAGTCCTCCCTGCTGCATATCCTCTTCTTCTTAAGTCTAACATGGCAGTGACAATGATAAGAAAAGATGCTGTCTGTCTGTTCATTAGTCAGAAGCACAATGTTGGAAAGTGTAGTCTTCCTAAGAGCTCAGTGAAATTCCAAAGCATATGAAACTATTCCCAGGCCATCTGGAAATCAGGACACTGGTACTGCGGCATTCAAGGGTGTAATCAAAGTCAAAGGAACAGACCTTTCATCACGTACAGATAAGGCAAGGGGAAGTGCGGGAGAAGATTAATGAGCTTGGATTGGGAGACCTCTTGGTCTTTTATGTTCCCAGTGAGTTATAAACTCTGGAATGAAACCGGTTTGAAACTGATTAGTGCCCCATCAATTCATTTTAAGCAAGTTCATTCGAAATTTATCCCAGCAGATGTCCAGGTTTAATTTCATCTTGCTAAAGTATGAATAAACCTTGTAAGTGGATTAGCCCCAAATGTCTCTGGGGTGCCAGCGGAAAATAAGATTCAGTTCCAGGCAGGGTATGAGCTGAAGAGTAGAAGGAGAGCAAGTCCAAAACGCAGGGTCTCAAGCCAGTCCGAGGTCTGGGCCAATCAGAACAAAAGCCAGGAAATAACAATGTCCACAAACACTAACCAGAAGCTGGGTCGTTCAAGCCAAGAATCCAGAAGCCAAGGATCAGGTTTCTCATTACACACTTTATGAAGCTCAAGATTGATTAAGTGATAATTGCATTTGATGTAGAATGTATGAAAGGGAACAAATGGCTCATGGGATGAAGCCAGGGTGAAGGAAGTCGCAAAGTTAGAGTATTGCTCTCACAAAGGAATCTACCCAGAGCAAGGAGCTTAATAGCTCGTTGCGGCTGCTTCCAATTAGCAAGCAACCAGGCTCCTGTTAGAACTCAGGACTCAGGGAACACTTCGTCCTTCCCCTTGCTTCTCAGTGTCTGAGGGCCCAATCCTGGCAAAGTTTCTCTCGCAGATGAGTCATTCATGGGGGTGAGTTGGTGGGGTGTTCTGTGCTTGTGGCTGCTCAACTGCAAGAAATGAGGGCAGCCACAGCCAATTGTACATCTCTTCTGAGAGACTGGCTGCTCGGAGGCCTGAGCAGTTTGCTCTGCTAGCTCTGCAGCCAGCAGCTCCCCTTCAGCATCGCCCATGACAATTTACCTCTTTCATACCCCACTTGTCTGCAGTTGTTAGCAAAGCTTATATCTCACACTAAAGAGAGATTATTATTCAACTTCAGTTACTGATTATCACGGTGTGTCTTTCAGTTTGGTTCAGATCATGTTTCAATTCTGGTGTTTGGAAAACATGACTGAATTTATCGTACAGGGTGGTGCTTTGTTTGAAACTTGTTTTCTTTTTTTAAATTTGTGGATTATTTGTGTATCCTCTTTCATATATACCTCTTTCAACTTTCTTGGTATATAGCTAAGGAAAATGAAGGAAATGCACAATTAAACCGTAAGTAGAGGATAGTACTAAAAAGAGCACATCTTTATACCTGCTCTTGCATAGCAATTACAGTACTCTACCTACAATGAATCTGTGCAAAACTAACCAGCATAGTTGTTCTGTATGGTGAGAGGTTTTTTTCCATCTACTGATGTAAATCTAGAACAATTGGCAGCTTGCTGTAACATTTTTACAGGCATTTGGCAAATAAAAAAATCACCTACAGCATCTTGACCTTGACACCACTATTTCTGCAGATCGAATACAAAAAGTGCAGTGTGGTTGCAGATGCTGGGATGAATATCAGTTATTGCCACCTGAGGACATACACATGGTGCTTAGAGAAATGAAGATTCTTTTTCCAGTATTCACCCATTACCATTCAGAGTTTATTACAGCTTTTCAGAAGGGATTGCCTAGCTGGGTCCAAGAAACTGTAAACACCTTTTAAAAGGAGTGTATAAGCCCTCAAAAGCATCCCGTGGTGCAGAGTGGTAAAGCTGCAGTACTGCAGTCCAAACTCTCTGCTTACAACCTGAGTTTGATCCTGGCAGAAGCTGGGTTCAGGTAGTCAGCTCAAGGTTGACTCAACCTTCTATCCTTTCAAGGTCAGTAAAATGAGCAGCTAGCTTGCTTGGGAGGAAGTGTAGAGGACTGGGGAAGGCAATGGCAAACCACCCCATCAAAAGTCTGCTGCAAAAACCTCGTGATGCGATGTCACCCCAAAGTTGGAAACAACTGGTGCTTGCACAGGGGACTACCTTTACCTTTTATAAGCCTTCTAAGAAGCCACCTTTCAACTTAGATGATTTCAATAACTATCAGCTAATAACAAATGTCTTCTTTGGATATGACATTTGAGTGACAGATGTACAGTAGAAGATGTACAGAGCAGCTCCATGTTTTCTTGTATAGAAATGGGTGCAAATAATTCACTAATCTGATTTGGAAACTGAAAATACCTTGATCAGTGGAGAAAAATGGTCTTTTCAGTGGTTTTCACTGGACCAGTTTCCCCTCTGGTCCAATTTCCCTCTGGTTGCAATTTACAGAGGATAGATAGAGTTGGCTCCATGTCCAAATAGTTCCATGCCTATTTGGCTGAAGATGGGGCTAGGAGATAATGGCTCAGCTTTATAGCACTTGTTCTATGGCAGGGGTGGCCAACGGTAGCTCTCCAGATGGTTTTTGCCTACAACTCCCATCAGCCTCAGTCATTGGCCATGCTGGCCGGAGCTGATGGGAGTTGTAGGCAAAAAACATCTGGAGAGCTACCATTGGCCACCCCTTTTCTATGGTATATTCAGGGTTCTTTTTCTATGCTGCTTCGCCATCAACAGAAAACTGCTGAAAGAGATCATCCTGATATTTGGAGTTAAATATCACAAGCATGCTGGTAACACCGACTCCGGTGTTTGTTTGTTTTTCCTTTTTAAAAGCCTAATTAGAGATTTTTTAAAAAAAAATTGAAGCAATTTTAAATCTTATGTCTGGAATCTAATTAGTTTAGGACAACAACCTAGAAGTTAATATTACTCCACAGAATGTAAAATCCAATTGATTCAAACTGATTCACATGTACTTCATAATCTTCCATTTTACTCTATTCTGAATCTCAAATTTGGAAGGTGATTCAGCAATAATACTCCTAAGCCTCTATCAACCAATAAGCAGATACTTAAATGTCAACAAATGATAGTCAATTGTATTTATTTAGTTCATTTATATGAATTATTATAATTTAATTATATTATTACAATCTTAAGCAAAGATTTTCACATCTAAATTTAGTTACACATGTATGGACTTCCTTGAATATTACTCAGTCTGAATTCTTGCTATCTCGCTTCTCTCAGGAAGTTACTACGAGGACAACAGAATGCTTCAACTGTGTAGCAGTATATGGACATGCCATTATAAGAGAATATCTAGCTATAATACAAAGGTCCTGCATTTTAAATCACATAAATCAAATCCACTTTTGGAATGCAGCTCAGCAGATTTATGATGCAATTTTCAGAACTCACATACACTGCTTATTCCTACTGGTGGTTTAACAGTGGCACATGCAATTCAACTGTCATGGCCAGTCCTTGCTATTTTGCTGTCATAAGCAAGAAAAGTCACACATATAAACAACCAAAAATAGAAGTTTTTCTAGTGAAATAAACCCAAATTGCTTCTTAAACACATTTAACTCCTTCCAAGTTTTCCAGGCATTTAGAAGTACTTCTTTGCCCTCAATCAAAAGCGTACCATCTTCTGCACAAGGCATTTCTCCCTCTTCAGTCAGACCCACAACTTGTATCCCATTACTACAATAACTGGCATGGATGGGGACATTGCTAGACAACTCTGAAGCTTATCCCAAGTGAGTGAACCTCTTATGAGCTAAATCTACACCCATTTATTTTACTACATTTGTGCCCCACTTTTCTCCACAGTGAAGACTCAGTGCAGCTTACATCATTCTCCTCTCCATTTTATCCTCACAACAACCCAATGTGATAGGCTATTTATTTTGTTTTACAAAATCTATATCCCACTTTTCTGCCCTCATATGGGTAAACTAGGATTGGCAGCTCTGCATTGGGAAATACCTGGAGATTAAGGGAGTGGAGCCTGAGGAAGGCAGAGTTTGGGGAGGGGAGGGACTTCAGTGGGATATGATGCCATACAGTCCACCTTCCAAAGTGGCTATTTTCTCCAGATGAACTGATTTCTGTTGCCTGGAGATCAGTTGCAATTCTAAGAGATCCCCAGCCTAGGTTGGCAACCCTAGGTTAAGGCTGAGAGTGTGGCTGCTCAAGGTCATTGAGCTAGCTTCTGTAGCAGAGTGGAGATCCAAACTTGGCTAGTCTGACATCCTGTCCACTACACCACACTGGCTCTGTTCAAATTTCCTTTTGTAATTTGTCTTGTTCCTCTTATTTGTTTCCTTTCCCTTTTAATGTAAGCCATGAAAAAATAAAGATAAACAAACAAGAAATATGAGCAAGATTTGTGCTGTTTTGGGGTTGCCTCATAAGTTTGCAGCTGGAATTTGCTTCAGGAGTAGATGAGGCTGTGTGAAAGAGACCAAAAAAAGAGTACATTATCTCACTCAGCCTGATATGTTTTCAGTCATAAAAATACATCTCAATGGAGGAAACTGACTCCTGAAAGTGGGACAACGTAGTCAGATTAGCAGGTCTTTGGCTCTTCTCCTGTGTTTCAAGGCCAGTGCCTTGCGTATTTGGGTTAGCATTAAAATATCTGTAATGGTGAAAAATTGTAAGATTTCCTTCATTCACTAGGGTTGCCAATCTCCAGGTGGGAACAAAGGATCTCCTGCTTTGGATACCCTCCCCACACTTCAGGGTCATCAGAAAGTGTGGGGGGGGATGTCTGCAGGGCACTCCATTATTCCCTATGGAGACCGATTCTCCCATTTGCTGTTGAGAGTTTGTATCCTTTTGGAGGGGCGGGAGAAAAAGCACAATTATTTGATTTCTTTTTTTTTTTACCTTTACAGAACTACCACCCTTAGAAATTTCATTCAAATCTCCCTTATACATATATATATATATATATGTCATGCTCTTTCATGGTAAGCCATTCCATCAAAACAGCAGCAACTTTAGAGCCAAAATGTGTATCCTAGTGCTCTATGAGCTGAAACCCTTGTTTGAAGGGTAGTACACTCTCAGTTTTATGCCTTTCCAGCTGTCTATGAGACTCATCTATGAGGATGACCAGAGCTGTCTCCAGTCTCATGACCGGGGCGGAAACTAGACTGGAATGGATGCAGTGCCAATGTGTCATCTAGGAAACACTGAAGCTGCTTGGCAACTACTCTCTCAATTACCTTGTCCAGAAATGATAAGTTCAAGACTGAGCGGTAATTGGAAGGATCTGATGGATCCAAAGTTGGCTTTTTCAAAGTGGAACAACCACAGCTTCTTTCAGACCCTCTGGGAAAACTGCTAGTTCTAGTAACAAGTTGATAATATCCACCAGAGGGTCCCTTTTCCTCACCAGTTTTCACTAGCCAGGAGGGACACAGATCCAAGTGGAATGTGGTAGGCATAACAACACCCAGTATCCTATCAACATTGGCCTGGGAGAGCCAATTGAAAGAATCAAAAACTGAATCCAAAGATGGCTAAGAGGCCTCCATTTCACTTACTGTATCAAAGTTGGTTTGGAGATTGCAGCGGAGCGACAAGACTTTCTCAGCAAAAAAAAGCTTGCAGAAGCCATACAGCTTAAGACCAAATTACTAGTACTACTAGTCAGGTCTCACAATGCCAGAGCTCCGTGGTGCAGAGTGTTAAAGCTGCAGTACTGCAGTCCTAAGCTCTGCTCACGACCTGAGTTCGATCCCCAGCGGAAACTGGGTTTTCAGGTAGCCAGCTCGAGGTTGACTCAGCCTTCCATCCTTCCGAGGTTGGTAAAATGAGCACCCAGTTTGCTGGAGGGAAAGTGTAGATGACTGAGGAAGGCAATGGCAAACCACCCTGTAAAAAGTCTGCCATGAAAATGTGAAAGTAACGTCACCCCAGAGTCGGAAATGACTTGTGCTTGCACAGGGGACCATTCCTTTTCCTCACAATGCCAAGACCATGGCCACACAGCCCAGAAAATCTACAACAACCGATTTTGGGATCTCTTTGTGAGAGATGTTAGGGATAGAATTTCTCTTTGCAAGAAATCAGGTTGTATTTTTATTTATCTAAAGTTTTCAACTTCACTCAGGCACAAAACCTTATGCTCCTAAATTCATTTGCTGTAGAACTCCTTTTAAACATTCTGAGGAAGGGCCTTTGAACAAAAGCTGCTCTTAACTCAATGAGCATTCTTTGCAATCGGTTGACAAAGAGCTGTCAACAAAAACCTGCCAGGCAATTCACTAGGACTAATCACTCCCACTGTGCTCTACAAGTGTTCAGCAACTTCCCATTTGCTTTAATAATTGTTGACACCCTCAACAATGGTTTGTTAGTGACCAGAACAATTCCCTGCTGTCTGGACACACTTTACATCCAAATAAGCAATCCTTTACAAGCAGCAATCACTTTGCATCAGATGGCCAGCAGCTATTTCACTCTCTACCATATACTTGAACTAAAAGCATAAAAACAGCCTCACATAATCACCAACAATCAAATATAATAACCATGTTGCACTTATATGACCAATCTATCATTTAAAAAAAATCAGTCTTTGTAAAATTGGGTCCAAATAGTCATGACAATTACATTTAAAAATCACAAAGCTAAATACAAGCAGCCTTTCAATCATAGACCCTCCCATGTGTGCCGTGAATTCTAGATCAATTTCTTTTCTTTTGTATAAAAGATTAAAAGGGATATTGTAGTTGTTTCAGTAATCAAGAATGTAAAATTGCAAAGCTTTAATAGACTTGTTTATAATAAATTGAAATGAAGTTCAGTGTCACTTTCAAGAACATTTCAAAGACAAACTATGGTTTGTATCCTATATTTGGTTTTTACCAATGGATGTGTGATTCTGTTGGTAGGTAGGTGATTTTTGATATTTTTCCCATCTCACTACAATCTCTAATTTGTTCCCCATGCTGTTTCAAAGAGTTCCCTAATATCCAAAATAAAACAGAAGTTTTAATTTAGTCTGTAGCTGCAAATGAATTAAAAAAGAACCCACTGATACCTTGAAGACTAATAAAACTTATTCCACCATATTTTTTCTGAGTCAGATCTCATTATCAGACTACTCTGACCGACAAAAACTTATGCTGAAATTAAATTTGCTGCTGGGTTTGTTTTGTTTTGTTTTTGCTGCTACAAACTAACATGACTACCCATCTGTTATCATCCTTGTAACAAGAGCAGGATTTGAGGCTCAACAGGAGAAAGAGGCAACAAAGTTCTATTCCATTAATTCTGTGACAGGCATAATGTATTAGATACAAGCCAATGAAATTTCAACAGACATTCTGGTTATGTTCTTTAGTTTCTCTTTATAGTCATGAAAAGCTTGTCAACTGTAAATGAACCACCATCCTTAGGAGCCCTTCCATTTCTTGAGGCTTGTTCAATAGGGCTGCATTGATGGTTTTCAGGTTATTGACATATATTTCTGTATTTCACCACTACAACTGCCCCCAGGATATTAGCTGTGCCTGATGCAGATCAAGAGAGATTCCAAAACCACATGCATGCTAGTCTGCCTTTAATTTCTAGAAGAAAATTCTTCTTAAAAACCTTAAAGAGATTTTTAAAGAGATTGTTAAAAATATTAAAGAGAAAGCATGTTCGGCAAATCCTTACCTTAAACTTAAAATATAATACATAATTCTGCCTTAAGGAGATATTAAATCCATATTAAGGATCATTGGCAATCATTTGAGATTAAAAGAGACAGAGAAATTTGTGTTACAAGCCTTGCAGTTAATCATTCAGATGATGTACGTAATAGTACAGAAAAGCTTTCATAAAGTTTGACCCAAACCACAAAACTTCTTTTTCAAACTTACATTAAACGAGTGCCCCCCCAATACACCTCTGAACTGGATTTTAATTAATATTATTGCCAATAATCAGCAGAATACCTTTTGTTTTCTTGATATTAGATGGGATCATCTGAACTCTTCTGCCCTGGATATGCTGCAAAACCTAAATCTGAATTTCAAGGGAATGGTAAGAAATAAGAGAAGGCCAAGGCTACTGAGAGCCACCATGAGCCAGCTTTTTCCTGCTTCTACCTCATGCTGCCCAAAACCATATGACACATCATATGAAAACATGTTACATCACCTATCTGGATTCACAGGCTCCAGGATGACCCTCTTGGCAGCCCTTGGAATAGTTGTGAAGGATTGCATACATCTCTCTTCCTGACCAACTGCTTTAGATGGTTCTACCTACCATGGTAAAACAGCAAGGGGAGTTGCTCTTTGGTTGCTCCAACCCAGAGAAGAATTCAGGATTGTAGTCATGTCTTTCAACTGAACCTAAGCTTTGAACCACCACAGGCCATTCCCACCAACTTCCCAAACTTGTACACTTCTGCCAAGATCAGATTAAATAGCACTTGAGTTTTTGTTTCTACATAGTTTGATGAAGTAGCTTTTTTAATTAAAGCACTGAAAAATATAGTTGGGCAGCATCAGCTGAAAATCTTTTAAGTAAAACATGGTGTAACTACAGGTTAAACTATCTTTTAAGTACTCATTTTCCCCCTTTGAATCTCTGCTAATAATTCTTATAGAAAATCAATAGAGAAGAACTATGAAGATGTCTCATTCTTTACATTCATCTCTGTGGACTGCCTGTCTCCAATTTCTCTCTATTTTGTGAGTTTCCAGATGGTTAAAAGGACCGATTTGTCATGAGTCAATGACACAGCCAATAAGCACAGACCACTCCAATCAGCATCTATACCATTAATAGCAGTATGACTTCTTGGGCTGCAGTAGTCATTTGCTGACATTGGGGTCTTACCAGACATCTGCTTAAATTAAGAAATCCAAATTCCTGCTGATTAATTACCTTTTCCTGTGAATAAACAGGAGGATCATGAGTTAATTAAAGTACATATTCATTTACTCTAATTGGTGTCAGGTGCACTAAGAACCTGATTCAGAGAGAAAAAATTGGCTTTTTAAAGTGTGTACAAAATTATATATTACATAAACAGGCAGGAAAAATAACACCACCACTACCACCCCACTGAATAACATTGGGTTTTTGTTCCCCCTGAATAGAAAGAAAATGGAAGCGTGAATAGTAGACTAGTCAATTTGCTAAGACTCTCTCCTAGTAATAACAGGAAATTCAACTAGTGATGGATTTTTGACTGTCCAGTACAGGAGTCTGTACTCTCTCTGCATTGCACACAAAACAAAACTACAGAAAGGGTTGTCTGGTCTCTTAAGGATATAAGCCATGCTGGATCAAGCTAATGGCCCATCCACTCTACCACTCTATGTCACACAGTGGCCAAAACCCAGGTGCCATCTCCCAAAGCCCTCCCACTGTTGTCCCCCCATGAATACAAAGCACCACTGCCCCAAACATAGTGTCCCATCTATATTTTGTAGTTAATACCCATCGATGGACCTTGGTTCCATATATTTATCACATGAACCCATGAAACTGCTTTATACTGGATCAAATCCTTGGTCCATCAAAGTCAGTTTTATCTACTCAGACTGGCAGCAGCTCTCCAAGGTCTCAGGCAAAGGTCTTTCACGTTACCTTCTGCCAGGTCTTTTAACTGGAGATACCAGGGATTCAACCTGAGACCTTCTGTATGCCAAACAGATGTTCTATCACTCTGCCACAGTCCATTCCAATTCCTTCTATGTTTGTAGCTGCCACCACTTCTTGCAACAATGAATTCTATGTGTTTATTACTCTTTAGGTACTTCCTTTTAATGTTCTAGGTTTACTGCTCATTAATTTAATTGAAGGCCCACCAGTTCTTGTATTGTGAGAAAGGGAGAAAAGTACTTCCTTTTCTACATTTTCTATCCCATGTATAATTTTTGTAAGCCTCTATTATGTCATACCTCAATTGTCATTTCTCCAAGTTACAGAGCCCTAATTTCTTGAACCGTTCTTCATAGGGAAGGTGTTCCATTCTCTTAATAATTTTAATTAACCTTTTCTGCATCTTTTCAAATGCTATGATAGCTTTTTGAGGTGTGATAACCAGAAATGTACACAATATTACAAATGAGACTGCACAGGGGCAGGGCTTTTCTTGTAGAAAAAGCCCAGCAGGAACTCATTTGCATATTAAGCCACACATCCTGATGCCAAGTCACTTCGAACCATGTCCCTGGGTGTTCCCACTCAACCCCCCCCCCCCCTGTACAGGGGCATTATGATGCTGGCTGATTTGTTTTCAGTCCCCTTCCTAGAAATCTCCTGGACAACATTTGCTTTTTTAAATTGCAGTTACACACCAAGTCAAGATCTTCGGTGAGTAATTTATAATGACTGCATGATTTCTCTCCTGGTCAGTAAAGACCCCTTCACATGCAGCTGTATGCATATGACTCTTGAAGAGATAGTTCTACAGACACCCGAGGCTTTTTTAAAAAGAGGAATGAAGTTCTGGCTGGTTTGGCCAGGGCTCTGGCTCAAAAAATGTTTTCCAGCAGAGGGAAGGCTCCCAGACTGCATGCTCCATCCTCTCTGCTTCCTCCAGCTGCCAATGGGCTTGCTAAGAGAATGAGAGATGCAGAGCTACCCATGAGCACCCCCTCCCAGGAGAAGCTGGGCCTGCTGCTGCCCACTCCACTGCACATGGTTCTCTTTCTCCAGCATGTGTGTGTGTGGGGGTGAAGCCAGGTCTCTCATTGAGCTATGTGAGAACACACATCCATGAAATGATGGCTCTGTACTGGTCTGTGTCAATATGCAAGGAAGTAACCTACTGAGCTGGTGATGTCATTTCTGGTGATGTCAAAGGGTGTGACCCAATATGTAAATAAGTTCCTGCTGGGCTTTTTCTACAAAAAAGCCCTGACAACACCTGTATGTTTAACACTGCTGATCACCTGTTGGGCATTGAAGGAGGGAACTGGTCTTTTCAGAGATTAAAGCATCATTTATCTGCAAGCATGCACACATAGATCCATGTTCACACCCTGTCATTAGGCACCGATATCTTTGATTTACATAATGTCTAGATTACGTTTATCTTAAAATTTGTCACATCTGCCCTTATTCTTTACAAATTGAATAAATGGACTCCTTTCTTGCTGGAGCAAGTTAATAAAACAGCATTAAAAAAAAGAAACTATAGAAGGCTTGTGGCTTTTGTCATTGTCCCCAAAGGCATTAACAAATGTACAAAAAGCATTGTATGCATATGCATTGAAACAATTCATGTATTCTAAATATATTTTTTCAGTTTTTCCAAAGAGCTAAGACTTTTCTAAATTTTGCATGACCTGCAGAAAATGACCATTTTTGTTCACTTTCACATTTTCTAATGTCAATCACAAAGCACCCCAGCCCCACAAACCTTTTAAAAGCACTAAAAGTATACATTACTATTCTGAAAACTTCATGCATGTTCTCAGATTTACTCTAGAAACCACTGACATATTTACATTATTTATTGTCCATCTTTTTCACTGAGCCTCAAAATGGATGACTTAATACAAATTTATATAATCAACAAAAGTGGCACCTGGGTGAGAGACCCAGAACCAGCAGGCTTGTTGTGCTTGGCCAGCTCTCCCCATGTTGTTTGGGGCAGGGCTGGAGAGCTGGCATCTATAAATTGTGTGTTCTGTGGCAGGGAAGCTGTCACCTGGGTGAGAGACCCAGAGACAGCATGCTTGTTGTGCTTGGCCAGCTCTCCCCATGTTGTTTGGGGCAGGGCAGAAGAGCTGGCATCTGTAGATTGTGTGTTCTGTGGCAGGGAAGCTGGCACCTGGGTGAGAGACCCAGAGCCAGCATGCTTGTTGTGCTTGGCCAGTTCTCCCCGCATTCTTTGGGGCAGGGCTGGAGAGCTGGCATCTGGGTTTGCTGCAGCCAGGTCTGCAGAGCAGACTTTGAGCAGATTGTGTTTTGTGTGGCAGGGTTCATAGAGTAGATAGATGTATATAGTGCATTTGGGTCCTATAGAGATTCTCTGCTGTGAAGTTAGGTTTGGCTTTGGGTGCCCCAGGAATTGGACCCCCTGGCCCAATCTTTTTAGGACTTGGGGGGTTTGTAGGGGAGAGTCCCCTGCAGGTCCCCGGCAAATTTGGGGGCTCTCCCTCAAACCCCCTCCCCTCCAGGTGGCTTCAAATATACCCTATTTGCCATTGATTTCAATGGCTCATAGGATATAATGGGGCCGTATATTCGGAAATAGCATCTACCGTATATGCGGCTATTCCAACTACAGAATTCAGAAATATATGAGATTCCGTATTTCCCCCCCGTATATTTCCGAATCCGTGTACTACCGAATTATTATTATTTTTGCACATCCCTACTGGCGGGTGGATTCCTGTGGTGTCCACTGCAAACCCCAAGAACTCCACCCTCAGCACCCTGAGTGAGCACTTCTCTCGCTTCACCTTAAGTCCCGCAGTCTGGAAGAAGCGGAATACCTCTCGCAGATGGCGGCTGAATTCCTCTGCATCCAGGGCAGCAATAAAAACGTCATCAAAAAAGGTTGTACTCTGGGAATCCCTTTGAGGAGAGAGTCCATTATGCTCTGAAAGATTCCCGGAGCCATGCTAACCCCAAATTGTAACCTCTGCACATTGAAAGCTCCCCTGTGCGTCCCTCTTATTTATTTATTTTATGATTTATATCCCGCCCTTCCCAACAAGTGGCTCAGGGCGGCTCACAACATAAGAATTTGACTTAAATAGAATTTAAGCATAAAAACAGTTAAAATAATTAATACATTTAAAATTTTTAAGACATTTAAAACATTTAAAACATTAGGGACAGCAGACATCTAGTGTAACTACACCCAGTTTCTTGTACCAGCTAGTCATAGGCCAGCCGGAAGAGGGTTGTCTTACAGGCCCTGCGGAACTGGGCGAGGTCCCGCAGGGCCCTCACCTCTTCCGGCAGCTGGTTCCACCAGGAGGGGGCCGTAGCAGAAAAGGCCCGGTCCCTTGTAGATTTTAAGCGGGCTTCTTTTGGCCCGGGGATAACTAGGAGATTTTGAGTTCCCAATCTCAGTACTCTCTGGGGAACATGTGAGGAGAGACGGTCCTTCAGGTAGGCAGGTCCTAGGCCATATAGGGCTTTAAAGGTAATAACCAGCACCTTGTATCGGACTCGGTAAACTATTGGCAGCCAGTGCAGATCCTGGAGCCCTGGCCGGATGTGCTCCCTTCTTGGGAGTCCTAACAGCAGCCGGGCCGCTGCATTCTGCACTAGCTGCAGCTTTCGAGTTCGGTACAAAGGCAGCCCCATGTAGAGAGCATTGCAGTAGTCCAACCTCGAGGTGACCGTGGCATGGATCACTGTTGCTAGATCGTCGCGCTCCAGGAAGGGGGCCAACTGCCTTGCCCACCTAAGATGAAAAAATGCGGACTTGGCAGTGGTTGCTATCTGAGCCTCCATCGTTAAGGAGGACTCCAATAGTACCCCCAGGCTTTTGACCTTGTCTGCCGCTATCAGCGGCGCACCCTCAAAAACTGATAGGGGGATTTCCCTCCCCGGACCCCGACGACCCAAGCAAAGGACTTCTGTCTTCGCCGGATTTAGCTTCAGCCCGCTCAGTCTGAGCCACCCAGCCACTTCCTGTAATGTCCGGTCTAGATTTTCTGGGGCGGAGACCAGTCGGCCATCCATAAGTAGATAGAGCTGGGTGTCATCAGCATACTGGTGACAACCCAGCCCATACCTTCGGGCAATCTGGGCAAGGGGACGCATATAGATGTTAAATAACATCGGGGAGAGAACCACCCCCTGAGGCACTCCGCAATCAAGTGTGCGCCTTCGGGATAGCTCACCCCCAATTGCATCTGGACTTTGGCAGTCTCAGCATCCCCTGAGAGCTGCTGGTATGCTTGGGCCAGGTCCAGCTTCCCAAAAACCTTGGAGCCAGCCAAGGATGCGAGGACGTGACTGACCACTGGGACAGGGTACGGGTTGTCTTGAAGCGCTTTATTTATTGTGCATTTATAGTCAACACATATGCCCTGAGCCACCTCGGTGGGGAGAGCGGGATATAAATCAAATAAAATATGCACACATCCCCATTTGGCTTCACCGGAGTGACTATGGGAGTCTTCCATGCAGCGTAGGAGACCAGCTCTAGTACTCTCTGGTCCACGAGGCGATCCAGTTTCACTTCGATTTTTGGTTTTAATGCAAACGGAACTCACCTGGCCTTCAGCCTTATTGGTCTCACTTGGGGGTTGAGCTGCAAGGTGATGGGAGGCCCCTTGTAGCACCCCACGGTCCCATCGAATACCTCCGGGAATTCCTGGCGCACATTTTCAAAATTGTGCATTTGTATCTGCTGCACCCCGACTATGTTTATATCCAGAGGTCTGAACCAAGCCAGACCCAGTAATGTGGTGAGCTGGCACTTAACCACGAGTATGTCCAGTGCCCCCTTAAAGTCATTGAACTCTACCCTCATAGTGGCCCATCCCAAAATCTGCACAGGGTGTTTCTGGAAGTCCCATAGTATGAAATCAGCTGCCCGCAACGGGGGCCAGTCGTGGGGGCAGAGTTTTCTTAGGGACTCCTCCGAGATTATGGAGATGGAGGATCCTGAGTTCAGCTCCATTATGCAAGGAGCACCCTCATTTTGGACTGACACCTTGACCTTATCGGGGGTGTCCAGGGGCAAGTTCATTACCTGGATGCTGGTCGATGTGGTCATGTGAGCTTCAGTCGAATTGTGGTGCATGAACTGGCACCTGCGGTTGGTCTTGGCCCTGCACACGCATGCGATGTGGCCCACTTTTCCGCAGTTCCTACAATCAGCATTGCGGTAGGGGCAGTCCCATCGCTCGTGTGGGTCTCCACAGCTGGCACACTTTGTGCTGGCATGCCTCTCTGTAACTCATGTCCAGGAGGAAGATTTCGGCCAGTTTCCTGGCTGGTGGTGGAGCTGGTGTGCCTCTTTCTCCTCATGGTCACCCGACATCATCTCCTTGTGGTGGACAGCTTCCACCCGAGGGCTGGAGTGAGTCTTGGTGGCTCTCTCAAATGAAGTGGCTTCATTGAAGGCGAGTTGGAGGGTCAGCTCATCCTTTGCAAAAAGCTTTTGCTGTAGCCTTTCATCTCGGAGGCCCCAGACAAATCGATCCCGCAGGGCTTCTTTCAGCTTGTCAAAGCTGCATTTCCCAGCAATTTGGTGGAGAGTGGCCAGGTAGATGGCAGCCGTCTCTCCCAGCCCCTGATCCCTCTTGAGAAAAAGGAACCGGTGGACAATGATCGATGGCTGGGGCAAGAAATGCCCAGTCAGGAGTTTGACTAACTCCTTGTAAGTTTTTGTGGTGACTTTCATGGGTGCAGAGAGACCTTTGGCGATCTCAAATGTGGTATCCCTGCAGACACTTAGAAGCATGTCTCACTTCCGGCTGTCATCTGTAATCATGTTCATCCATAGGTAGCAGTCAACCCGCTCAGTGTAGGTCTCGCACCTTTCTGGTTTGGCGGGGTCGAACTCTGCGATGTGGCCATGGCAGCGGCATCAGCAGGCACTTCGGCAGCAGTGGTGCTTCTGCATGCCTTCTTAATCTCCAGCCAGGTTGGAGGTTTTCCACTGGGGGAACTAGCTGCCCCTGGACCTGGCTAGGATCTCACCTTCGTCACCAGTGTAATGTACTGAGTTCCAAGATGTTCCGAAGGCAACATGCTTTATTGGTTAGTACAGCACAAAGACAACATGGCGGGGCCAGGTCCCCTATTATATACATTTCCCAGAACAACCCCCTTACCTGGCCAGGTCCAATCCTGGCCAGTTAAACTTCCCGCCACAGATCTTCATAGGTGGATTGCATTTAGTCCTTACGTCCGGCAACCTGTGGTTTCCCACTGGTCGCCTCTGCACGTGAACACACGCTGTATTGTACATACGGGGACCGAAATACAAGACACAACATTTTTCTTTTTTGTTGTTGATGAGAAACAACTAATAAATAGGGTTGCCAATTCCCAAGTTGGGACAGTTTGGAGGCCCTCCCCCCACTTCAGGGTCATCAGAATGCAGGGGGGGGGGGAGAGAAATGTCTCCATTATTCCTTATGGAGATCAATTCCCACAGGGTATAATGGAGAATTGATCTGCGGGTATTTGGAGCTCGGGAAGGGGGCTGTTTTTTGAGGTAGAGGCATCAAATTTTCAGCATAGTATTTTGGGCCTCTCCTCAAAACATCCTTCAAGGTTCAGAAAGATCAGACCAGGGGGTCCAATTCTAGCAGCCCCAAAAGAAGGTTCCCCTATCTTTCATTGTTTCCAACAGAGGGAAGGCATTTAAAGGATGTGTGGTACCTTTAAATGAGATGATCAGAACTCCTTTTGGAGCTCAGTCATGTTTGTCACAACCTTGATCCTGGCTCCACCCCCAATGTCTCCTGGCTCCACCCCCAAAATTTCCTGGCTCCACCTCCAAAGTCCCCAGATGTTTCTTGAATTGTACTTGGCAACCCTATTAGTAAAACTTCCTAACTGCCACACGGGCTTCTGTTTTGGTGACCATGATCCAGTACTATTAAAGGCCAAGCATGAATATTCAGCTGGTTGTTAAAATAATGAACAGTAACCCTAAATATAGCAAGTTTCTCTGGTGAGCGGTGGACTCCAGGGGTTGAGAGATTTTTTGAGACTATTAGAAAAACAACAAGACACTCAGTCCATCCTTTGAAGAGAGACTATAGACCCATTTGGACAGGACAGGCTAGTTTCACACATACTGATATGTCTGTTTTAACTGGTGGCCTCACACAGTGCTCTTAGTACTCAGTGGGCAGAAGCTGTGTGGAGGAGGCAACTGAAGCACACAAAAGATTTTGGATTAGAGTAAGCATTGAAACATTGAAGAAATTATGAATGCACCCCAGACCAATTCATGGAGAACTGGGTATATGTTAAAGGAGATATGCAACTAGTAGTAGTTTACAGAAAACTAGGGGCGTTTTCGCACTTAGCGTTTGCTACCGTTATTCCACGGAGGAATTCTGTCCGGACCATTCCCCCATTTTTGCACGATGATCTCTTTTGTGCAAACGGTTTCCATGCAGCCCGCATCAAATCATTTTCGCACTAGCATCGACTTGACTTTGAGGCCCTGTCAATAATTTTTTTTAAGTGCATGGCTGGTTGCGTTACTGCTTAACAACGTAACACGTCACCGCTGTTCCTCTCCCTTTTTTTCGCGGGCAAACCACATCACGTGTGCTGCTTATGCTTAAGTATTGGCTGCAGCTGTAGCATCCTCCACAGCCCTTTATGTATTGAAAGAAGCATTCACAATGGAGAATCTGGTGTGGCGTGTCTTTATTCCATAGTGGAGGTTTTGCTTTTGTGCCTGTACACCGGACGCCAACTCATTAATGCACATGCAAGGAGATCCTCGTACAGCAGTCGCAATTCTCGCGAGATTCCCCCCCCCCAACACTCATGTCCGCAGGGATCGACCCTGATGTATGATAACGCTGCATTAAAAATATGACAAAATTCCATAGTTGTGAAATATTGCAATCAAATAGAAGTAGCCGGAAAAAAACAGCAGGCACCGCCTAACCGGCAATGATGCACGCTTGCTTTTGATCACTGCCATCCACTTCTGTGTGATCTGAAGGATGCATATCAATTGAAGTAGTAGTAAGCAGGATCCCCCAAAACAAGCTGTGGATGCTGCCTTCAGACTTTGATCTAATGGAATGCATCACGCATGTGTTGTGTATGTTGTATGTTGTATGGCACCTCATTGATTCCTTGATTCATTGAAATTTCGGAATTTTGTAGCTGTGAAATATCGCTATTACGCAAGGAACTAAAATGAAGAAAAAAAATGGCCGGGCGGGCACGTTTCGGAAGCACCACGAACACACACTACTAGGTTATACGGCTGATGATTGGCCAGGCCAGCAGCGTACATGATTTGCATTGCATTGCACGTCCCAGGGGGATGCTATAAGAGTGGGAGGACTGAAAGGCAGAGGAGCATGCCGCCCCCAAAGCGGTCAATGCAGAACGGGATGAGTTTCCCACAATAAACTCAGCGGAGTGGATCCGCAGGTTTTAGGAAACTCCACTAACATGCACATCCAGATACTGCACGGTGAAAGTGCTGAAGCCGCGGATCAAACCGTGACCGCGGAGCAACATGTGCGAAATCAAGCAAAAGATCTGGAGGTAAATGGGATGCCACCCCGGGGTAAACGCTAATGCAAAAACGCCCTAGGACTAGAAGTTCCTCTGTACCAAATGGCCTTTCACAATGTGATTTTATTGTTGCTAATGCTCTTAATTGTGTAGGACTGTTAGGGGTAAAGTGGAATGGACAACTGGACAGACAAGTGCAATATTCTTCTAGATTGGTTTACTGTATACACAGGATGTTTGTTTTAAATCAGATCTTATTTACTTTCTGTACTCCAACAGATTAGAGGAGGAATCTAATTAGTTCAAATGAGGATGCTGCTGGTAGGCTGACATTTTGCTGTGTCATCTACTGTGAGTTTATTGCTCTGGGTTATGCATAATTAAAACTGAAAACATTAAATTAAAATTGAATTATGCATACAAGCAATAGTCAAGTTTTGCTACTGTGCATTGAAAACACACAAATACAAATATATTTTAAAGCTGAATATTAACTGAAAATGACAGAAATAAAGCCCGGTATTGACTCATAAGCCTACTAGCCTGAGCAGATATTCCTTTACCAGTAAAACATTAGTCTCAGTTATATTTGTAGAAGGAAGCCAAGCTCATGCAATGCCTAGTTGCAGCAGAAGAATAACAGTACTCCATCCTTTCATTTCACTGCCCAGGGGAGAACATACAGAGATTCATCATGGGTCATGAATATAGCTTGTGGTGAGTCTGCATACACATCCTTGCTTCTTCTGAAATACATATACATTGGACGTCTTTCAAATGGAAGAATGCTCTGCAATATAAATGGGGGGGGGGGTCTTATTTAAAGAAAAACATTTTGCTTTACTCTATTCTTTCGCAGAACAAAGTTTGAGTCCAGCGGTACTTTTAAGACCAACAGTGTTTTAATCGAGGCATAAGCTTTATGTGCATGCACACTTCTTCATGAACACTTTGTTGGTTTTAAAGGTGCCACTGGACACAAACTTTGTTCTGCTACTTCAGACCAACACGGCTACCTACCTGAATCCATTATTTTGCATTAGCCATAAATGTTCATAATGTTAGGAACTTGATATGAAATCTATGTAATATCCTGCTATAAGATTCTATAATTGCAAACAGTAAGCCCTTTATAACCTAGGGCCTATAAATTTCAATGACCACCTTCTCCCAACTATTTCTGTGCAGTTTTCAAGCTTGCTTTTCCTATTGTGTCTTCATCATACACCCCAGGAGCCATTTCTCTTTGGCACCCCAAAGATCCTCAAGCCTTCCGAAGTCAGTGGCATGTGTAAATCTATTGCTTTCTTGATATCAAATCAGATTCTCTCAATTAAAGCATGTATTGTCCAATGTACTTTCAAGAGAAAGTAGCCAGGCATCCTGTGACCTTCAGGGGCACAGTAATCTCTCAAGAAGTTAACACACACCTAAAAAGGTAAAGGTGGTCCCAGTGCAAGCACCAGGTCGTTACTGACCCGTGGGTTGACATCACATCAGGACGTTTTCTTGACAGACTTTTATGGGGTGGTTTGCCATTGCCTTCCCCAGTCATCTACACTTTACCCCCAGCAAGTTGGGTACTCATTTGGAAGGATGGAAGGCTGAGTCAACCTTGAGCCAGCTATTTGAACCCAGCTTCTGCCAGGATCGAACTCAGGAGGTCGTGAGCAGAGCATGGACTGCAGTACTGCAGCTTACCACTCTGTGCCACAGGGCTCCCAGTCATAAGTAATTATACAAGTTTGCAACACAATTAGTGTTTCATTTCAAATCTCCCTCACAATGTAGACCTCTATCAGAACCTACTCAAAGATCCAGGGTAGACCATTAGCACTTCCTCAGGCCATTTTCAACAGGTCTGGAACATATCTCAAACCCATTTGACAAAATCATCTGAAACTAGACATACTGACATATTTCCTGGTCTCCATTACATGTCCTAGTTTCACTTCTCCAGTCGCTATTTACAGCTTTCTCATTTGAACCATCCTGTGGCAACTCTGACCCTTGGATCAATGCAGCCTTGGATCCTAAAACTGCACCATTCACAGCACAAACCAAAGTCCACCAGTGGAAAGCAGGATCCTGTGCCATTGTCACTGCAAATCATAGTCCTACACTAAACTAAGTCCATAGCAGTGCTTTACTTATCTGCTGTCAGATAAACCCAAATGTATTAGAAGCAGGGCTGGAGCATGGGAGTAGGCCAAGTAGGTGGCCGCCTAGGGTAGCATCCGGTCTAGGGGCACCAGGAGGCACCCCCTTTCCTCATGCCCACTGCCTTCCTGACTTCGCCGTGGCTTGAGCGCACTCGCTGACACAACCCCAGACTTCGCCAAGGCTTCCTGGGAGGCCTCGGCAAAGTTGGGGGGGGGGTGGCAGCATGTGCACTCAGAGTCCAGCTCTGAGTATGCCTGCTGTCTTTTTGACTTTGCCAAGACTTCCTGAGGCTCGAAAGGCCTCATCAAAGTTGGGGGCATGACGTTATCGGGGTGTGCGCGCACTTTGTGTGCATGAATAGAATGCTTGGGGTGGGGGCACTGGAGTGCAAGAAACCCTAGCGCCAGGCCTGATTAGAAGGGCATATCAAGCCCCCCCCCCACTTTTGCTCCTAAATCATCTTCCACTGCTAAAACCACTGGGCCCTCATTGTCAGGACAGGTAGAGTATGCTTTTTCCTTCTCCCACTCTGCTTCTCTTCCTATATGCTGCCCCCTCTTAGCTTCTCCATGTGTCACATGGAATCATTACCTGGCTCAGGATTCCTCCTCTCCTCTCTGAAAATTCTTCCCCATTTATCCCACCACATCTTTTAGTCCATTTTGGGGATATCTGTCACCTATCTCTTTTATTAGTATTGGGTTCTCTGGACTAGTCATGTGGGGAGGGGGCATAATTTGGGTTCAAATAGCTTTAATTGAGTACTAGTTTAAAGTAATACAGCTGAACACTATATACAAAAATGTAAAAGTGACTGACATAAGTAAACGGCTACTGTATGTTTATCATTGACAGTTAGCATTGCTGTCTTGAGCTTCTACTGTTTTACCCTTTTCTAGACTGTATATTGATTACAAAGTAAAGTTACTTTGTGGTTGGATTGTTTCCCTTTTCCTTTCCTAGTACTGATCTAGGAACTATATATCTACTAGACCCAAATAATCCCTATCCTGGAATCCTGTTCTAGTCTTCATGTGTAGAGGATGCTCTTCAGATGTTTGTCCTAAAATGAGGACCATTTTGGGTAACAGGCTGCCAGCTGCTGGCTGTTCTCCCGCATCAGATAGTCTACATAACATCAGTCAAAGTCTGTGCCTTCTCCATGGTCATTCCCACTCTGGAACAGGCTGCCTGAAGAGGTGAGGCAATTTACAAATTTAGCAGGCACTTCAAGATCATTTAATTTGCCAGGGCTTGTAATGAAATATAAACTGCAGATATCTTGGGGTGGAGATTTTTGTTTTTTGGGGGGTGGTATTTTATTACTTCTAAATTATAATACTTTATCTATGAGTTGTAAGCTGCTTTGAGCCAGGAAGGAAGGTGGAACAAGTATTTTAACTAAGCATTAATATATAAATGAGCTCAATCCAAGTGGAGCTTGAACAAGCTATTCAGTGCTCACAATGACATTGTGTGTGGCTGATTAACTGTATACAAGCATACATCATAATAACAAGCTTAAGCATGCGTCATCTCCTCTACTGGCCACATCATGCGCAAATTTAGATGATTGTCACTGGTTAACATTTCTAGTAAAAAACAATGCTATATTATATTTTCTGTTTAGTAATTGCTGAAATATGTAATTGATTGCTCCAATTTCTAAAGTGCTGCTTCAGATTTTCTAAGCAGCAGTAAAAGTTTTATATGCTACAGTTCTATATCATCATCATGGAAAATTGAATATACATATTCACTATGCATCTCTTGGAGGTGTTTTAGTATTCAATGCATCATATCCAAATTAAAACCATTCCATATAAATCCATATTCTGTGCTCAAGATGCACATTTCCTATCCATTGACAGTCTGGCAGTCATCACATTGCAATAAATAGCTTGCTTATAAAAAGAAACAAAAAGGACTCCTTGAAGGCTGAATATTGTGAGCAATGCAGTGTTAAGAATTGGAAACAATTTTAAAAGAGCATTATGTTTTTTAAAAACCCTTGTTAGGTTAGGGCTAATAAATTATTTTGTTTTTTTCATTTCAAGTTTAATATAATAAATTCAGGAAACATTAACTTAAATTAAAGTCACTGTCTTACACCTTCATATTCAGATTATAAAGTCTTTCAGAGAGATATAGGTAATGCCATTAATATCATAATTTCCTTTTGGGGGGGAAAGTTTTACAATATGCCAAATGAACAAAGCATGAATGGAGAGGAATTACATTTCAGTGATGCAATCTTTACTTCACACCCAAATAAATAAAGTGAGCCAACAATATTGAGTAATTTATGGTGATGGATATTTGTATAGTGAAATTTACTGAGTGATGGATTTGTGTATGATTAAATATATTGAAGATTCATAACAAGCCTTTGCTAAATGCTAAGTTTGCAAAAGTTGCTATAGTCTCAAATGAAAATAATGAAAATTATGTTTTCATGTTCTCCTCATTTGACAGTTCTCAGGGAATATATGATTTTTTACTAGAAAAAGATCTGTTTTCTTACAGAAAAGAAATACAACTATTGAAGTTACTCTTCTGAACAATTATAAGATTAGAAAAACTAAACTATTCTGTGTTCTGTTCTGTCTTCTGCAAAATTACAGATTACTCTTTCTCAAGTTAAATGATAATGGAAACGGCTTTGCATGCAAAGTTGATTTCAATTTCCAGGATACATGAGAGGATTTTCGGGATGGAACTATGAGCTTTTGGTTGATTATAAATGATCCAAAGTACTCAGCCATATAATTACTATGTAGCAGGCCACTGAAGTGTACTAAGTACTTTAGCTACATGATAACATGTTACATTTTCACCTTACTTCCCAAAAGGAAAAAAACAACAATTTTGCTTGAGCAACTTTTCAAATTTAGTCACAACTGAGAAAGATCAAGAAGTTGGTTCTGATGCAGTATTGGAATTTTACTCTTATGGAAAGGGGTACTGTCACCATTTTGTGGTGTTTTCTTTCTATAGATGTCTATTCTTTGAGTTCCTGACCAAATAATATTTTTGCACACACTCCTGTCTTCCCAAAATTACAGGAAAATGCACCTCAGAAGCACTAAAAGGATCCAAACATTCAAATAGACATGATCATGTCCACATGAAACCAATCTTTTGGCTAGCTCCAATCACATTTGCTATCATGCATGTAATTTCTTAAAATCCACAGAAATCCATTAGGCTGTATAAGTCAGTGTGAAATTTGTATAAGACCAGGTATCAGTTTAGGCCTTTGTACCGAAATACCTCCTAATGCTGCCCATTTGCAGAGAACAGATACTGACAATGCAAGTCTTGCACTTTGTCCATAGAGACACTAATGTAATGCATAAATGCTGCAAATACCTGCAAGGAAGATATCTGTTGACCTACAGAAGACAGTTATGCTTGTAGTATCTAAATAAAACCATTTATTATGGAACTTGCTCAGATGCAACATATCTTTTTATCATAATTTTCAGACCTGGAGATATTTTTATGCTAACAATACCTTTTGGAAGCATTTTGAAGGGTCAGCTGATTGCACAGATTGAGCACAATGATTGCGTGTGTTCATGCATGAATGCACATTTTTTTTTAAAAAAAACAAACTTTATTTAATGCTTACAATTACAGGCATGGCATGTCCATACAGTTCACATAGACAAGATTAATCTAATGTTGAAAACAAAGTACAAGTTCTAAAAGTCAGTTGTGCAGAATATACAAAATAACTCCAAATCAAAAATTAATCAGTTTTCTGTAAAATGAATTCTGAGGTATAATATCATGTTTCATTAAATATGAAATTAAAGGAAACCAAACAGAAACAACACATCCTTCATATTGCTCTAAATTCAATTCAAATGAGTTGCAAGCTACCTTATTGATTACAAACAGTTCCCATAATTTCTGAAACCAATATTCTAATGATGGCAGAGAGGAGTTTATCCAGTTAGCCGGAAGCAATAAAACTTTCACACAAAGTGTGTAAATATGTGTTTTAGTGAAGTAAACAAAAACAAAACTAAGGAACACTGAACTTTCTGAAATTTTTCCCACAAAGTCTCTCAATAGTCACAAAGAATAATTGCCTCTTCAAATAGTACTTAATGAAGACGTGGGTGAAGTCTTTAAATTCTTAGTGTTCCACTCGTGATGGTACAGAGAGAATAAGGAACTGCTTTTAAAAGGACTCTTCGCAGTTTCAGTAGTTCTTCCTCAGCCTCTTTCTCCCGACGTTACACGGAGCCACAGCTCTACTCGTTACAACATGGATCCACGCATGCTCTAATTTGCTGCTACCAGCTCTGTACATAGATGGTTGAATGTCCACTGCCTCAGTCAAAGGACTGGTGGAACAGCTCCATTTTACAGGCCTTGCAATAAGTACTACAGGACCCTGATCTCAGATGGGAGTGTGTTCCACCAGACTGGGGCCAGAGTAGAAAAGGCCCTGGCTCTGGTTGAGGCTAAGTTGAGGATTTACCTTGGAGGAATCATCCAAGAAGGCCTGGAGCTTCTCAGCCACTGGCCTCTTAACTACCTTACTCAGAAATGGGAGATTCAAAACCAGGCAGCAGTTGTCAAGGACTGCAGGGTCTAATGATGGCATTTTAGAGAGAAGATGCATCATCTCCTCCTTCAGCCCCGCTTGAAATATCATGAACAAAGGAATGAGTTTATGATATCTCTTGGGGGGCAGTGGCGAACACCATCTCTGCAAGCCTTGACTAGCCAAGATGGGCACAGGTCAAGGAAACAGGTGGAGGGCTTCACAACTACCAGGATCCTGTCAACTTCCTCCTGGAAGAGCCAACAGAAATGGTCCAAAACCAGACCTGAAGATGGAAAAGGAGCTTCCAGTTCCCTTACTGTAAAATACCATATCAACTGTGGCTGGGAGGTCCTGTCAGAGCAATGAGACTTCATCTACAAAATAGCTCACAAATGCCTCACAGTCAAAAATGAATTCCTTACCATTTTGGGGAAAAGTAATAATAATAATAATAATAATAAATTTTATTTGTACCCCGCCCTCCCCCGCCGAAGCAGGCTCAGGGCGGCTAACAATACGGTGACCAATGGTGCACCAACAATAAAACAGTTACACTAGAAACATTAAATTAACATTAAACTAACCTTAAAAGCCTGAATTAAAACAATTAACTAAAACATTTTATGACGCTATCCTTGACACTCTTCTAGTTGATGCTGATGGTAGTTAATGACCAAATTGTCTCACCTGCACCAGGTGAGAACTCGTAGAACTTGTAGATGCAATGAAAACTGCATAGAAATTCTTCTTAGAGGCCTTCACTGCCACCTCATGGGGTTTCATAAAAATCTTATAAGATGTTCTCAACTTCATCATGAGCATGCCACCATTTCACTCTAGCCATCTCAGCTCTCATTTCATCCTCAGTAGCTCTGGGGTATACCACAGGGCTAGTCTGGCATGATAACAAAGCGGGAACCATGGGGCAATTTTGTCAATGGACTTAGAGGGTTGGCTATGCCAATTCTCCACTAGCTCATCCAATGATCCCATAGAGCATTCTGAAACCTTCTAGGGTCCATTGGTCTCCATTTGGTGAGCATAAATCTGCTCGTTGCCTAAACAGGGGTTTGGAGTACTCAGCAAGGCCTTCAGAGCATACTATCTTACCATGGAACTGCATCAGCACTTATCAAATCCACATTTATCCCACACCAAAAATAAGATTTAGTTGTGGCCCACTGGATGTGTAGAGGCCAATACAAATTAGGAGAGTTCCAACACTGCCATGGACAACACTAGTTCCCTGGCCTGAGAGGCAGCTGCATCATCAACTAATGGTCTGGGGTATTCCAGTCCCCAACTTGATACAGTCTCCAAGAAGCCCAGCAGGGTATCTGCCAGTGCATTAGGCAGTTCAGTACCCCAGATAATCTCCTTGGCTTCCCACACTGATCCATTGCACACCCTAGTATGACTGGTCAACAACATGACTGGCCATGGCATGAGTGGGAATTGGAACCTGTGTCTCCCAGGCTAGTCTGACACTTTTAAGCAATACACCATACTGATTCTGAGCCACAGTGTTTGTCTTGTATCATTAGCCTAATGCCACAAAAATATTATTTTAAAAACTATGCTATACTTGAGACCAATAATGCCATTCTTCTACTTGAACCTCCTATTTACCTGTAATCACCTTCCAAGGTTGCATAGCCTGATCTTGTCAGAACTGGTGATGCTAAACAAGGTTGGCCCAGGTCAGGGAAACCACCTTTGAACATCTATTGCTTTGAAAACCCTATGGGGTTGCCATAAATCAGATGGGACTTGATGGCAAAAAAAAAAAGTTATTTCCTGCTATTATCTTTGTTGATTAGTGTACAATTGTTATGTAAATGTATGACAAAGAACATGTCACATCTCTTGGCACTGCTGTATTCTACTTTTGAGCTCTTCTTCTATAGACTGTTCTTGTAAGGAATAGAAAACAGTGGACCATCTCACAATTCAGACGTGGAGAACAGTTATGACCTCTAGTCTCAATTATTTTACTCAGCGTATGAACTTTCCAACACCTAACTAAGGGGTTGTTGTTTTTCATACCCAAAATATCTTAAGGATGACCCAAAAGATATTAACATTCATTCCCTTGTATTCATCAATTCATCAAAATTGGCGCAGAGTGGTAAAGCTGCAGTACTGCAGTCTGAACTTTGCTCACGACCTGAGTTTGATCCCAGTGGAAGCTGTTTTCAGGTAGCTGGCTCAGGTTGACTCAGCCTTCCATCCTTCCAAGGTCAGTAAAATGAGTACCCAGCTTGCTGGGGGAAAGTGTAGATGACTGGGGAAAGCAATGGCAAACTACCCCATAAAAAGTCTGCCATGAAAACATTGTGAAAGCAATGTCATCCCAGAGTCGGAAACGACTGGTGCTTGCACAGGGGACTACCTTTTACCTTTTTATTCATCAGTTACATCAGATATTTAAACAAAATATGTATATTTCTCATATAATAAACTGTGGAAGTACTGATGTGCATGGTGTACCTCTACCAAAAGAGAGAGCTTAGTTTTAGTTGCCAAGAACTCTGCCAATGAGGCGTGAGAATTGCTTAACAAAAGCCTTGGACATTACAGAGAGTGACACAATAGGCTTACATGAACAAAAGTAGAATTCCTTGTGAAGCCATTATTTGGTGATAAATTTGTTTGGGGAAGAAACAGAAATGCTGAGTGCATTGTTCTGCTTTGAGCATCATTCCAAAAATAACTGATCAGTGCCAACAGAAGAGAGGCATGGACAGTCAAAGTTGTTATCATTTCTGTCAGCATTCTCTGTAAGTCTTTTTACAGAGATAAATTACAAAAATTCAAGAGCATAAGATTACAAGAACTGCCATGCTAGATGAGTGCAAAGGCCCATCTCAGACAACATTGTGTCTCCAATCATTTGCTCTAGTATCATCAGACACAGCCAATACATCCCTCTCCTATTGGCTGAACACAGCACCTGATAGGTATTCAAAAGATACACTGCATGAAAACATCACTGAATTATCATAGCTACTATCTAGTGATAGGTCTGTGGATTTGCCAGTTATTCTTTCCTTTTGACTTGTTGCAGCTACTGGCAGCCTATTTCATTGTGTAACTTTTCTCATAGCCTCTCCATACCTTTAATGATTGTATACCTCCCCCATATCCTTTTTCTTATTTCACTGCCCTATTTAGCCTGTCTTTGCAGAGATGATGTTCCTGTCTCTTTTTTTCCATTTAGTTTCTCTTCCATGTATTTTCTTCAGTTTTACTGTATCTTTGGTGAGAAAGATGGTCCAGATTATGCCCAGTATTCTAAATATAGGCTTATCATAAGCCTATAAGACAGCCAAACCACTACAGACGAGATAACTTGTGGATCATTCTGCAGAATTACAAGGAAGACTACTGCATATTACTTGATTAAAATGGCCAGCTATACCCTTCTATTGCTACTTTACTACAGTATGAACCTAATATGCAGTACAGCAGTGTTTTTAATAGGTGTTTTCATTTTCAGTTCCATTTCTAATATATACAATCAGATCATTTTTGTAGAAAAATCTCAGCAGGAACTCATTTACATATTAGGCCATACCCTTTGATGTCACCATTGTTTTGCACAGGGCTTTTTGTAGAAAAAGCCCAGCAGGAACTCATTTGCATATCAGGCCACACACCCTGACACCAAGTCAGCTGGAACTGTATTCCTGTGTGTTCCTGCTCAAAAAAAGCTCTGTTTTCAATACTGAATTTAGGTTTTTCTTCTGCCAAGCTTTCTCTGACCTTGAATTTAAACATTTAGAGAACAAGATCATACCTTCTGCTCTCCCTCACCTTGTTGCATTGATCAAACTGTATGTACTATTCCTACAAACCCCATCCACAATCAGAAACATTGCAAAATGCAAAGTCCTCAGTCATAAAAAAAGATCTACATACCTGCAGGTTGTACAACCATAGACTTTGTGCATATGGAGTTGATCAATGCAGAAAGGAGGCAAATGGGGACAGCAGGTGCTATAACTGCAGGTATCTCCAAATAAGAAGAAATTGCCTGCTGCTGCCTATTTAGCAAAAACACCTTTATAAACTGTTTCTTCCTTTTTAAAATAATTGCTCTTACTCTGCCTATTACTGTTACAATAAATGTCTGCTGTATAATAATACAAAGAAATTTTAAGAGACCAGTAAAAGAACTGTATGCTGCTCCTTAAATATGGTACCACCATAGAAAAGCAGTACTTGTAACAGAGGAGGAGGAGGAGGAGATTGGATTTATACCCCACCCTTTACTGAGTTTCAGTGCAGTTTACAATCTCCTTTCCCTTTCTCTCCCCACAACAAACACCCTATGAGGTAGATGGGGCTGAGAGAGCACTTTCCTCAACTGCTTTTAAGAGAACAGCTCTGAGAGAAGTGTGAATGGCCCAAGGTCACTCAGCAGGTGCCTGTAGAGGAGTGGGAAATCAAACCCAACTCTCCCAGATCAGAGTCCATGCTCCTAAACACTACATCAAGCTAGCTCTCTTGTGGATCTCCAAAAAGAATGAAAAGAATCTCTGTGAAAAGAATGGATACAATTTCATTTCAGATAGAAATTTACTCAGAAAAAGTTAGTGCAGAATCACAGCAACACAGCACTTCAGTTTTAAAGCTAAGTGATGTAAACAGAACCAGTACTTTCTTCAGAAAATCAAAGAGGAGAATGAAAGGAAGGATGCTGATAGCACACTAGAAAATAGATTTAGCCTTTTAAAATCCCAGAATGGTGCCTAGAAATTTGATAGGGAAATCACAGTCCCCCAGCAGTAAGGAATATACCCCACTAATACAGTGGACCTCACATCTGAGCATATGTGCATAGGATGTGATTGCATAAGACAATGAAGTTTTGATTGAAAATGTTTTGGAAAGAAGTTTTGTATATTTCACATTTCAGAAAGCAAGAATACAAGGAAAGGTTGGAAGAACTTGTCTCCAAAGTCTGGTACATAAGAAAAGCCCTGTTGGATCAGACTAGTGGTTCAGCATCCTGTCTCACACAGTGGTTAAACAGTTACTCTACAAGGCACAGAAACTGAGACCCTCCCCTGATGCTGCCTGCTGGCACTGGTATTTATAGGTTTACTGCTTCTAAATGCATCTCTTTAGTCATCATAGTATCTCCCAAGAATCTCCATTCAGACCCATCTATGCAGGTGCCCATGACTACATCCTTTGGCAGCAAATTCTACATTTTAGTCACTCATTGATTAAAGAAATATTTCCTTTTGTATGCCCTGAATCTATTGCCCTTCTTGAATGCCCTCAACTTTTAGTATTTCGGGGAAGGGAGAAAAACCTCTCTGCTTACTCTCTCTATCCTATGCATAATTTTATAACCCTCTATCATGTCCCTCTTTAGTTGTCCCTTTTCTAAACTGAAAATTCCTAGTCTCATCAGCCTTGCCTCATAGAAAAGGTGCTCCAACACCTCAATCATCTTGGCTGCCCTCTTCTATGCTTTTTTCTCAGGGCTTTTTTGGTAGAAAAAGCCCATCAGGAACTTATTTGCATATTAGGTAGGGTTCCCAAATCCCCCGCCCTGGCGGGGGACCCCCGGTTTTGCAGCCTCCTCTCCCGCTCTCCAAAAATCTGGAAGCGGGGGAGGGACGGCGCTTCCCCCTCACAGGGCCGCCGCCGCCAGTGCCGCCGCTGCGGGCCCAGGCACAGACACAGGCAGCAGCCGCGAGTGCCGCCGCCACTGCTGCCGCGGGCCCAGGCAAAGACAGCAGCAGCCGCTGCCGCGAGTGCCGCCGCCGCTGCTGCGAGTGCCGCCGCCGCTGCGGGCCCGGGCACAGACACAGGCAGCAGCAGCAGCCGCCGCGAGTGCCGCCTCCGCCGCTGCGGGCCCGGGCACAGACACAGGCAGCAGCCGCTGCCGCGAGTGCCACCGCCGCTGCTGCTGCCGCGAGTGCCGCCGCCGCTGCTGCCGCGGGCCTGGGCACAGACACAGGCAGCAGCAGCCGCTGCCGCGAGTGCCGCCGCCGCTGCCGCCGTGGGCCCAAGCACAGACACAGGCAGCAAGCTACAGGCTCCGAGGAAAGCAACAGAGGATCTCTGGGCAGATTCCGTTTGGTCTGTGTCTTGAAAAATGGCGACTAATGATGTTTTCGGGATTTTGGTGGGTTTCTTCATTCCCTTCCCATCTTCAAATGCTTCTTTATTCTTTATTCCGTAATTACATAGTTTATGGCACTGGTATTATCTTCTGGGACTTTGGTATTGCTGTTTTAATCTGCTGTTTGCGCCAGCTGGTTTTATGGCTATGTTCTCTTTTGATCCTTCTGGTTTTGTTTTTTTTAAATACAGGTTTTATGTCTTACTAGAAGTTGTTGTTGCCAGTTGCTATTTTGAGGCCTTGGAGAGCATGTCCCGTCCCCCCCCCCCCCCCGTTTTTGGAAATATCCCAGTGGGGTCTTAAGTGCCATGAGCAGCCAGAAGGCAGCCCCCCAAGGCTTGCTTCTTTACTGGCTCCTTGGTATGGTTCCTTCTTTTTCCACCAGCACAACCATTCTCCCCCCACCCCCAGCTGAAGGGAACAGCAGAGAAGCCAGTAGACCTTATTTCTTGTTTTCCTTATGATCAAAATGACTCAGGTCAATTTGGGTGAAATCTCCAAGTTCCTTCTGATCTCTGCCAAAGTGATTTGAGTCATTCTGGTTTTGAGGGAAACAGACTTGTAAAAGCCTTCTTTGGTCAAAGCAGAACAGAGCTGGGATCCTTTGGTCTGTACCAGTGTTCTCTCTAAGTTGAGTTAGTGAGTTAGCTAGCTCACAGTTTTTTAACCTCCAGCTCACACATTTTTGTCTTAGCTCAAGAAAAATGGCTCCAGAGAAAACTAATTTATGCAGTAGTTCGCAACTTTAATGCCAGTAGCTCACAAAGTAGAATTTTTGCTCACAAGACCCCACAGTATTGGTCTATACCCTCAGTTTGAGAGAAGTTGCCCTCAGCTTTGCTGGGCAGCCAAAGCTTTCATTTCCAAGTAGGCGAGTTTCCAGTGTAGCATGTTTCCAAGTCAACATGGCTCTGTATACCGGTGTGTGTGTGTGTGTGTGTGTGTGTGTGTGTGAAGGTTTGCAAGGCATGTTGGCAGGGGGGGAAGCCCCACCCCCAGAGCCATCATGCACCTCTGTGAATGATCCCCATAGGGAATGATGGGGAATTGATCCGCGGGTATCGGGGGCTCGGGGGGGGGCTGTTTTTTGAGATAGAAGCACCAAATTTTCAGTATAGCATCTAGTGCCTCTCCCCCAAAATACCTCCCAAGTTTCAAAAAGATTGGACCAGGGGGTCCAGTTCTATGAGCCCCAAAAGAAGGTGCCCCTATCCTTCATTATTTCCTATGGAAGGAAGGCATTTAAAAATTTAAAAATTTGTGCAGTCCCTTTAAATGTGATGGCCAGAACTCCCTTGAAGTTCAATTATGCTTGTCACACCCTTGCTCTCGGCTCCGCCCCCAGTCTCCTGGCTCCACCCCCAAAGACTCCTGGCTCCACCCCCAAAGTCCCCAGATATTTCTTAAATTGGACTTGGCAACCCTAATATTAGGCCACACACCCTGATGCCAAGCCAGCTGGAACTGCATTCATGTGTGTTCCTGCTCAAAAAGCCCTGTTTTTTCTAGCTCTGCAATGTTCTTTTTGAAATACAGTAACCAGCAGTGTACACAGTTCTGTTCAAGTGAGGCCACCATAGATCTATTTATTGTTGTTCAGTCACACAGTTGAGTTCAACTCTTTGTGACCCCATTAACCAAGTCCTGCCAGGCCCTCCTGTTTTCCACCATCCTCCAAAGTCCACTCAAATTCATGTTAGTTATATCAGTAATGCTGTCCAGCCATCTTCTCTTTTGCTGTCCCCTTCTTCTTTTGCCTTCTGTCCTTCCCAGGAGCATTATAATATTAGCTGTTTTATTTTCAGTGCTTTTCCTAATAATCCCCAGCATAGAGCTTGCTTTTTTCACTGCAGCAGCATTCTGGGTTGACAATTTCATTGAACTATATGTTACAACTTCAAGGACTCTTTCCCTTTCAGTCTCAGTAAATTTTGACCCATTAACATATACTTGAAGTTAGGGGGTGGGTAGTTCCAGTGTGCATCACTTTACATCTACCTACATTGAACTTCATTTGTCACACTGTTACCCACTCTTTTAATATGTGGAAATCCTCCTGGAGCTCTTCACAGTCAGCCTGGTTTTTCACCATCCTGAGTAACTTTGCATCACTACATAGCTCACCCCCAATCCCAAATCATTTATGAACAAATTAAATAGCACCAGCCTCAATACCAGTCTTAGTGGAGTCCCTCAGCTCCCAGGATTGCTTTTTTTAAAAAAAAATAATTTTACTGTATCTCTGTGTCTTCCTGGGGCTTGCTATTAGCTTGCTGTGTTGGTTTAGCTTCGATTCTGTTCTTTGGAATTGGATTTGTTGGCTTTGAAACATTTAGAATGATTATTTTATTGTAACAACTACAGTAGAATTAAAATTATTGTAAACAGATATAAGAAAGGTGAAGACATCTATCATCAGGAACTGGACTGAGTTTATAATAGGTCTAAGGATAAGATGTAAAGTTTGTTGCTTTTCTTTTTCCTCCACACAAATCCACCCTGTTTTTAATGTCATTTGACAACTACTAGAAAGACTGGACATGTGAATCATACTTTTCACACTCTCATTAACTCATCATTTAATATAACTGCTGCATTCCTGACAAAAAACGGGGAATGATTTTAGACAAGTATCATTTTCTGTGAAAAAAAAATGCATTCTTAACTGAACTTTATTTTCAAAAGGCTGGTATCACAACTGATGATAATGACCTTACAGTCACATAAGATAATATTTAAAAGTGCTTTAATATTTTTGTTATAAGGAAAAAATTCTTGTCATCGAATAAAGCTGGGGCTGCCAATAGTCAGGATATGAAAAAGTGTCCTTCCCCTTTAATAGAGACTGCCAATTGTCAGGATATGAAAAAGTGTCCTTCCCCTTTAATAGAGGCTAAGCATGGTCAGCCCTGGCTAGTATTTGGATGAGTGACCTCCAAGGATTACCACAGGTACAACACAGAGGCAACCAATGGCAAACCACCTCTGAAATGTTTCTTGCCTTAAACCAAGTCTCATTACCTAGTGGTGCATAACACTAAAAGAGCTAGAGCTTCTGGTTGCCAGACAATCTTAGGATCTCCTGGCAATACTGCACACAGTACCATATGATAACTAAATTAATGAATTCTCTTGGCTTGCTGGCAATCCTTCATGAAGCATTATAAGATAGTTCTAAGGTAATATGATCCTTGTACGCGTCCCCAAAAAGCAGACTAGCTGCTATATTTGGTACTAAGTGAAATTTCCAGATCATTTTCAGAGATATAGACCGATTTCGCACTCACCTTATTCTGCCCTCACGTCCCTCTTCTCCACGCGGCATCCTCCCAATTTCCCACTATTTGCGCCGGGACTGCAGCAAACATCATGGTTTTCATGCAGCAAATGGAAACCGCTAAAAAGCAATTTTGGTTTGCTGCGCAAAAACTGCGATGCTTGCTGCAGCCCAGATGCAAATAGTGGGAAATCGGGAGGATGCCGCGCAGAGAAGACGGACATGTGGGCAGAGTAAGGTGAATGCGAAATTGGCCACAGAGTACACCACAGTAATCTAATCCAATATACTCAGAGTATGGATCACTATGGCCAGACCATGCTGTTTGATGAATGGTCATATCTAGTTATCAGCCTACGTTGATAAAGTGCTCTTTGTGCAACAGAGAAGATCTGAGCATCCAGGCATAGCCTGGGACTCAGTATACAGTTGCCAGATTCCAGGTAGTGACTAAAGATCCCCAGGTAACAGAGATCAGGTCACCTGGAGAAAAGGGCTGCTTTGGAAGGCAGACTCTATGGCACTATATGCAACTGAAGTGTCTCCTCTTCCCATATCCCACCCAGCTCAGGCTGTACCTTCCCTCCCTCCCAAATCTCCAGGCAGTTTTTCAACTCAGAGCTGGCAACCCTAACCCAGCAGCACCTCTGAACTATGTAGCTTATATTTAACAAAATACAGCCCAAGTATCCAAACCTAATAAATAGATACAGGATACTTATTAGCAAATTAATTCTAAAACTGCTGACATATCACACCACATTGCAACATCCCTGCAACATTAGCGGAATATTTTGATACATATATTGGTACATTTTACCTAAAGCTTTTGTTTTGCCATTGAATAGTAGGTGCAGCTGCATAACAATCCCTGGACTGGGAGAGCGGGCAGCCAGACAGCCACCAGGAGTTTTGCCATGCTGCCAGCAGCCTAAAATGTACCAATATATGTGGTACATGCATGCTTTTTTAAGAATATGCAGATGTGACTGACTTGTACATGTATTTAGAAATGAATAGTCTTTTTTACATAGAGTTAAGTAACACATTTCAAAGTGTCCCTAGCTCTTTTCTCAGGTAATTTATTTATTTTACTATATAAGACGGAGGGCACCATAACTATGAGCAGAGGTTGTGTTGTAGAAAAAAAGTGGCAGAGATCATTAGCATAACTCATTAGCATATGCCACCTCCCCACAACCAAAAGCAACCAGATGCAAGAAATGTAGGGTTGCCAAGTCCAATTCCAGAAATATCTGGGGACTTTGGGGGTGGAGCCAGGAGACTTTGGGGGTGGAGCCAGGAGACACTGGGGTGGAGCCAGGAACAAGGGTGTGACAAGCATAATTGAACTCCAAAGGGAGTTCTGGCCATTATATCTAAAGGGACGGCACACCTTTTTAAATGTCTTCATTCCCTCCACCAGGCGCTCTCCTGGGCCTCGAAAGCGGCGGCCTCGGCATGGTGGGGGTGGTGGCCGAGCTGCTGCAGGCTGGGCTGGCGGAGGCGCGGCAGCGGCAGCTGGGGGTGACGGGAGGCGGCCAGCTGCTTATGAACATATGATGCTGCCTTATACTGAATCAGACCCTTGGTCCGAGACCGCACTCTGCACATGCCCCAGAGCCTCCTCCCGCTCCCCAGCTGCCAAGCACGAGCCCTTCCCCGGCTCACGGGCCGCCCTGCTCCTTGCCTCCTCATCCCCCGCAGAGCCAAGTGGCGCGTCTTTGCGTGGCTGAAAACTAAGCACCCCAAACCGCGGGCATCTCCGCCCGCCCTTGCAGCCTCCTGCCCTCCACGGCAGGCCACCCACCCCTGCACCCCTGAGCACGGCACTGCACGCCCCCCCGCTTTCGCTCCGCCGACCCCCCCCTGTAGCTAGGCACAGCCCTCATCGCCCATCTGGCAGAAAGCAACGCCCGACCGCCTCCCGGGCCAGCTCTCCGATCCCCGGGCAGCCAGGGAGGGCTCAGCGGCCGGCAGCCCGCGAGGGGCTCACACTCCCGTCCCTGGCCGGCATGCTCCCGTAGGCGGGCGGGGGCGCTGAAGACGGGCTCGCCGGCCGTAGAGGGGGTGCTGCGGCGGCTGCTGCAGGCTTGCCGCGCTCCTGGCCTCCCTCCACCCTTCCCTTCTCTGAGCGGCGAGACGCTGCTGAGGGCGAGACGGAGCGGGCGATGCCGCTGCGCTGTCGCCTCTTCTTCGCTTCCCAAGCAGAGAAGCGGCTCCTAGATGGGACGGCTCGCCATGCTTTTTGGCACCCTTCCCCCCCTCCCCCCGCTTCCATTTTTGGGGGGAGCGGGGGAAGAGGCTGGAAACCCTGGTTTCCCCCGCCAGGGCGGGAGGGTTGGGACCCCTAAAGAAATGAGAGCCCTGGACAAGCGAGGCCTGCTTGGGCTGACTAGAGATCCAGCCGGCCGAAGTAGGCCTCATTCGCCTTGGGCTCTCCTGAGTTGCCCCCACCAGTCAAAAGGCCAGCAAGTCACACACTGCCCAAACCACATAAGAACTGGAGAAAGGGTGGCACGGGCTTCTCCAGGGGTTAATGAGGGCTGCTGGGGGTATGGCAAAGCTTCTGGTGGCTGTCTGGCTGCCCACTCTCCCAGTCCAGGGATTGTTATGCAGCTGCACCTACTATTCAATGGACAAGACATGTGGGGAGGAAGAGGGGAGCCATCAGAAAGGTTCAGGAGCTGCTCCTGTGAGCTCCTGCTGAATCTGAGGCCTGACTATGAGGAAATCTCTAAAGCAAGTATTCAAGAGGCAAATAAATCTGAGACTTCCAGCTTGAAACTTTTAAACACTTCAGAGAAAAAGCCTACCAATTAGTTACCAGTCTATTCTCACACATACTGTTTTGGTTATGATGCTATCAATTAGAATCTACTAATTATAGTAAGCAAATCCATGACAAATAGCAAATTATCTCTTTCAGCCTTCAAGCATTAAGAAGAATGAATGACAGAAAAGCTCCACTCTCTGAAACAAGAAAATGTTCTACAAGAAAGCACCGTCAAATTGAAAAGCTGCTGGGTCACTTTAGACAAAGGCTCCAGTTCACAGATTTATATGTGGTTTGAAGCAGCAGCAAAGTAGCATCAATTAAATTCATGAAATTAAACCAGCATAAAATCTGAAATGCTAAATACAAAATGACAAGGCATGCATTATAATTAAAATAGTAATTTTAATTACTTCTTGACTATGTCATTAAAAAAATGAATAGCAACCAACACAAACTGGTTTTGACTCTCATTGGATAATATAAGCCAACCTATATAGAACACATAGAAACAGATTTTTATCAAGTTACAATGTGATCCTAAAAAGAGTTGCACCCTTTTCAGCTCCTTATTTGCAATGAATTTTGAAGGGTGTGAAGGTAATGACTGCACTGTCAGACTCCAAAATATTACCTCTTACTCTAGAGCAAGCAAGAAGGTTATGAGTACAGCTCTTTTCTATTTGCTTAGTTGTAAAGGGAAGACAAATTGTATTGTTTTCAATTTCCTTCTACATAACAAATGAAACAAGGCATTTGATAAAATCTTATACAGTAATTAACCTGTTACACATATCCTTACTTTTTTCTGAACAAATGCTCAGTGCAAAGGAAGAGCTATGGATGCTACAGATGCTGCTGCCTCAGTTTATAACATTTTGGTCCTGTAGTTTAAAGTAGGCAGTATACAAATAAGCAAGTCCCTCCACCCCATTGTGGGGGAGAATATTATTTTGTACAAATGGCTAAGCCCAAATAGAGTTTCCCTTATATATACAGATTTCTCAGTGTGAAGTAAACCACTGGTATGGAAATCAAAGAATGACATACAAAAAGTGATTAAAATCTAGTGTGCCTTTATATCATCTTTTGGGGAGAGGCACTAGATGCTATACTAAAAATCTGGTGCCTCTACCTCAAAAAATAGCCCCCCCCCGAGCCCCCAATACCCACGGATCAATTCCCTATTATTCCCTATGGGAATTGTTCTCCATAGGGAATAATAGAGTGCCTAGTAGACATTCCCCCCACGTTTTCTAAAGGGGGGGAGGGCCTCCATACCAGGGAATACCCCCTCCCTGCCCCCTCTCTCTCACACACAAACACTTACCATACTTGGTCTTCTTCCAGCAGAATGTGCTTGCTGGGAAAACGAAAGCAAGGCTCCACAGGAAAAGAAAGGGAGGGGCCGTTCTCCATGGAAACGGTTACTTTCCCATGAAGCCCTTCCTGTTTCCTGTTTCCTGTGCAGCCTTAAAGGGACACATTTTAAAACGGATCAGAAGCTCTACAACATGATACCTAAAGGTATGTTCTCCCCCCCCACCCCAGATTTTTGAGAGGGGGGGAAGAGGATGCAATTTCGGGGGTCCCCCGCCAGGGTGGGGGTGTTGGGAAGCCTACATCACAGAGATAGACAAGACAATATGCACAGCTAATATATGGAATTCACTATCACAAGTTCTCATGATCTAGCTAACATTCTATTCTAGAATGTACATAGCAATTCTAGATTCAGGTGTGTTGGTCTGAAGTAGCAAAACAAAGTTTGGGCCCAGTGGCACCTTTAAGACCAACAAAGTTGTATATAAGATATAAGCTTTCATGTGCATGCACACTTCTTTAGGAACAATGAAATGGAAGTTACCAGTCCATACGTATTGGTAGATGGTGAGTGGTAAATTAGCATACAACATAGTAAAGATGTTTAACAAATTCAATGACCAAACAGGAATAACAAGCTTAGTTTATATGGTTGCCATTTTCCTGGGTGTAATATGCTGGTTAATCCTCAGAAAAGAGAATTATCCGAGGGAAAACCTAGTGAAAGAAATAATTATGCCAACATTGCAGACTGATGGGTAGATGTATCCTTAATTATTGAATGCTGAGAGCAATTAACTGAGACCTTACCATTAAGCTCCATCCATCTCCTCTCAAGCATGGAGGTGACCTTACAGTATCTTCTTTGAAGTGGGGGTGATGGGCTGTGTAAAGTATCTCCCCAGTCCCCAGACCAGAGATTCAATCAACCATTCCAAATTATATTACATTCTACTAATTATTACATTACAATCTACTATTCTAATCTACTATTTGAAATAAGGAATAAAATAAAATAAAGAGGATGTATAGCCCTTTTAGGGGATTAGTGAGAATACATATGAAAGCACTGAATGAGGTCAGCATATGTAGTGAGATAAGAAACTAATATTCCTATTAAATCCTGGAAATGTCATTGTTCTGAGTGTAATAATAACTTGCAACTCAACTATTTGCCTTTCTAGCCTGTTCTTGAAGTTCCTTTGCAATAAAATACCTACTTTGAGATCACTCCTTGAATGTCCTCAAAGGCCGAAGTATGCTCTAACAGCCAAGTTTCTCAGCCTTGTGATTTTTTTTATGTCAGATTTATCCTCTGGCTTGGGGTCCATTTATCCTTTGGCTTGGGGTTTGACCTATTTGCTATATGTAGAGAACCAAAGGGCATCATTGGCATTTAATGGCATGTACAATGTTAGAAGATAAGCAAGTGAATAAGTGGTGATATGGTATAGTTGATGTTGTAAGGTCCAGTGATTGTGTTGTCTAGGTGTATGTGGCAATAAAGTAGGCATCTGGGTTTATTGCAAGCTCTGGTACCAGAGTATATGTTCAAATTAGATGTATTATTGTGGGTGAGGAGTTGTTTGAAACTGGGTGGCTTTCTGTAGGCATGGGAAGTTTAAAGATTAAAAAGATGTAGTGAATAGAACCAACAGATTTTCATATATTTGTTCTCAGACATGAGTCACAGAGAAGGCAGTTTTTTATACCAGAGACTACCCAGAAGGTGGTTCATTACAGAAGAAAAATGCAACATAACATCTTACTCTACTTTTTTAAAAAAACAAAACAAAACTGTACTTCAGTGAACAACCTGGAGATCTTTATGATGCTAATTAAAATTGATTTGGCAAATGCAAGAACATAGTTTGGGAGAATGAACTCTTTGTTCTTTTATTTAGTCTGTCTAACCTCTCAAAGCATTTAATTCTAATTAGATAGAACCAGAGAATTGAACTGGCAGGAAGAGTCATTGACATTTCATTAATGTCTGGTGTTCCATTAAACTGTAGAAGAAACACAGAGTAATAGCACTTAGGCCATACCTTCCTTGCACATTTAAATGAGCTATTATATGCAGTTAAAAATGTTTTCAAAAAGGATACCAAGTCTATGGAGAAAGCACAAAAATCTCCAGATTCTAAATTGTTTAATGAAGAAGCATGAGAATTTCTCTGAACCTGAGATAAATCTGACCACAACTAATATATACAGGCGTACAATATACTATCTGATATATAACCCATATCACTTAATAATAAGAGCTCTTATAATCTATATAATGCTAATAAAGAGATGAAACAATTCACATAGCATTAATATTATGTAGTAACATCATACAGAGGCTGATTAAGAAATTTCCTTCATTCCTTTCCAGGAACCATGAATGCAGCACAGGAAGCTAAAGGTGAGGCCTATGTCAAATCTAGACAGCAGTCCTATGCAGAATTCTACTTAGGTCTATACAGTGGAGCTTTCTTCTAGGAAAGTATATAGGGTTGCCAACTCCAGGTTGAGAGATCTCACCAGGGCTGGATCTAGGGGGGGGGGACAGAGGGGGTGCTTGCCCCGGGCACTGGCAGAGGGGGGCGCCAAATTGGTTATAGAGTCCATTATATTCTATGGGACCATAAGATAGACTGGCCCATAAGGGAGAGTCGTTTTTTAATTTTGCCCCCCCCCTCAAAAAACATGTAGATCCGGTCCTGGATCTCACCTACTGTCTTTCATATATCAAAGTGCGTGTTGTATGTTTAATTGCTCAATCCCCAGCCTTTAAAAAAAAGGACAAGCAAATGAAGAGCGTTTTTGAACTGACCTTACTCGGGAGCGACGTCCCTCTTCACCGCACAGCGTCTGCGCAGATTTCGCACTAATTGCTCCGCAGAACCCAGAAGAGTTGCAAAGTCCTGCGGCTTTAGCATCGCAAATGTAAACTGGTTTTTGGCCAGTTTACATTTGCGACGCAAAAGCCACGGGACTTTGCGGCTCTTCCAGGTTCTGCGGAGCAATTAGTGCGAAATCCGCACAGATGCTGCGCAGTGAAGAGGGACGTCGCTCCCGAGTAAGGTCAGTGCGAAAACGCTCATATTCTGCTTTTCAACCTACACATCATTCTCCTTTTAGATAACATTTGAAATAATATTATGAGTTGTCTATAACTGGGTTTCTCATTTTAGATATATAATACCCGTCTGTAACTGGGTTTCTCATTTTAGATATATAATCAGAAGAGAAGTTAACAGTTGTAATCAAATTCACTGCATCATAGGTACTCACTTTGACAAAACCTTCAAGAACAGGTGCTTAGTCTACTCTGCTATAGTCAGTGTAATATGCTGGTTAATCCTCAGGAAAGAGACAGGAAAGTGAAGGGATGGAATGAATACTGCCTTATGATGAGGAATTGGCAGGCCTCATTTTGGGCAGGTGCTCCAAAAACTCAAATTTTATTGTACTCTTTCTTTCTCCCCCCCCCCCCCCATAATTGCTTCTGGGCTCCATTGCTCAAACCCCCTGTGAGAATTATGCTAAACTCTAAGATTTGACAAACTTTCTAGTATTTTTCCCCCCACAAAAAAAGGGAAAATAACCAAAACATATCAAACAGACAAGTGAAAATCTTCATCATGCCACTATGGCCACATAGGAGAAAGTAATTTGAAAAATGTGATGGGAGTAAAGTTTTATGACAGCAATTATAATTCAAGAAGAATTTTAAGGTAGATGCTGAGCTGACAGAATTTAGTACACCTTCCAGTGATGTCAGGGGTGTGTGGCATATGCAAATGAGTTTTCAAGATCCAGTTTGGTGTAGTGCTTAAGTGCACGGACTCTTATTTGTGAGAACCGGGTTTAATTCCCCACTCCTCCACTTGCAGCTGCTGGAATGACCTTGGGCCAGCCACACCTCTTGTACGAGTTGTCCTTGATAGCACAGCTGCTGTAAGAACTCTCTCAGCCTCACCTACCTCACAGGGTGTCTTTTGTGGAGGGGGGAAGGTAGAAGGAGATTGTGATCCCTCTGAGATGCAGAGTATAGAGTGGGAGATAAATTCAATATCATCATCATCCCCTCACTGCTAATCAGCTGGCTTCTGGAGAGACTTTCCAGCAGTAAGGGGAAAGTAGTGTAGTGGTTAACTGCATAAACTCTTATCTGGGAGAACCGGGTTTGATTCCCCACTCCTCCACTTGCAGCTGCTGAAATGGCCCTGGGCCAGCCACAGCTCTTGTGGGAGTTGTCCTTGATAGGGCAGCTGCTGTAAGAACTCTCTTAGCCCCACCTACCTCACAGGGTGTTGTGATGGGGAGGGGAAGGTAGAGGAGATTGTGACCACTCTGAGATTCAGAGTATAGAGTGGGATATAAATCCAATATTCTTCTTCAAATGAGTTATGCTAATGAACTCTAGCACCTCTTTTTCTACTAAATTAATTGGACTAATTTTCAAGTATCCTTCAGGCCTGTTATTCTACAATTTTACCTATTTTACAAATGGTGTGGATTCCTATTTTAACAATCTTTACACAGCTGGCTAAAAATTCACATATGTTAGTGAAAGTAATGTAGCAAAAACTATGTAGTTTGAATAATGGCATCAAAGCGACCTTATACAGTGATTTCTGACCAAAACCCTTTGGACATATTAACTAATACATAATACATAAACAGAAGAGAGCTCCCTACTTTCACAGGAATATGAGACAATATCATTTAATATCATTTTCTTCAGAACTTTAAAAATCCTAATGAGTTAATGTTCAACATTAACTCACCTCTTTATTCAGGGATAACATTATGTTGAGATAGTTTTTCCACCTTATGATTGCCAATAAAAATCTGCAAAGGGACATTAGTTTTTCACCTCTGTTAAGTCCTTCATTAACATAAGGAATATGATCTGGAAGTTGAAATTCTTGATGTCCTTCAGGAAAATCCCAATAAAAATAATAAGTATTCATTAGAAAAGCCTTTCAATTGAAATTACTAATGAAACAGGAAAATAAGCACTTAAATTTCAAATGGATATTTTCTTACACATAAAGGTTAATAAACATAGTACTAAATCGTCACACAGCTAACATTTTGGAAATATGGCAGATCCTTTTCATAGAACCATTATGATGCAGTAGAAAGAGTGCTGAACTTAACATAAGAACATAAGAGAAGCCATGTTGGATCAGGCCAATGGCCCATCCAGTCCACTGTGTCACACAGTGGCCAAAAAAAATTATATATATTTATACACACACACTGTGGCTAATAGCCACTGATGGACCTCTGCTTCATATTTTTATCTAACCCCCTCTTGAAGCTGGCTACGCTTGTGGCCGCCACCACCTCCTGTGGCAGTGAATTCCGCATGTTAATCACCCTTGGGGTGAAGAAGTACTTCCTTTTTTCCATTTTAACCTGACTGCTCAGCAATTTCATCGAACGCCCACAAGTTCTTGTATTGTGAGAAAGGGAGAAAAGTTCTTCTTTCTCCACTTTCTCCATCCCATGCATAATCTTGTAAACCTCTATCATGTCACCCCGCAGTCAATGTTTTTCCAAGCTAAAGAGCCCCAAGCGTTTTAACCTTTCTTCATAGGGAAAGTGTTCCAACCCTTTAATCATTCTAGTTGCCCTTTTCTGGACTTTTTCCAATGCTATAATATCCTTTTTGAGGTGCGGTGACCAGAATTGTACACAGTATTCCAAATGAGATTGCACCATCGATTTATACAGGGGCATTATGATACTGGCTGATTTGTTTTCAGTTCCCTTCCTAATAATTCCCAGCATGGCGTTGGCCTTTTTTATTGCAATAGCACACTGTCTTGACATTTTCAGTGAGTTATCTACCACAACCCCAAGATCTCTCTCTTGGTCAGTCTGTGCCAGTTCACACCCCATCAACTTGTATTTGTAGCTGGGATTTTTGGCCCCAATGTGCATTACTTTGCACTTGGCCACATTGAACCTCATCTGCCACGTTGACCACTCACCCAGTTTCAACAGATCCCTTTGGAGTGCTTCACAATCCTCTCTGGTTCTCACCACCCTGCACAATTTAGTGTCATCTGCAAACTTGGCCACTTCACTGCTAACTCCCAACTCCAAATCATTTATGAACAAGTTAAAGAGCATAGGACCCAGTACTGAGCCCTGCGTCACCCCATTGCTTACCGTCCGCCACTGCAAAGACTGCCCATTTATACTCACGCTCTGCTTTCTATTAATTAACCAGTTTTTGATCCACAAGAGGACCTGTCCTTTTACTCCATGACTCTTGAGCATACTAAGGAGCCTTTGATGAGGAACTTTATCAAAAGCTTTCTGGAAGTCAAGGTAAACAACATCTATTGGGTCTCCTTTGTCCATATGTTTGTTCACCCCCTCAAAAAAAGTAACAGGTTAGTGAGGCAAGATCTTTCCTTACAGAACCCATGCTGAGTCTTCCTCAATAACTTGTGTTCATCAATAAGCCTACTCATTCTGTCCTTGATAATGGTTTCTATCAGCTTTCCTGGTATTGAAGTCAGACTGACTGGCCTGTAGTTTCCCGGATCTCCTCTGGAACCCTTTTTAAAGATGGGGGTGACATTTGCTACCTTCCAGTCCTCAGGAACTGAGGCAGATTTCAATGAAAGATTACATATTTTTTGTCAGAAGATCCACAAGTTCAACTTTGAGTTCTTTCAGAACTCTTGGATGTATGCCATTCAGACCTGGTGACTTATTAGTTTTTAATTTGTCTATCAGTTGTAGGACCTCCTCTCTTGTCACCTCAGTCTGACTCAGGTCTTTCAACACCCCTTCCAAAATTAGTGGTTCTGGAGCAGGCAAACACTTCTCATCTTCCACAGTGAAGACGGAGGCAAAAAATGCATTCAGCTTCTCAGCCATTTCCCTATCCTCCTTCAGTAATCCTTTTACCCCTTGGTCATCCAAGGGCCCCACTGCCTCCCTTGCTGGTTTCCTGCTTCTAATATATTTGAAGAAATTTTTATTGTTGGTCTTTATGTTTTTTACAATATGCTCCTCATAGTCCCTTTTTGCCTGCCTGATCACAGTCTTGCATTTGATTTGCCACAGCCTGTGTTCCCTTTTATTAATCTCACTTGGACTAGCGTTGCATCGCTTAAAGGAGTCCTTCTTACCTTTTACAGCTTCCATTACTTTGTTTGTTAACCATGTAGGCCTTTTCTTATACCTGTTTGTGTCTTTCCTAACTTGTGGTATATATTTTATCTGAGCTTCTAGGATTGTAGTTTTAAATAGCCGCTAAGCTTCCCCAAGGGTTTTGACTGTATTTACCTTTCCTTTCCGTTTCCTCTTCACATACCTCCTAATCTCAGAGAATTTACCCCTTTTAAAGTTAAACGTGGTTGTGCCAGTCTTTTGGGCAACTCTCTATTTATACAAACGGTGATATCAATAACGTTATGGTCACTGCTCCCAAGCGGTGCGATCACTTTTACATCTCTCACCAAGTCTTGGGCATTACTTAGGACCAAATCCAGAATTTAAACAAGGTTTAAATTCCTGCTCATCAATGAAATTTTATTGTTAATTTTGTCCAGTCTCTTGCTGCATATAACCCATTTTACAGGATTAAGAAACACTCCCCTCCCATGCTACCCATAGCTTTTTGCAGGAGGGATGACTTCCATTAAATATGATGGAACACACTTGCCCTGGAACTCCCCCACCCCATGAAGGCACAAGACACCATGAGTTCAATTAGTTTATATATTTATCTGTTTTCAGCTTAGGTAAATAGCTGATATTTTCCTATTTCAATAACCTGAAAGTTTTGAAGGTGGGCTGTGCTAGGCATGCACAAGGACTGCCTTCACAACAGACCCACTCCAGCTCCAAATTCAGCCAGCATTTATCACCTGCCTTGCTGATCACAGCTGCACATCTCTATCTGCAAAGAGATGCCTAGCTTCCTCCTTCTCCCCTGATGTGCCACAAGACCACAACCAAGTTCAAATAATGGTGCTCAGCACTAAGGGCACTCTCTTTCACAGCAGATCCAGCCACAAGCCATGTGATAGCCTGTTCTGAACACACCTTCCATCATGCAGAGGTCTCAGGGTGCTTGCCGATTAACCCTATCTCTGCCACACAAGAGGGTTAGCTTAGCTTAACACCCCTTGCCTCACCTGCTGACTATTATGTCACACAGACCTTGACAAAGATCAATCATGAAAATGTCATAATCCTTACAGATAGGTGGACCCCATGGTTTCTATAAAGATGCAGCATTTCATGTCAGAAGGAAGATGGGGTATAAAGACCCATCACTAATACTGCCTTTCTAATGGCTGTACTGACATTATGCCAACCAAGCCTTCTCAATGGCCAAAGTTCCAGACCCCACCCCACACTGGGAGAGCTCCAACCAAATCAGCAACACTTCAGGAAGGTCTGCGGGGATTCTTCTGATGTCCCTCCCTAATCACTCTTATTACTAGCACTGCATCCTTGGTCTGCACTAAAATAATTCTCACCTTACCAGGTTAAGAAGCATCCTGCCCCCCATGCTACTGGCCACAGTAGCAATGATAACTAAACGTATGCTTACTAGGTGTTCCAAGAAGTGTCAACCAATAAACAAATTAGTTTCAATGCTAAAACTGATTCTCATATAGATCTCCAATCACAGTATTTTCTCCTACGACAGGCCATTTCTATCTACTGAGGGGACTCACACAGTCTCCTATGATTTTTGGAGAATTAGGCTTATTTTTAGCTATAAACCTTCCCCTCGGTTAGGTTCTAAGGCAATGAGTGTACAGCCTTTGGATTTGCTGCCATGAGGTAAGTTTAGTGGTGAGCAAATAGAATAAAAAGATCACTGAGGCAGGAACTGTATATTAACAACTATAATATAGTGGGTTCAATGCATGAAAGAGATGTGGGTGCAGTGATCATACCTCTCTTTATTCAGTACAGCATGGTAATGGCGGAACTAGAAGACTGCTAAACTGGGCCGATAGGGCAAACTATATACACTTCAAGGTTCCCGCACTAGGATACCCTTGGGTCATTTGAACCAGCAGGGGGCTTGTGATCGGACCAGGGCAGCCGGGATTTGGATCCTACCGTCCATTGTTCCTGGGTCCCAAGCCCAGTCCTAAAAGCTCCAATGAGCCAGGCAGGAACACAGGTAAATGCAACATTAGTCCTCATACACAACAACAACAAAGATTTATTTACAAGTTAGTTTCAAGGAACAGATATTAATAATAATAATAATAAAAATAAATTTATATTCCACCCTCCCCGCCGAAGCAGGCTCAGGGCGGCTCACAACATAAAAACTTCAACAATTAAAACAATGCATATTAGAAATCATACCTACATATTATAAACCATACATTATAAATCAAATATTATAAATCATACATTAAAACCATCTAAGTTGATTTGGCACTAAAATCTTGATGTTAGGCAGCTAATAATAAACAGCACATGTCTCCAGGTAGACAAGGAGAAACCTGGCTAAGACAACAATAACAACAACAACAATTTTTATTTATATCCCACCCTCCCCGCCGAAGCAGGCTCAGGGCGGCTAACAACACAATTCCATACATTAGTTATACAAAATGATTACACAAAGACTACATTAACAATTTAATTAAAATCTATTAAAATTCTAAAATTGATAAAAATATGCTGGTGCTATTTACAAAAGTGAATTCCTTAGCAGTTTCCCTCTTGGTCGGTGAAGGCCAATCGAAAGAGGATAGTCTTGCAGGCCCTGCGGAACTGTTCAAGATCCCGCAGGGCCCGCATTGCCTCTGGAAGTTGGTTCCATAGGCGGGGAGCCATAGTAGAGAAAGCCCGGTCGCGGGTGCTTTGTAGCTTCACCTCTTTCGGCCCAGGAATAGTCAGCAGGTTTTTCCCAGCTGACCTCAGTGCTCTCTGGGGTTCATATGGGGAGAGACGGTCCCTAAGGTAGGCAGGTCCTCAGCCATATAGGGCTTTAAAGGTAATAACCAGCACTTTGTAGCGAATCCGGTATACAACTGGCAGCCAGTGCAGTTCACGCAGCCCCGGCCGTATGTGCTCCCACTTTGGGAGCCCCAACAGCAATCTAGCCGCCGCGTTCTGCACCAGCTGCAGTTTCTGGGTTCGGTACAAAGGCAGCCCCATGTAGAGGGCATTACAGTAGTCCAGTCTCGAGGTGACCGTTGCATGAATCACCGTTGCCAGATCCTGACACTCTAGGAAGGGAGCCAGCTGCCTTGCCCGCCTCAGATGGAAAAAGGCTGACTTGGCAGTGGCTGCTACCTGGGCCTCCATTGATAATGAAGGCTCCAGTAAAACTCCCAGGCTCCTGACCTGGCATGTCGCTTTCAGTGGCGCCCCGTCGAAGACCGGGAGAGGTATTTCCCCTCCCCGAGCGCCCCGACCTAGGCAAAGGACTTCTGTCTTCACTGGATTCAGTTTCAGCCCACTCAGCCTTAACCAGGTTGCCATAGCCTGCAGATCCAGGTCTAAGTTCTCTGGGATGCAGTCAGGCCGGCCATCCATTAGCAGATAGAGCTGGGTGTCATCCGCATACTGATGGCACCCAAGCCCATATCTCCTTGCAATCTGGGCAAGGGGGCGCATATAGATATTAAATAGCATCGGTGAGAGAAACGCTCCCAATTTAGTGTGCGCCTCTGGGACAGCTCGCCCCCGATTGCCACCCTTTGTCCCCGATCCTCGAGGAAGGAGGAGAAGCCATTGTAGGGCTGACCCCCTAACCCCTACATCGGCAAGGCGGCGGGTCAGTAGCCGATGGTCGACCATGTCGAACGCGGCCGACAGGTCTAACAGCATCAGCACCGCCACGCCACCCCGATCCAAGACACATTCATTTAAATTAGTTATAAGCTTCCAAGTGTAGTTTGATTCTTCAAACATAAACAGGCTTTTAGTGACTAGCCAATAGACTGGATTCTCTCACACTCACAGGATTCCACTTACACCAGTTAGTGCAGACCAGCTAGACTAAACGGCCGAAGGTCAGCTCATAGTCAGGGACAGCTCTTCCACTAGGCAAATTAGGCATTTTCCTGGGGTGCCGGCCCTGGGTGCCCCCTCACAGGCAGTGGAGAAGCAAGAGAGACCTGCTCAGCCCTGCTCAGCTTCCAAGATCTGACAAGATCAGGCTTGCACCTGGGCTATCTAGGTCAGGGAGCACGTTCAGGTTTTATGCTTTTCATTTGTCCCACAATTCATCTGTTTTTTAAAAACTGGTTATCGGGGGGAAGGGGGGCACCAGAAGTTAGCCTTGCCTAGGGCACCAGATAGTCTAGGGCCGACCCTACTCATAGTCAGAGACAGGCCTAACTATTGGGTACTCTAGTCTCTCTCAGAAGTAGAGCTAAACCACTCTACCACACTACCAAGCTGAGTTACTGTTCACTCTGACCACTTTTTTCATGAGCCAGACCTGAGCTCTCTCTACTTTCTCCCTGAGGTGGAACTGAACTCTCTTTGCACTTTCCTTGAGCCAGACCTGAACTAACTCCTGCTGTGTTCCTCCAACATACCATCCCCCTTCTGAAAGGTGATTGGATGCTGGAGGAAGCACTCCCATGAGTGGCTGTTTTCCTCTTTAGGGGCCAGAGAGCCCCCTGTCCATCATACCTCCCTCACTCCTGCACTTTGAAATGGGTGTATTCAGACATGATCAACTTGAATTTCATTGCTTCACTGTGTCCTGGAGGACTTTGCTTAGGCCTGATTCAGATACAGAGGTGCACTTAAGAAGCCTTTAGAATCTAGTTAGCTTTCCAATATCAGATTATTTAATACTTGGCAAGAGGTACACCTCAACAATGTTTCTTACTCATTATATTTTAAGTTAGATTCATGCTGTTCTGAATAGAAAGTCAGTTTTGCTGTATTATCAGATGGATATAAAAGGTCCAAAAGCTCACCTCTTCTGCTGAGACTGTCCCTCAACTGTTGAGATCCAAACATTTTATTTCCTTTTGGAAAGATAATAAGAAAACAGAATAGAACAGCTTGAACTGAACAGAAGAAGAAGACTGAAGATTTATACCCTGCTTTTCTCTCTGAATCAAAGTCTCAGAGCAGTTTACAATCTTTTTATCTTCTTCTCCCACAACAGACACCCTGTGAGGTGGGTGAAGCTGAGAGAGATCTCACAGCAGCTGCCCTTTCAAGGACAACCTCTATGACAGCTTTGGCTGACCCAAGGCCATTCCAGCAGCTGCAAGTGGAGGAGTGGGGAATCAAACCCGGTTCTCCCAGATAAGAGTCCGCACACTTAACCACTACACCAAACTGGCTACACCAAATAGGAAGAATACACACATACTTAATTTTTGGCCAAATTACAAAATGCACATCATACCAGGATATGAAAGAGCAAGGGGTGTCTCCTGTCTTCTAAAGTTCTTAACCTCTAATGGCAGGGCCTTCTGGACATATCGGTAGTAATTGAGACAGAATATTTCCAGTTACAAAGTACCTCCCCAGAGACATTCACCTGCTGCTAGTATCTTTCAGATGCTGATTTGGTAACATCTTTGCATTTGTGCAGATGCTGCTACTGAAACCATGTTGGTTGGTTTTTATGTACTTACTAAATTATGTTTCATATTGTCTTTTCAGTTATTGCAATACAGTCCTTCAACAAACTTTCAAGATGGTTCTGAATGTCTTAAATAATGTCCTATACCTGCTATCCAAACAAAATATGAATAACCACTATATTTAAGGAATTGTTCTCAGTTACTGAAGGATGTTGCAATATCTGGTAAGAATTATATACTAAGTGCAATCAGTGTTCATAAAAATAAAAGCTTACCAAATAGCATGCCAATTTCAGCTCTTTAGAAGTTCAGACACAGAAAACTGGCAAGGAAGGAAATGCCACTGTTGAATCATAAAGGAGGATCCAAGTACCACATTTCCATTCAATGCTGTAACAGATGGGGCTGCTGCTATAAAATCTGCAGCCTCAGAATACCTGAAGCCGAGATTCCATAAATTGAACCCGAGATTCCATAAATTATAGCCTATTTCCACCAACTCATAAAACAGTTTACTTCATAATCTTACAACCAGATTCAGTGTTGTTCAAATATTAACTCTTCTTTTCAAAGAGCCTTTCTCTCCCCTCCCTCTATTATCAACTCCCCCATGTTTCATATCACGTTTGCTGCTTGTTGGGAGGCACAGGAAAAATCAGAAGCCCTGTAGCACATGCAGAATTCACCATACAGTGCTCTAGTGGAAACATCAAACATTCAACAGGATCACAGCATCCATAAAAAAGACCAATTGCTGTTAACAGCACTATAGCTATCAAACTAAAGCATGCAAGGAGTATAAAAGCAGAATTACCAGGTTCCCCCCCACCCTGTGGCGCAGAGTGGTAAAGCTGCAGTACTGCAGTCTGAACTCTCTGCTCACAACCTGAGTTTGATTCCAGCAGAAGCTGGATTCAGGTAGCCGGCTCAAGGTTGAGTCAGCCTTCCATCCTTCCAAGGTCGGTAAAATGATACCGAGCTTGCTGGGGGGAAAGCGTAGATGACTGGGAAAGGCAATGGCAAACCACCCCATAAAAAAGTCTGCCATGAAAATATCGTGGTGCGATGTCACCCTAGAGTCAAAAATGACTGGTGCTTGCACAGGGGACCTTTCCTTTCCCACCCTCCTTACTTCATAGCCCAGGCTAGCTTGATCTCATAAGGTCTCAGAAGCAAAGAAGGTCTGACCCTGGTTAGTATTTGGAAGAAATTCCAGGGCTGCTATGCAGAAGAAGGCAATGGAAAACAATTTCTGAAAAATCTCATCTTGAAAACTCAACAGGGTTGCCATAAATTGGCTGTGACTTGACAGCATTTTACATGTGCGCGCACACACACACAACCTTTAAGTGTAATAAATCCAAGCATCAATTATTTTTCCAGTTTTAAAATATAAATTTCCTGATCTTTAAAGATCTGCAAAAAGCAATAGTCATGTTTAACATTTCATGACACTTGCATTAAAGCACTCATAAGTAAAGCTTTGTTGATTAAGCAATCAGTTAATATTGAATGTCACTAAAGTCTCATTATCTCACTAAGTTGTCAAGACTGGATCAATTCTCATCCATCAACCTGAAAGACTATACTAAGCTTCAGCATCCAGATTCATGCTACTGATACTGTAATTAAGCAACAACCTTAATGATGTAATCAGCCAAACTAATGCTGGAAGCAAGTCTTGTAACTGAAGAATTCAGCTGAGATCTTTCTTAGCTTTACTAAACCTGCTGTAACTGAATCTGGTTCATCATATGTTAAGATATTTCTGTAGCACAGAATACTGAATACATAGAATACAGAATACTGTCCCAATCCTTCTAAATATAGTTCCTAACAAAACAATAAAGAAAAATAACATAGATCTTTTTTACAAATTCTTTCTTGAATGTTAAATAATATTTAATGGAGGCAATATTTTTTGGCCCCCTCCCAGCCGGACGGGCAACGCCCGTTACAGGCTGGGGGCCGTGTTTGCCCTCCCGGAAGGAGAGGGAGCTGGTGTCTTCATCCCAGGCATCCGGGGATTGAGGAGTAGGGCATGGCGTCAGGGCTATAGAGCCCCGGCCCCGCCTTGGTTGCACAGTTCTTTTGCGGCTCTCAGTGAGGAGAGCCGCGTTTGCCTCTAGGTCACGTGTGTGGGCCGAGGCAGGGAGCGTGTGCACGAGCTGGAGCGGCGCGAGCGGGGCTGAGCTGGCTTTTCGGGAGCAGGAGGCTTTGGTGCAGACGTCAGAGCTTCAGCGTTGCTAGCGGGGGTATCTGGGAGCAGCACACTCCAGTCAGCCGGGTCTCAGCCCTTGAAAGCCGGGCTAGCTACTGAGGGTCATGGGGGGCTGGTGGCAGGGGGCATTAAGGAGGGGATTCAGGCTGGAGGGCCCCCCCACCTTCCCTCCTTCCATTTTAAAAGGGGTGTGACTGGTAAGGCAGTTAAAGGGGGTGCTGACCCCTTACTGCCCTCTTTTTTCATCCCCCTCAATTCAGTGTGGCAGGCTAACAGAAAACCCTTATTGGGCCCCCATAAGTTAGCTGTGACCAGTGTTCCCTCTGTGTTAGTGTGAGCTAGCTCCCAGGGGATTTTTTGCTTATAGTGTGGGGTAAGGTAGTGCAGTGGGACACATCCCTCTCCTCTCTTTGGGCAGCTGTTAGGGAGGATATAAGTGAAGTGAGGTGCTAGAGACCGCTGGGGGGGATGTTTTCTTTGGTAAGGTGGAACTGGGTGTGGTCATAGTGCCCAAGAAAGGTCAGGGCCCTTCCAAAGGGAAGCAGCCTGCAAGAAAGCATACTCAGCAACCCAGTTCCCCTGGGGCCTCGGGCCAGGAGGCCCAGCTTAGGCAGGCCATTATTGGTCAACTGGATGCCCCTGAGCAGCAGAGGGGCGCTTCTGGGGCTCCCATTTGGGAGGGGCATCGCAGGGCATCTGGGTGGTCGTCCAGGTTAACTTTCGAAAAGGAGGTTCTGGCTCGCCTTTCTGCTTTGCAGGGCAGGGCCATTGGTGCGGACATGCAGCAGGAGCCCGACCAGGAAGACAACGTGGATGCAGTAGAGGTACCCAGTGGTGAGCCCATGACCCATGGAACAGTGGGGGATGGAGTGCAGCCAGCCCCAGCTGTGACAGTGGCCGCCGGCCCCTCGAGGGTAGCGGGTAAGTCCCCATTGCAACCCCAGTTGCCAACCTGGCCCTGGGGTCCCATTCAGTCAGGTGGGCCTCATAGCATAGCAGACTCGACAGTTACACCGCCAGGGCAGTCGGGGTCTTTTGGGCAGCAGGTGCAGCCCGGACCCTCCTGGGCTTGGGGAACACCTTATGCAGCACCCCAATATCAAGGTTTGGCTGGGTCTGTCACACAGCCCCCTTCACAAGTAGTGGCCATGACATTGTCACAAGGCACCGCCGCTTCCGCAGCGGTGCCAGGCGTGCTGCCGTGGAGAGGACAGCAGCAGTTGTCGCAGCAGGGAGGGTGGCCTGGTTACCAGTGGGGTATGTGGCATTATCCTCCTAATCCTTATGGGTCCATCCCCTTCCACGTCCTTCCGTACGGCGACACGGCATTGCCCTTGGGGGATCACCTGATGGCAGTGACCCAGGATAAGATTTTGAGGGCCAAATACGTGGATGTGTTCAGCCTCCTCTTTAGAGAGGTTGAAAAGAAGGATAAGGAGGATAAGGACCTGGACAAAAAAGAGAAAGAGAAGCTGAAACGTAGAAAGATGGATAGGACCTGGTCCAACTGGTTGCCAGGTTTCTTGATCTATACAGGGGTAATAGCAAGGGTGCAGCCTTTCCGGGCTGCGGCGCTGTTTCAGTATTGTGACATAGTGCACCATGCATATACAGATTTCATAGGGGTGGCATGGTTGCAATATAATGAGGCCTTTCGAATGAGGGCCACAGTTAACCCAGGGCTTCCGTGGGACCAGATTAATCAGCAGCTTTGGCTTCAGCTGATGTCCCCGACGAAGCCCAATATGGGGGACAGGGCCGATAGTGGGCACCTGGTACATAAGCAACAGAGCAGTGCAGGTGCCCACAGTGCGGCAGGCCAGTCGGTTCAAGCCCGGCTGCTCTGCTGGGAATTCACGTTCAAGGGCGTGTGTTCCAGAATGGCCTGTAAATTCAAACATGAGTGCCCACTGTGTGTGTGTGGGGGGGGTCTCATGCCTTCTCAGCCTGCAGTAAATCAAAAACAAAGGCTGGCCCCAAACGCCCTGGGGGAGGGGGTAACCAGCAGCCACCTGGAAAAGGGACCCAGTCCCATTCGTCTGAAGGTACTTAGGCGATTGTTGTGTCATTACCCCCTGTCGACTGACAGGGCATATCTGTTGGATGGTTTTACTCATGGATTTAGGATTCCATATCTGGGACCTAGGGTCCCTTGTTGGGCCCCTAATATTTGTTCGGTTATAGGGATGGAACACGTGGTTAGGGCAAAAATAGCTAAGGAGTGTACAGAGGGGAGGGTCCTTGGACCCTTTGACACCCCGCCAGTGCCCACATTACGGGTATCCCCCTTAGGGGTGGTGCCTAAGAAAGCACCAGGGGAATACCATTTGATACATCATTTGTCTTACCCTAGAGGCGGATCAGTGAACGATTCCATTCTGGAAGTTCTCTGTTCGGTCAGATACACCTCTTTTGACCAAGTGGTCAAAGTGGTTCAGGGTTGTGGTGTGGGGGTGGAAATGGCAAAATACGACATTAAGTCGGCGTTTCGCCTTCTGCCAATACACCCGGAAGATTTTGATTTCCTGGGCTTTGCCTTTGAGGGGAACTGTTATATGGATAGGGCCCTTCCTATGGGATGCTCAGTGTCCTGTGCCGCTTTTGAACAGTTTAGTTCCTTTGTGGAATGGGCACTCCGGGCCAGGTCGGGGTTGAGTGACACGGTTCACTACCTGGACTACCTTTTCGTGGGTCCTGCCAGGTCCAGACAATGTGCCAGGTTATTGCGGTCATTCGAGGACCTGGCTCAGGAGCTCGGGATACCATTGGCCCATGAGAAGACAGAGGGCCCCAGCTCAGTGCTTATTTTTTTAGGTATTGAACTGGATACCATGCAGCAAGCCTCACATCTCCCGGAGGATAAAGTGGCGGGTCTCAGGGTCCGGTTAGCCTACCTTAAAAGGCAGCGTAAGGTGTCACTGCTTGAGCTTCAGCAGTTGTTGGGGCATCTCAACTCTGCTTGCAAAGTTGTAGCTCCCGGCAGGGCCTTCTTGAGGTGCCTATGTGATGCCATGGGGTCCCTGCGGCTTCCTCACCACATAGTCTGAATGACCGCAGGCATGCGGTTGGATCTAGAGGTATGGGAGGAATTTTTGAATTCCTTTAACGGAATTTCATTTTGGCGTGATGATTTGAAGATAGAAGCAGAGCTTCAGATATCTTCAGACACGGTTGGTGCCACCGGTTTTGGACTATATTTTAGGGGGCATTGGTGTGCAGAACAATGGCCTGCAGCATGGTTAGACAGTGGGTTATGTAGGGACCTCACTTTTCTGGAGTTTTTCCCCATTGTAGTAGCCATTTGGCTTTGGGGGGAACAGTTGGCTAATCACACAGTCCACTTCTGGTGTGACAACATGGCGGTTGTATATGTTGTCAACTCATTGTCATCAAAATCAGAAGTGGTGATGAACTTGGTTAGGTCATTTACATTTTGTCTATGGTTGAACATTTTATTTCTGGCACGGCATGTCCCGGGAGTTTGCAATGGCATGGCAGACGCTCTATCTTGCCAACAGATGGAGCGTTTTTGCCAGCTTCCTCTGGAAGCGGGCCCGCGACTAGCATGAATGCCTCTGGATCTTTGGCAGCTTGGGAAGCAGAAGCTGGTAGGGCAATCCAACTAGCCTTGGCACCGAGTACCCGTAAAGCCTATGAAAGGGTGGATTTGCAGTTCCGGGTTTTTAGGAGCTCAGCGGGGCTTCCGGACAGCTGGCCGGTCCCAGTGGCTCACATTATTCAATTCTGCATCCACCAGAAGGACAGCAGGTTAGGACTTAAGTCTATCAAGTGTCAATTGGCAGCCTTGGCTTTTGTTAGTAAAGCACAGGGCCTTTCGGAGGGCACTGGTGATTTTAGGGTTCAGAAGATGCTTGAGGGATGGGCTAGAGAACGGGGGCCGAAGGCGGATGCTCGGCAACCAATATCCCCTTCTGTGCTGAGGGGGCTTTATAAGGTTTGGCCTGAGGTATGTTCCTCTTCCTTTGAGGCCTCTCTTTTTCACGCTGCCTCGTTGGTCACCTTTTTCGGCGCACTTCAGGTCAGTGAGTTGGTGGTGCAGTCGAAGTCGGATACTTTTGACCGGCCCTGCACACCAGTAACGTTAAATTTGTGGGAGAACAGGTCAGGCTAACAGTAAGACAGTCAAAAACAGACCAGCACCAAAAACAGACCAGCACCAGACCAGCACCATTGTGATCGGCCAATGTGCATCAGCTGAGCTGTGCCCTGTTAAGGCCCTCGAGCAGTATATATCGCTCAGGGGTGAGGGCGATGGCCCTTTGTTTGATCATAGGGAGGGGCCCCCAGGAGGCCCCCCCTTACTAAATATCAATTTTGGGCAGTGACAGGTAAGGCGCTGGCGGAGCTGGGTTTAGGGGGTGTCAAATTTGGAACCCATTCATTTCGAATTGGGGCCGCCACAGCTGCAGCAATGGGTTATACCCACCCCCCTGCTATACAGCAGATGGGCCGGTGGCAGTCAGCCACTTATAGGTCATACGTGCGCCCGTTGGTTTTTCAGTGAGTTCGGGGGGGGGGGTATATTGGCAGTTTGGTTGCCCGTTGGCATGTATTTTCCTGGTTGTGATCCTTTTTCTGTTTTTCAGGTGCTGTGGCTCGTAGTGAGAGGCGTCGAATCCTCATCTGCAGGCACAGTATGGTGTTCTGGCAGCCCACTAGGCCAGGAAATCGCCAGTTGGTTCACAGCTGGGTTTCATCGAGTGGGCGACAGTTGAATGGCTTGGTCGCCATGGCCTGCATTGGCTGGGGATCATGCCGCTGTTGTTCCGTGGGAGGAGGGCGCCTCCACCGGTCATCTTGGTCATCCACTTGGGTGGTAATGACCTCGGGTTCATGAAGGGGAAGGCCCTTTCCTTGCAGGCACAGGAGGATCTGAGAGCCATTAAACAGAGATGGCCGGGGGTCCTTTTGGTATGGTCAACAATATTGCCACGTAGGGTCTGGCAGTCCGCCCTGTATCCTGGGGGGATTGAACACGCCAGACGCAAGGCCAACAGAGCCTTGCAGAAGGGACCTTGGGAATATTCCTTCCCCATCCGTCATACGGGTCGAGAATGCCGACCTGTATAGGTCGGATGGGGTTCATTTATCTGAATTGGGAAACTGGGCCTTTTTGGATGAGCTAAGGAGGGGGTTGCGGGCGGCTCTGGGCCGCCCGGTGGGGCGCTAATGCCTAAGCAGAGGCTTGGCATTGGTGGTGGCAGGATGAGATATTGGCTACAGTCTTTCAGGGGAGCACCTATGGCTCTCCACCAGTTGGTGCAGGTGGTCTGTACGAACTGCAGATGGGCTTTACGGCTCAGTGCTGGGAGTGCAGATCATGACAAAGCCTCATCAGGGCAGATCCTTCCTGAGAGTTGGATGTCAGCCTAGGTTGAGGTGGAGTTTGGGCCTGGCTGCTCAGCACCAGCCAGATGATATGGGGCTCGTGCTGGGGGCAGGGTGGTTCACCCTCCCTGGACAAGGCAGGGTCCTGGGTTTGACCCCAGGGCTTGTCCTGTTAAGCCTAGACCTCTTGCCATTCTAGTTCGTTCAAGTTATGTTTTAATAAAGCTGCCCAGTTTTCATCCAACACTGTGTCAGCCTCTTCATTCCGAGTGGGGGGGGGGGCAAGTCGGCCCACTCCCAGCCGGACGGGCAATGCCCGTTACAGGCTGGGGGCCGTGTTTGCCCTCCCAGAAGGAAGGAGAGCTGGCGTCTTCATCCTGGGCATCCAGGGATTGAGGAGTAGGGCGTGGCGTCGGGGCTATAAAGCCCCAGCCCCGCCTTTGTTGCGCAGTTCTTTTGCGATTCTCGGCCCACCCACTCTATGCAGTACAGGTTTTACCAGTCGCCTTATTAGGGGCCAGGTAGGAATTTTTTTTCATTTTCACTGAATTGGCTTATGTGAATTTGTTTTTTGCCTACCTTGTACTGTTCGTTAGTGTAGTATGTGGGGGGGAAAGTTCGTTAGATTGGTCACTTGGCAGAATGAGGTATTGGCTACAGTCTTTCAGGGGAGCACCTATGGCTCTGCACCAGTTGGTGCAGGTGGTCTGTACGAACTGCAGATAGGCTTTACAGCTCAATGCTGGGAGTGCAGATCACGACAAAGCCTCATCAGGGCGGATCCTTCCTGAGGGTTGGATGTCAGCCTAGGTTGAGGTGGAGTTTGGGCCTGGCTGCTCAGCACCAGCCAGATGATATGGGGCTCGTGCTGGGGGCAGGGTGGCTCACCCTCCCAGGACAAGGTGGGGTCCTGGGTTTGACCCCAGGGCTTGTTCTGTTAAGCCTAGACCTCTTGCCATTCTAGTTCATTTAAGTTATGTTTTAATAAAGTGGCCCGGTTTTCATCCAACACTGTGTCAGCCTCTTCATTCCGAGGGGGGGGGGGGGGCAAACGCATTTAACCAAAATGATATGAGTAGAGATATCCCATATCTTCAAGTTAATGGTTCCACTTTGAATACCTGTATGTGCCACAGTATGCCTGTTCCTAAATGCCTCTCCCCTACTTGAGATTCATGGGCATGAGGCCCTCAAGAAATTCCACCATCAGTATGCACCTGGATAAGTTCATGCATTATTTGAATTACTGTACTGTCTTCTTGTATTTATTATATGAATGTTCTATAATACGTGCTGTCAATACAGTAAAACAATTACTGTATTTTATTCTCGTTCTATAATATGCCTTGAGTCTCAATGAGAAGGGTGGATTATAAATGAAATGAAATGAATAAATGCAGTACCTTCACCTTCTGGAACCACTACGTAACGACAGATAACTGCATCTTCTTACAAGGGAAACCTACTGATCACTACATTTACCTACATGCTTCCCTCTACTATCCAAGACATATCAGACAATCCAGAGTCTATAGATAAATCCCATAAGGCCTTCCAACAAGGGCAAACACTAAAGATAAAATACCAGGAAAATAAAGAAAACCATTGACATCTAGGCAGAGACGCAGGGATCAACTTCTACAGGACAGACCCAGTAGGACAAACAAAAATGTCACCTACAGCTCACATGTGAAACCCCTCCAACATATGAGGGATTAATAACCACTCCTGCAAATCTTTCTTCTCAGATGGGGTGTGGTAACTGGTCCTGACAGACAGCCCCTCCACACCTGAAACAACTCTTCAATAGCAACAATAGACTAATGGAAATACAAATGCAGGAATTACCCATCAACACCCAGACATACATGGTGCCAATTCTGTTGTTGTATCTACCCAAGAGAACCATCACAGGATTCAGAGGAATTAACCATGACCCCTGGTTAGCATCTTTTCCCTCACAACACCAACATGTGTTGGATATTCAACAAAACTGCCATTTCCATCAAAAAAGCTAACTCTCAATAATTAACACTGTCAGTGATAAGTGATCTAGATAGAGATTTCTCTAATCCTCCCCTCCAGAGAAGTCCATAAATAATAACTATCTCTCCCTTACCCTAGTTCAGGGGTGGCCAACGATAGCTCTCCAGATGTTCTTTGCCTACAACTCCCATCAGCCCCAGCCAGCATGGCCAATGGCTGGGGTTGATGGGAGTTGTAGGCAAAAAACATCTGGAGAGCTACCATTGGCCACCCCTGCCCTAGTTCTTTTAGCCAGATTATCACAGTTGTTGCTGAACACAAAGATCTTAAAATACATTACAAAACTACACTTCTGCCATGAAAACGTTGTGAAAGCAATGTCACTCCAGAGTCAGAAATGACTGATACTTGCACAGGGGACCTTTCCTTTCCAGTCTAGGAAACTGAGGGACCAACTAAAACCCTTCTTTTTTCTTTGTCTGATAATGGCACATAAGAGGCTGGTATTAACTAAAAACTAACAAACTGCTTTATTTCACTTTTGAGGAGAAATTATTAGATAGGTGGCTGGTTTAGGATTGAGAAAGTAAACAAAGAAACAGTTATGAGGTAACTTTGTAGAAATATAAACAATAAGTAGTTTGTCACAAACTTGTAGCTATACACAGCCAGCAGTCTCTGCTTAAATAAACAAGCATAAGCTCCTTTGTCTCAAAGACATTTAAGTTGGTGAAGGCAGGAACACTCACACAAGTTCCAATATCCTTTTTTAACTACTTTAGGGATCCACCCCCACCCCCCTTTGCTAGGAGCTATTTCCCTCAGGGAAGGGCCACTCATCTCGCTTCCTTAACTCAGAATCCTTCTTGATCCTCTCACTCTGTTTAACTCTCCTTTACTGTCAACTGTCATTCTTAACTGCCAGTCCTAACTCTCAGTTGTTTGAATCCCATCACTCGAAGTTCTCAAACCAGGTTAAAGTGCTAACCACTTACTGTCCATCACATGTCAGGCAGCTAGGATGTTCCGTGGACACTCAGAGACAAGCCAGGGATTGTTGCTGTGTTAATGCTTGAAAAGCACCCTATGAAATATCTGAATCCATAGAACGGAACGCTGTAAAATGCCTATTGGTCCAATTTTTCCATTACTAAACAAAAGAAATACAGAACAACTTGACATACTAGCTTGACTCCCCATGTGTGCACACACATCACAGCCTATGCAGTACAATCAACTAGGGTGGCCAGGGTCCTGGGCAGGACGGGGGTTCTTCCATTTTGGAGGTCCCAAGCCCAACAGCTCACAGTGGGCTGGCAAGGGGATCCCCACCCAACGTCGCCTGCATGATGACATCACTTGGAAGTGACATCAGCACACTGGTGATGTTGCACACCAGCCACCAGCCATTTCCAAGAGAACTCTATGACAACCCAACAAAACACAGAACTGCACAAAACTTGTCATCACTTCATATAATTAGTATTCACACCATACAACAAGCCTATATCATGCAATTAAAACATCAGTTGTCAACAAAGGAAAAATAATATGTGCAGGGCAAAGTACCAGAACAAGCCCCCATATAAAGTCACAAAAGTTATGCAAGGACTAGAGTAGCCAGGCACTGCATCATGGAAGAAATTTAAAATGAAAAATAAGGCCTCATCTACTTATAGGAAGTTCTGACTATAGAGTCCCTAGAGCTACCCAGAAGTGACAAGGGTAATACCATCAAGTTTCTGGTAGTTCCTAGAGCTATTCTTGTTACTTGAGGCCTTATTTTTCTCCTTAATTTTCCTTCCTAGAATGGTCACCCCCATCCCTTTGATTGTTCTTGTTCAGAGCCTAACTAAAGATAGTATTTGCAACTGCAAAATTTCTCTATGGGTTTTAAGGGTTAAATAAGTCAGCAGATTATTTTAAGAAGCATGAAACATCTGACCCAAATTTAATAGGGGCATTTATCTTGACTCTTCCAAGTGAGAGTAGATCATGACCCTTTTCAGGAAGTCTGCATTGATGTGAATAATAGTAACAGCTAAAATAGCATCTTGAATACAAGGAGTAGTGCATAGTTCACACAGAGGTAGAAAAGTTATCAGAAAAACAGAAATGCCTTTTAATACTTGTGGCCTGGATACCATTGAAATGTCTATCCCCTTTAGGAAAAGAAAGGAAAGGTCCCCTGTGCAAGCACCAGTCGTTTCCGACTCTGGGGTGACGTTGCTTTCACGTTTTCATGGCAGACTTTTTACGGGGTGGTTTGCCATTGCCTTCCCCAGTCATCTACACTTTCACCCCAGCAAGCTGGGTACTCATTTTACCGACCTCGGAAGGATGGAAGGTTGAGTCAACCTCAAGCCGGCTATCTGAAAACCCAGCTTCTGCTGGGGACCAAACTCAGGTCGTGAGCAGAGCTTAGGACTGCAGTATTGCAACTTTAACACTCTGCGCCATGGCGCTCTGTCCCCTTTAGAAAAGCATACAAATGGCTGTTGTTTACATTATAGATTTAAATCTACATGTTGTGCTTACTGTAAGAATAATTATTATTAAACCATAGGATTGCCAGCCTCCAGGTGGAACCTGGAGATCTTCCGATTTTACAACCAGTCTCCAGCTGGCAGAGATCACCTCCCCTGGAGAAAATGGCTGCTTTGAAGGGTGGGCTCTATGGCATTGTACCAGGCTGAGATCCCTCCCATCCCCAAACCCCACCCTCCACTTGGCTCCACTCCAGGTATTTTCCAACCCAGACCTGGCAACCCTACATTACTATAGCTCAAAACTGTATTTTTCTTGCACTTCCAACAACCACAGTTTATGAGAGTGGAAGAGGAAATGTTATAACTGAACAAGTTAAGGCTTGGATAACGCTTGCAGCGAAACAGGGACTTATAAAATTTAAACACTTATAAAATTTAAACACTGGAGATAGAACCAAAACAAAACCAAGATTACAGATGCATTCATACATGGTCAGATTTAAATTTAAGGATGTCAGCCAAAAATTTTGCCACAGCCTCGCTAACCTCCCACTCAGTATTGTTGAATAAATAATAACAGGGTGGCAGAATAGACAAATCTGGGAAGAAAGAAAGCTTGCCAAATAAATCTTTATGGAAGTTATGATAAATGGAACAATCAAGCAATATATGCTGAATTGAGTCGGGAATATTCGCTCCACAGGAACAGTCTGTCGCCTAAAGGGACTCGATATCTCCCTCGTAGAACTTTGGAGGGAAACGCATTTAGTCTAGCCAACATAAATATCCTCCGATGACTTGGAATGGTTAAGTCTGATAGATAATGGGGCATTTTGCCACAGAAAGCATAAAGACCTAAGGATGTTGGAGAGCAAATATAAGGGTCTGTTGGGCGTAGTTTTGTTTCCTCCAACTCCAACAATCTCAGTTTAATACATCTGAAGATATATGACTCATCAGATGTAAAAAACTCATCAACCACTATCCCCAACTGATTAAGTTTGGACATAAGAACTGCTGACCAAGATGAGATATAAGGGTCTCTTTTCAGACATTCAAGAAGGCTGTTAGGATCTGTTCTAAAGCGAATTTTGAATCTGAATTTAAACACTGTGATCCAGGCTTTTGTCTCCACCAAAGAATGACCCACTTCAGAGCAGAGAGCAAAGTAGGACACACATTTTGGCATACCAAGAATTTGTCTAAAGAATGAGGCTTGAATGTGCTGAAAGAGAATCCACTTACAGTCATCCTTCATTGATTTATGATGCACATAATGAACTGAATGTCCACACGTATTTGGTGACAGTAGTCAAACTTTTCTAATAAATGAAGGTACTTGAGACACTTCAATATTGGGAAATTTTGTTGAACTGCATAATTTTTTTGAGTTTGGATCAATACAGAAGTCTGTTCCATACGGTGCTCATGCTTGTTCTCCAGCTCCACATCCAGTGTGACTCTTTTTTGGTTGCTCCTATTCAGCAGCATAAGCAGCCCTGTGGCGCAGAGTGGTAAAGCTGCAGTACTGCAGTCCAAGCTCCACTCAACAACAACAATTTTTATTTGTATCCCGCCCTCCCCGCCGGAGCAGGCTCAGGGTGGCTAACATCATAATTTCATACATTGGTCATACAAATATTAAATAAAACTACATTGACAGTTTAATTAAAATTCTGATTAAAATTCTACAATTGATAAAATTAATAAAATATACTAGTGCTATGACTACGTTTACGTTTATGATGGCGAGTTCTTTAGCAGTTTCCCACTTAATCAGTGAAGGCCAATCGGAAGAGGGTAGTCTTGCAGGCCCTGTGGAACTGTTCAAGGTCCCGCAGGGCCCGCGTTTCCTCTGGAAGTTGGTTCCATAGGCGTGGAGCCATAGTAGAGAAAGCTCGATTGCGGGTGCTTTGCAACTTCACCTCTTTCGGCCCGGGAATGTTCAGCAGGTTTTTCCCAGCTGACCTCAGTGCTCTCTGGGGTTCATATGGGGAGAGACGGTCCCTAAGGTAGGCAGGTCCTCGGCCATATAGGGCTTTAAAGGTAATAACCAGCACTTTGTAACGAATCTGGTATATAACTGGCAGCCAGTGCAGTTCGTGCAGCCACATTGGGAGCCCCAACAGCAATCTAGCCGCCGCTTTCTGCACTAGCTGCTGCTTCCGGATTCGGTACAGAGGCAGCCCCATGTAGAGGGCATTACAGTAGTCTAGTCTCGAGGTGACCGTTGCATGAATCACTGTTGCCAGATCTTGGCGCTCTAGGAAGGGAGCCAGCTGCTTTGCCCACCTCAGATGGAAAAAGGATGACTTGGCAGTGGCTGCAATCTGGGCCTCCATTGATAGTGAAGGCTCCAGTAAAACTCCCAGGCTCCTGACCTGGCATGCCGCTTTCAGCGGTGCCCCGTTGAAGACCGGGAGAGGTATTTCTCCTCCCCGGGCGCCTCGATCTAGGCAAAGGACTTCTGTCTTTGCTGGGTTCAGTTTCAGCCCACTCTGACTTAACCAGGTTGCCATAGCCTGCAGAGCCCGGTCTAAGTTCTCTGGGACGCAGCCAGGCCGGCCGTCCATTAGTAGATAGAGCTGGGTGTCATCCGCATATTGGTGGCACCCAAGCCCATATCTCCTGGCAATCTGGGCAAGGGGGCGCATGTAGATATTAAATAACATCAGTGAGAGAACTGCTCCCTGAGGCACTCCACAATCCAGTGTGCGTCTTTGGGACAGCTCGCCTCCGATTGCCACCCTTTGTCCCCGATCTTCAAGGAAGGAGGAAAGCCATTGTAGGGCTGACCTCCTAATCCCCATATCGGTGAGGCGGCAGGTCAGTAGCTGATGGTCGACCGTATCGAATGCAGCCGACAGGTCTAACAACATCAGCACCGCCACACCACCCCGATCCAGATGCCGTTGGAGATCATCCACCAGGGCGACCAGTATTGTCTCCGTACCGTGGCCCAGGTGGAAGCCAGACTGGCAAGGGTCTAGGATGGAAGCGTCATCCAGAAAGCCCTGCAACTGCAACTCCACTGCCCTCTCTATAATTTTACCTAAGAACGGTAAATTAGAGACCGGTCAGTAATTTGCCAATTCGGCCGGGTCTGCTGTACTTTTTTTCAGGAGGGGATGGACCAAAGCCTCTTTTAGAGGCATTGGAAAATGCCCCTCCAAGAGGAATCTATTTATGATGTCCCGTAAAGGACATCTGAGCTCCCTCGGGCAAGATTTAATTAGCCAGGAGGGGCATGGGTCCAAATCACAAGTTGTAGGGTGTGCAGAAGAGAGGATTCCGTCAACTTCCTCCAGGCTGAGTGGGTCGAAATGATCCAGGATTAAGCCGGAAGACAGGCACGGAGCCTCCAGTTCATGTACTGTATCCAATATGATGGGCAGGTCCTGGCGGAGTGACGTGATTTTGTCTGCAAAAAATTTCACAAAAGCCTCACAGCCTATTTCTAATTCTCTAACATTTGGTCTGCCCTGGGGCAGTGTGGTTAAATGCCCAATTATTTTAAACAATTGCGCCAGGCGCAAATTTGCAGACGCAATCTTGGCCGTGAAGTAGTTTTTCTTCGTGGCCTTGACTGCCATCTCATAAGACCTCATAAACGTTCTATAGGATGTTCTCATCGCTTCATCACGAATGTGCCACCACTGCCTCTCTAGTCGTCGGAGTCCTTGTTTCAGTCGGCGTAGCTCCAAGGTATACCAAGGAGCCAGCCTCGAACGAGGGCACAGAGGACATTGAGGTGCGATCTCGTTGATTACCCCGGATAGCCGATCTTGCCAGGCATCAATCAGGGTGTCAAGGGAATCGCCAGGGGGCCAAGGATCCCGAAGAGCCATTTGGAACCGTTCCGGGCCCATCAGGCTCCGCGGGCGAGCCAAAATAGGCTCTCCGCCCTTACAGGGTTGTGGTAGCGTCTCCATACGAGCCTTGAGGGCTAAGTGATCCGACCATGGTATCGCCTCAGTTGCGATTTCATTCACTTGAATCCCGGTCGCAAAGATCAGATCTAATGTGTGTCCCGCCTGGTGCGTGGGGGTCGTAACAAATTGAGAGAGTCCCAGTGTTGCCATGGAAGACACTAGATCCATCACCTGAGTGGAAGCCGCGTCATCGGCATGGACATTGAAGTCGCCCAGGACCACAAGCCCTGGGTACTCCAACACCCAGCCCGACACTGCCTCCATCAGGGATGGTAAGGCGCTGGCCGGTGCGTTAGGTGGACGGTACACCAGCCAGATCACCAACCTCTCTCCGACATCCCACGCAAGGCCGACACACTCAATACCATCGATCGTTGGGGCTGGGAGAGCCCAGAAGGAGTAACCCTCACATATGAATAGCGCCACCCCTCCCCTCCGCCCGCTAATCCGTGATTGGTGAAAGACCGAGTAACCCGGGGGGGGTCATCTGGGAGAGCGCCATTGTCTCCCCCTCTTGAACCCAGGTCTCGGTCACGCAAGCCAGGTCAGTGTCCTGCTGGAGCAGGAAGTCCCTAATGGTCTCGATGTTATTATTTATAGACCTGGCATTGCATAACACCAATGTCGGACGCAGGCAACTTCTCTTGGTCCCACTACTTGTCACCATTGGGATGGGAAGTAGACTGGAAGGGGGCTGAGCACTGTTTTGTCTCGGCCTCCTTCCCTTACATCTCTGTCTATTCCCACCGTCATACCTTCCCCTCCCCAGGAGCTCATGACCTGAGTTCGATCCCAGCAGAAGCTGGGTTCAAGTAGCCAGCTCAAGGTTGGCTCAGCCTTCCATCCTTCCAAGGTCGGTAAAATGAGTACCCAGCTTGCTGGGGGGGGGGGGAGTGTAGATGACTGGGGAAGGCAATGGCAAACCACCCCGTAAAAAGTCTGCCATGAAAGCAACATCACCCCAGAGTCAGAAACGACTGGTGCTTGCACAGGGAACTACCTTTACCTTTAGAAGCCCCGTGGAGCAGAGTGGTAAAGCTGCAGTACTGCAATCGAAGCTGTGCTCATGACCTGAGTTCAATCCCAGTGGAAGCTGGGTTCAGGTAGTCAGCTCGAGGTTGACTCAGCCTTCCATCCTCCCGAGGTCAGTAAAATGAGTACCCAGCTTGCTGGGGGGGAAAGTGTAGATGACTGGAAAAGGCAATGGCAAACCCCCCTGTAAAAAAGTCTGCCATGAAAACGTCATGATGCAATGACACTCCAGAGTCAGAAACACCTTGTGCTTGCACAAGGGACTACCTTTACCTTTATTCAGCAGCAGCCCCCCTATGACAGCCACTGTGACTTAGCAGTTGCCAACACCAGGTTGGGAAATTCCTGGAGATTCAATGTGTGGAGCCTGGAAAGGGTTGGGTTTGGAGACCTCAGACAGGTACAATGCCATAGACTCCACCCTCTAAACCAGTCATTTCCTCATGGGAAACCACTGTTGCCAATCTCCAGGTGAGAGTTGGAGATCACTCAGAATTACAGCTGCTCTCTAGATGGCAGAGATCAGCTCCCCTTGGGTAGGTGGGAAGACAGCTAGGGTGGGCACTTGCCCAGAGCCTCCTTCTAGAGCTTACTGTATTTTTATTCACAACAGGTCTTATTTCTAGTGTTTTATAACTTTGAAATGTCTTGTGTTACATAAATTAGATAATGTTTAGCATTGTCATAATAAGGTAAATATCTATTGGGAGGTTGTGGTAGGTAGCTGCAATGTATTACAACTTAAAAATTTTTAGTGGCTTGTCTGATATGAGGCCAAATTATAACATTGATTCTCCATGTCAGGCTTTTTGAACAAATAGAATTTGCAGACCATATGAGAAGAGGAGAAAGGGAACAGCATTTTACCTTGAGAATTAATTGGCTTAACATTCAATTATGAGTATTCATTCATATGTTTTAACAAAGGATTAATTGTACCTATCTGAATCTTTTAAATGTAATTTAGAAATAAAGAATTATATACATCATACATAAGACCCAAAGCAAGTGGATTAGCTATATATTCCAGCTGAATATGACCTGCTGTGTGTGCTTTCAGTTTGCAGCAGGAAGCATGAAGACCATGTCAGCAGAAATAATCTTCTTGTCCAGATGATTGCTAAGAAAATATTCAGAAAATGTACTCTGTTTTAATGATGTGAAAGAATTGCTAGGAACAAACGCAGAAAGAGAATGAAAGCAAACAAAATTCATGCTGAGGAAAAGTCAACATGGCTTCTGCCAAAGGAAGCTCTCCACAATCTATTAGAATTGTTTTGAGAATGTCAACAAATCGATTCAGCAAACTGCTTTGATTTTAATGCTGACATGCTCCTTCAAAGACCTAATCTCACTGAGGGTATAATATGTTCCTGGACCGTACCACTTCAGATTGCAGTTAGGAGTTTATATGGCTCAGTGTTTCTTCTTGCACACAAACACATACACACATTCCCATACACAGAAAATCATCATCCTATGGAGAAAATGTTATGTGCACTTTTTTAAAAAGCATTGCAAATACAGAAGTGGTTGGCATGAGGAATCAGAAGAAGGGATTTCCTCCAGTCTTTGCTGAGGCCCTGTGGCAGAATGCAAGGTGCTGGGTAAAATTATTAAGGTCATTAAAAAAAACAACAAAAGTCATGACAGAAACCTAATGAAGACAAGAGAATGGTCCATATCAACAACAACAACAACAACAATTTTTATTTATATCCCGCCCTCCCCGCCGGGGCAGGCTCAGGGCGGCTAACAACAAAATCCCATACATTAGTTTTACAAATAATTACACAAAAATTACATTAACAATTTAATTAAAATCTATTAAAATTCTAAAATTGATAAAAAATATGCTGGTGCTATTTACAAAGGCAAATTCTTTAGCAGTTACCCTCTTGGTCGGTGAAGGCCAATCGAAAGAGGATAGTCTTGCAAGCCCTGCGGAACTGTTCAAGATCCCGCAGGGCCCGCGTTTCCTCTGGAAGTTGGTTCCATAGGCGTGGAGCCATAGTAGAGAAAGCCCGGTCGCGGGTGCTTTGTAGCTTCACCTCTTTCGACCCAGGAATACTCAGCAGGTTTTTCCCAGCTGACCTCAGTGCTCTCTGGGGTTCATATGGGGAGAGACGGTCCCTAAGGTATGTCTAAGGATACATGGCAGAACATAATGAAGACTAGTTGGCCTCTGACAAGAGTCATAAGAACATAAGAGAAGCCATGTTAGATCAGGCCAATGGCCCATCCAGTCCAACACTCTGTGTCACACAGTGGCCAAAAAATTTATATACACACACAGACTGTGGCTAATAGCCACTGATGGACCTGTGCTCCATATTTTTATCTAAACCCCTCTTGAAGGTGGCTATGCTTGTGGCTGCCACCACCTCCTGTGGCAGTGAATTCCACATGTTAATCACCCTTTGGGTGAAGAAGTACTTCCTTTTATCCGTTTTAACCTGTCTGCTCAGCAATTTCATCGAATGCCCATGCGTTCTTGTATTGTGAGAAAGGGAGAAAAGTACTTCTTTCTCTACTTTCTCCATCCCATACATTATCTTGTAAACCTCCATCATGTCACCCCGCAGTCGACGTTTCTCCAAGCTAAAGATTCCCAAGCGTTTCAACCTTTCTTCATAGGGAATATGTTCCAGCCCATTAATCATTCTAGTTGCCCTTTTCTGGACTTTCTCCAATGCTATAATATCCTTTTTGAGGTGCGGTGACCAGAACTGCACACAGTACTCCAAATGAGACCGCACCATCAATTTATACAGGGGCGTTATGATACTGGCTGATTTTATTTCAGTTCCCTTCCTAATAATTCCCAGCATGGCGTTGGCCTTTTTTATTGCAATAGCACACTGTCTTGACATTTTCAGTGAGTTATCTACCACGACCCCAGGATCTCTCTGTTGGTCAGTCTCTGCCAGTTCACACCCCATCAACTTGTATTTGTAGCTGGGATTCTTGGCCCCAATGTGCATTACTTTGCACTTGGCCACATTGAACCGCATCTGCCACGTTGACGCCCACTCACCCAGCCTCAACCGATCCCTTTGGAGTTCCTCACAATCCTCTCTAGTTCTCACCACCCTGAACAATTTAGTGTCATCCGCAAACTTGGCCACTTCACTGCTCACTCCAAACTCTAAATCATTTATGAACAAGTTAAAGATCATGGGACCCAGTACCGAGCCCTGCGGCACCTCACTGCTTACCGTCCTCCACTGCGAAGACTACCCATTTATACTCACTCTCTGCTTCCTATTACTCAGCCAGTTTTTGATCCACAAGAGGACCTGTCCTTTTACTCCATGTCTCTCAAGCTTTCTAAGGAGCCTTTGATGAGGAACTTTATCCAAGCCAATCAAAATTATACTCAGACTTCTGTGAAATTTGGAAGGTTGCCAACTCAAATAATGCACAAAACTGACATTTACTAAGTTCTACCTCATATGGGACTAGAATTGCCAGATCCAACTCAGAAAATATCTGGGAATTTTTGAAGTGGAACCCAGAGACTTTGGTGGATTCAAAAGACTTTCCCATTCCCTAAATAAATAAAAATACAGCAGTGCAGTTCCCCTGAATACAGCCTTCATTTCCTTATCCTCTTTTTTTTGCCTACCTTGGTAGCTGCATTTCCACTAAACGAAAGTGAAATTTGTCATGCCCTCACAAATTCCATTGTCAGGCTTTGGAAGCATTTCCATGCATGGCTTTTTTAAAGGGACACACAAAAACTCACAAAGTAGCCAAAATAAGCAGAGTTTGCAAGCCCACACTTTTGTGATCTCACGGGGCAATTTATTCATGCGAATCGCTGAATGTAATGATCTGCTGTATTTCAATCAGCATCTTCAGAGAGGAACAGGAAAGGAGAGCAGCCTAGGAAGTGGAGTTTTCCTCCATCCCATAATCAGGTTCTAGTTAACTCTTTCCTATCCATTTTACTATAGAAACAACTTCTGAAGTGAAAGCAAAACAGAGGGACTCTGCTCTCTGCCTTTCTCACAGCTTCACATATTTGTGGTTCTGCCTGCTTGCTCCACCCCCTGCTTGTCTGCTGCTGAGATTTAAAGGCACTCACACGTTCCAAAACACAAACAGTTGCAAGCATCTTCTAAAGCCTGCCAAGGTTTAAAGGCACATGGTGGCTGTTGGGGCAGGGTTTCTCCTGCTGGCCAGCTGGCTGGCAGTGGGGAGGAGCCTACAAATCTGGGGGATACCCTGCTGGGATGTGGGGACTGGTAAGCCTATATGGCAGGGGTGGCCAACGGTAGCTCCCCAGATGTTTTTGCCTGTTTTTTGCTGGGGCTGATGGGAGTTGTAGGCAAAAAACATCTGGAGAGCTACCGTTGGCCACCCCTGCTATATGAGAGGAATGTCAGACAATTTTCTACATATTTGGAAAATCCAGAGGGTTTTTTGTTAGCAGGAACGCACAGGAACGCAGTTCTGGCTTGGTGTCAGGGGGTGTGGCCTGATATGCTAATGAATTCTTCCTAGGCTTTTTCTACAAAAAAGCCCTATGTAAAACAATGGTGACATCAAGTAGTGTGGCCTAATATGCAAATGAGTTCCTGCTGGGCTTTTTCTACCAAAAAAGCCCTGGGTAAATCCTTGTTTATGCTGTCTGGGGGGGGGGGCAGGATTTTTAATACATAGTCAGACAGGATTGAAATAGACACATTCATCTATGAGAGTCCCTACTTACAATCTGAAGTTGAATAGCCTAGGAACAGGGTTACCTCTCCAGTGAGAGCTCAGATTAATGCCAGAATACATTGTATTAGTTTCGTCGTTTGCTGGCATTGCATGGCTGTAGATGTCAGGCTAATGCATATTGGGTAGAACTATCCAATTCTATATCAATTCTGCAAGAAAGTAGTCCGTATTATTAATGACTCTCCTACCTAGATGCCTGGCCTCAGAGGGCACAAACCAAACTTCCTAGGCACCCTTGTCCTCCCAGCCTATTCCTATTAAGTGAGAGTAGGCTTGCCTCATCCTTTGCTTATCTGCCCCCATATATGTTGTCTCCCTACTCTGGTGTTCTTTCACAGGGATGTCTTCTCTAAAGAGAGAGCTTTTGTCTCTGAGGTTCTAGTACCAGGGCTTGCCAGGACTCATGTCACCACTCTGAGGAGTTCTGTGGTCAGAGTGTTGTTATTCTGTCTGCTCACACCTTCAGCTAATTACATCAGGCATAGAGGATCCCCTGCTTGTTACTGTACTACCCTTTTCTGCCTTCCCCCCAACTCTGACTAGAGGCATAGAATGTAGTTCTGCTTAGAATAGCTCTGTTAGAATATCATAACTGAATGTCAGGCTCTGAAACTGCTCCTTTCTTGTGCTGGAGCCACAGAGAATAACTGCAATCAATTTTCTGCTCTTATTCTTCACTCTTAACAGTAAAAACTCAAGTGATCAGATTATTGCATTATATTATCTCTTTGTCTATATAACATCACCACCACTATCCCAGAGAAACACACTTATAAAAGTCCAAGTGAAATATCCCACTCCTTGAGAATACAGAGAAAAAAAAAACTCTGGGAATTTGGGAGAACACTGGAGGGGGAGGGAGATATTCTATGAAATATTTCTTTTTAAAAAAATAAGTTTAATGCTTTTCAAGACAATGTTTTATTCAAAGTGTAAACTACAACAGTCTTCAACTATGACAGAATGCACTTTTAAAAGCTTAGAAGTGCTGTGTAAACAGTTGAAAGAACTGCGAAGGGTTAATTCTTCCCAGAGCCAGAGAGCCTTGAGTGACAGGTTGCTCCAAACAATTGATTGATTAGCATCAGCTGAGCAGAGAAAGTCTGGAGAGCTGTATACTGAGGAGAGATTCAGTCAGATTTCTGCTTTGACTGAATTCAGTTTGATTTCAGCTGACACTTAAAAGTGAAGTCCATCACAACAGCATTAATTTATATGTGCTGTATATACCATGACTATAAATATGACAGATCATATGTATATATTGTTTCTATATATGTGACTAATTTTCTCCAAAATTAAATGTGTTCAAATGCACGATGTTTACTAAAGAGTTCCATGTTTTAAAAAGTTTTAAGTTTAACTTTGTAACCAAATATACTGGTAGCCTTTTTACAACTATATGAGATATTGAGAAATACCTTTTGACTACTACTTCTCTCCTCTTTTCAACTTTTTAAATGTCTTACACAGCAAAAGTTCAGATACATGTGCTATGATAGCATACTATGCAGCAATTGCAACTCTATGTAGCACTGGCTATATTCATAATTTTTCTTGTAGAAAATATATTATTAAATTCATAAAATAGTCAAATAATAAAATATGGCATGTTAAGCTATAAATATTTAGTTTTATATTATTAAAATAGTTAGAAATTTTAGATTTGAGAAGGTATATTTCAGGTTTTCCCCAAAACCATGGAATACCCCACACTTTTTTGCCCATGGCTTCAAAAGTGCTTGAAATATTACATCTCTAGAAACACACTAGGAATTAATTTGATTCTCCTTTTCTTTGGTCCTAGTACCTCCTGCTAATGCTAGATCTCCTGCCTCCAGTGTTAATTGTACATATGGATTCAGTTAGGGTTGACAAATCAAAGATAATTTCTTGGCAATCTGGGGGGTAAAACCTAGGGAGGGGGAGTGCTTGAAGAGTGGTGGAACCTCAGTAGGGTATAATGCCATAGAGTCCACCCTCCATTTTTTCCAAGGGAAATAATCTCTGTCATACCGTTGCAAGGTTCAACTCAGGAAATATCTGGAGATTTTTTTGGGGGGGAGGGGCTAGAGCTGGGAGACTTTGTAAGTGGAGCCAGGAGATTTTCCCATTCCCTAAAAATACATAAATAAAAATACAGCAGTGCAGTTTCCCTGAATACAGTCTTCATTTTCTCCTCCCCTTTTCTGCATTCAAGTAGTTCCACAGTCGCAGTTCCACTAAAATGAAAGTGAAACATACACACACTCAAAAAGCAGCCAAAATAAACAATCTGCATGCCCACATTTTTGTGATCTCCCTGGGGCAATGGTATAGATAGCTTTACTCACCAGAGTTGCTGAATTTAACAATCTGCTGTATTTCAACCAGAGAGAGAGGTTTAGGGAATGGAGTTTTCCTCTATTCCATATTCAGGTTGTAGTTAACTCTTTACTATCCCTTTTACTACACAAACAGCTTCTAAAAAGAAAGCAAAACCTACAAAAGGATTGGGCTCTCTCACTTCCTGTCTCTCTCACACATAAGTGGCTCTGCCTGCTCACCTGTCCCCTGTAGCTTCAGTCTCACTGAGATTTAAAGGCACACACACACCTGCCAAAACAGAAGCAGTTGCAAACTTCTGAACCTGCTTGAGATCTAAAGGCACATTGTGGTTATTGGGGTGGGGCTTCCCCCCACCAGCCAGCTGGCTGGCCGTGGGGAGGAGCCTGCAAAAGTAGGGGATCCCCCACCCAGACCTGGGGACTGGCAAGCCTACTCTGTCATCTTGTGGTCAGTTGTAATTCTGAGAGACTGGCAACCCTACATCTGAAAGATATGGGAGATAACCACTGCTTTATTTGATTTGCATTGTTTATTTGTAGTGGGGGCATTATGTTTTGACAGACTTTTCCTAAACAAATGTATATTGCCTTATTGTTTAAGGTATTTTTATGTGCTCAGAAGCTGACTCCAGCAATTGCTTCACAATATTAAAAATAGGACAAATTATCCTGGATTATTTTTTCCCTTAGTCAAACACAAAGCACCAAGTTTCCCTCTACTGTCATCTAGGACTTCATCTGCTACACATGATTTCTCAGTTAGAATATCTAATTGCTTTGAGACTTTGCCTGGAGTGAATTTCATCAGATCCTGCTGGTTTAAATTCATTGAAGTAAGTTTACCCTTTTCTAGTCTGCCTTCCTTATTGTGAAAATTGTATAAACCATCTGGTCACAATGAACTCTTCTAATGACAATCAAAATGAATACAGCCATTATATTAATCTACTGTTAAGCAAGGTCACACTTACAGCATACCTAATTTTTGGCTTTTAGCAAATTCAGACTGCAGAATTTATGACTGTTTGATGAAAATGCTAGAATAAATGCATCATTTCCATGTTCCAATGTAGCGTCCATTTTAAGATTTCCCAAACATTCTGTTATGTATTTATTTCCATAACTAGAGAATGTTGACACTGTTATCTACACCAACTGCCAGTTTCAGCTTACTGTACAAATATCTTTTAATTAATATATAATGGAACTATTTAGTCACAGTTAAATAAAGCTAAAGGTATAATCCATCCCCCCATGGGCATGGCTATACCCATGACAAAGTAACTACACAGATGGCTCAGTATAGGGCTTTTTCCCGCCACCTAGCTTGGCCATCACTCAGATGGAATGTTTATTGGCATATTTGGTTAATATGGTAGTCTCAGACACAGAAGGATGATACTGAGTGCAGTAAATAAATATCTCAATAAGTATATTGCAAAAAAAAATAGACTTACATTTATTCAAGTAGATCCAATACACATTCACATTGCAGCCAAAAGGAAAGAAAGAAGCGTAACCTAAAGGGTCCTTTCCCTAACACAAATGGTCAGCTAATCCAGTATCACGTGTGAGTATTAGGGCATTGTTTCTACAGGAGAGGCTTGCAGAGACATGTGTCTCCATGGAAGGACATGTGAACAAAAGTGTGAGAGGACGAAGTGAGAGAGAGGGGAGAGGAGTCAAAATAATCAAACAGTTGGTCCTGGAACATTTAGAAAGAATGGATGTGATCACTAAGAGCCAGCATGGTTTTCTCAAGAACAAGTCATGTCAGACTAACCTGATCTCTTTTTTTGAGAAAGTGACTACCTTGCTGGATCAGGGAAATGCTGTAGACATCATTTATCTTGATTTCAGTAAGGCTTTTGATAAGGTTCCACATACTATCCTTGTTGACAAGTTGATAAAATGTGGTTTGGATCCTGCTACCATTAGGTGGATCTGTAACTGGTTGACAGATCGCACCCAAAGAGTGCTTGTGAATGGTTCCTCATCCTCTTGGAGAGCAGTGACAAGTGGAGTGCCTCAAGGATCTGTCCTGGGACCTGTTTTGTTCAACATCTTTATCAATTATTTGGATGAAGGAATAGAGGGAATGCTTATTAAATTTGCAGATGATACTAAATTGGGAGGGATTGCAAACACAAAAGAAGACAGAAACAGGATACAGGATGACCTTGACAAACTGGAAAACTGGGCTAAAATCAATAAAATGAATTTTAACAGGGGTAAAAGTAGTAGATAAGGGTACCCTATCATCATCAAGCCACATTCCAAAGTGACAGCTGCCACGCCCACACATGCGCACGCACACACAGAAACAAACGCGGTATGTTTCCTCATGGGGGAGTGACACAACAGTCCCGCAAGGGGGTGGCTAGGGATCTGCCCCCCCCCCCCCAAGAAGTGCCGGCTGTTTCCTAAGGGGGAAAGGAGGGTCAGCCACTGGTGTAGCAGGCTTCATATTGTTTGGGGGGAAAGCGTGTTTTGCAACACAAACGTCATTTAGATAATTGTGGAGGTGCAACGGTTCTAAGCGGCCATAGTTTGGAGAGGAGACATACCCAACGGATAAAATGATAGCTTTAAAACTGAGCACCGCTAACCTTATACATGTAACATGTCCCTTTAACATCAGGTTGCATGTCAATACAACTCATGCTCTTTAACTTGTTCATTAATGATCCTGAGTCAGGAGTAAGCAGCAAAGTGGCCAAGTTTGCAGATGACACTAAATTGTTCAGGGTGGTGAGAACCAGAGAGGATTGCGAGGCACTCCAAAGGGGTCTGTTGAGGCTGGGTGAGTGCGGCGACAATGTGGCAGATGGGGTTCAACGTGGCCTAGTGCAAAATAATGCACATCGGGGCCAAGAATCCCTGCTACAAATACAAGTTGATGGGGGTGTGAACTGGTGGAGACTGACCAAGAGAGAGAGAGCGATCTTGGGGTCGTGGTAGATAATTCACTGAAAAAAATGTCAAGACAGTGTGCGATTGCAATAAAAAAGGCCAACGCAATGCTGGGAATTATTAGGAAGGGGATTGAAAACAAAGCAGCCGGTATCATAATGCCGCCCCCCCTGTATAAATTGATGGTGCGGTCTCATTTGGAATACTGTGTACAGTTTTGGTCACCTCACCTCAAAAAAGGGTATTATAGCATTGGAAAAAAGTGTAGAAAAGGGCAACTAGAACAATTAAAGATTTGGAACACTTTCCCTATGAAGAAAGGTTAAAACGCTTGGGGCTCTTTAGCTCGGAGAAACGTCGACTGCAGGGTGACACGATAGAAGTTTACAAGATTATGTATGGGATGGAGAAAGCAGAGAAAGAGGTACTTTTCTCCCTTTCTCACAATACAAGAACTCATGGGCATTCAATGAAATTGCTGATCAGTCAGGTTAAAATAAATAAAAGTAAGTACTTCTTCACCCAAAGGGTGATTAACATGTGGAATTCACCGCCGCAGGAAGTGGTGGAGGCTACAAACATAGCCAGCTTCAAGGGCGGGGAGGTTAGATGAAAATACGGAGCAGAGGCTATTAGCCACAATGTGTGTGCGTGTGTATATATATATATATTGGCCACTGTGTGATACAGAGTGCTGGCCTGATCCAACACGGCTTCTCTCATGTTCTTATTATGATCTGGAACTTGTGTTTCACAACTTGGTGCACGCTTAAAGGCACTGTTACTTACTTGATCCCTTTTTAAGATTGGCAATGTGTGGTGATTAACCTAAAGAGTCCTTTCCCTAACACATGCTGGCAGCTACAAGCATAGCTTGCTTTAAGAGGGGATTAGATAAAAAATATGGAGCAGAGGCTATTAGCAATAATGTGTGTGTGTGCGCGCCCGTGTGTGTGTGTGTGTGTGTATATATATATATATTGGCCACTGTGTGACACAGAGTGTTGGATTGGATGGGCCATAGGCCTGATCCAACATGGCTTCTCTTATGCTCTTATGTTCTCAGTGTGTTTCGTAAAGACATTCTAATAACACATTCTAATAACACTGCCTCGTTAATTATTGATTGCAAACACCTACAGTTTCTTATTAACATTAAAACCTATCTTTCTAGCAGCTTCATCAATCTGTTCTCAGATGATCATGAAAACTCTCTCTTGTCCTCTGCAAGCACAGGGAGCTTGCCAGTCTCCAGGCTGGAGAATCTAGCTCTGGCTGTCAAAACAAAACACACAACCTTGCAAATGAGTTCTCACAGAACCGTGTCTGAGGAAAGTGAATTCCAAAGTATCATTTCCCACCTTCTAAGTCGATCGATCTTATATATTGCTAATTGTGAGACAAAAGTATTTAACCCCACAAACTGTCGTAAAAGGTCAACTGTCCTAAAAGGGCACTGATTTTATGGTGAGAACTGTAGAAATATATATATATATATATATATATATATATATATATATATATATATATATATATATATATATATATATATATATATATCAGCCTTCTAATCTGATCGATCTTATATATTGGTAATTGTGAGACAAATGGTCCTAAAAGGTCAAGTGCTTAGACCGGTCAAGATAAACAGAGAGAGAACTGAGGAAATTAGGTTCTCACACGATATATTTTCAGAGTCAAGTTGCCATATATTTTCTCACTCCCCCTAATAACTATATTAAGGACATGTGAAGAACCATCTTTAATGCAACAAAAACTTTTAAAACCAGCTGTAAACATACTACTTTCAGCATCATGGCAACACAGCTCAATGATTATCAAGGTAAGAAATTTTAGTATGAGGAGGGGGGGGGGGGTGTTGTGTGGATGTAGAACTACCAGCAGATAGACATTTAACAAGTACCTTATTCTGGTTTCAGATTACCTCAGTGATGATTTGTGTATGGAATTGCAGGAGTTAGAATCAGCAGCTATTAGCAGCATGATTGAATTGAATCAATACACTATTAATGACATAGGTAAATAAAAATTTTACAGGTTCTTTTTTTTATGACACAAACAAGCTGTAAAGATGTAAATGTAAAGTTTTCTGAATTAATTCAATCTGGTTTTTTGACAGAGGTTATTTTGATGAGGAAGATCAAGCAGCACAACCGCACCCCCAGGCAGCCACTGTGTTTAAGGAGCCTGGTAAGAATATTAATTAATCAGCTCTATGTTATTTTAATGGTTGTTTTTTTAGAAATGCCTTGTTTGCCAAACAGATCTCACTCTGTGTGTGTGTGTGTGTGAGTGAGAGAGAGAGAGAGAGAGTCACTTTTAACAGCGTAAAATACTGCACAACTCTGTAATGCGGCAGCTTTTGTATTTTATATGAAACTAATTAGGGCTGTATAGGTTTTAGGGGGTTACTAGAATTTGGACATTACAGTAAAGGTTTGTGTATAAAATATATTAACATTTAAAGCTGCTTAGTTTTTACAACATTGTAATGCTGGCACGAGACTTGTAGAAGGTTTTATCAACAGATTTTAGGGGTTTTTTGAATAACATTTTGACACACCTTAATACCCATTCATAGAAAGGAGCCCAACTCTCCAACACTTCCTGCATAGGTTCAACATTTAGAACTACTGTCATGATGTCTATTTCAGCCATTTCAGGTATTTTCTATAGTCGAGGCTTCCAACTTTTTCCACTGCTTGGCAAAATTATCCCAGCATTAGTTACCATAAACCAACATACATATATGAACATATGAAGCTGCCTTATACTAAATCAGACCCCTGGTCCATCAAAGTCAGTATTGTCTACTCAGACTGGCAGTGGCTCTCCAGGGTCTGAAGCTGAGGTTTTTCACACCTACCTGCCTGGATGCTTTTTAGTTGGAGATGCTGGGGATTGAACCTGGGACCTTCTGCTTACCAAGCAGATGCTCTACCACTGAGCTACCATCCCTCCCCTTATGTATATCCCGTATGTATTATCAATTGGTTACAATTCTTATAGGGTTTTTTTGTGGAGTCATATTTAACAAAAATAATTTAGTTTTAAACATCATAATCATCTTTTAAAACTTCCTGTACAAGTTTAATGTACTTTTGTTCCACAGTCTGTGTTATTTAGAACCTCTGAAACAGCCCAACGTTTTGTCAAAATACATATTTTATGATTTTAAATGCACACAAGAAAATGTAGGAGGGGTGCACCGGCCCAATTATGTTTTGCTAAAGCCTTCGGGGAAGATAAAAAATGGCAAGCCAGTGGTAAATCTTGGGAATTCAGGGGTGAAACATGTGTGTATCAGTTTGTTAACACAATTACCGCACAAAAGCAGTTTAAGCATAAAACCTTCATTGCCCATAACTCCAAGGCTTATGATTCTTACTTTATTGTTAAACAGCTGATTGAGGAGAAATTGGATCCTGAACTGGTTGCCTTAGGGGAAAAGCTAATGTGTGTGAACATAAAAAGTCTCAACATAAAATTCATTGATTCATTGAACCATCTTCCCAAGGCCCTCTCTAAGCTGCCAAAAACTCTAGGATTTCCCCAGAGTAAGGGCTATTTTCCTCATTTTTTCAACACTGAGGAAAATCAGTCTTATGTGGGACTTTTACCAGAGCCCAAATACTATGGGGTAGACCTGATGATGTCCGAAGAAAGAGCGGCTTTCTTAAAATGGCACGAGGAGAACAAATCTATTACTTTTGATCTCCAAAAAGAACTAGCTTTTTATTGCCAGCAAGATGTGAACATTCTGGAACAGGCTTGTATGTTGTACCGAACCGAAATCATGAGCATGACAACCCAGGACAGTCTCAGTATAGAACCCCTACAATATCTCACGTTTAGCCATGTACAGGTTTAATTTTCTGACACCGCTCTCAGTGGCCATTCCTCCTCCAGACCACTATCACAGGGAAACAAAGAGGTTTTCAACTTCTTCTATTCAGTGGCTCTGCTACTTGGAGCACTCTGAAAAGATCCAAATCCAACACGCGTTAAAGGGGAGGGAACGTAAGGTTGGGAAGTATTTCCTAGATGGGTTTGCGGTGCTGAATAGAAGAAAACAGCTTTTGAGTTTAACGGCTGCTATTGGCACAGCTGTCCACAATGTTATGAACCTATCAAAATCAATAGATTAGCAGGGAAAACATTTGACCAGCTTTACTGTGCTACAAGGCGGAAGTATGATGACCTTAAAAGGATGGGGTTTCAAGCTGAGAGCATATGGGAGCACGAGTGGAACCGTCTTAAGAACACTGACGAGGCTGTGAAAGCTTTTCTTAAAGCAGCAGACTTTCCTGATCCTCTGATTCCTAGAGATGCGCTTTTTTGGGGGTGGACTAATGCCATTACCATGTACTACAAAGCTGGAGAAGGAGAGCAAATACACTACTATGATTTCACCAGTCTGTACCTGTTTGTGAATGAGACAAAGGTGTACCCTCTAGGCCACCCTGAGATTGTTCAAAATAATTTTGCACCTCTCACAGAATATTTTGGATTGGCTAAGGTTAAAGTCTATCCCCCAAGAGGACTTTTTCCCCCTGTGTTGAAGCTGTTTTTTACACTATGCAGGACCTGCGCTGAAACAAAACAACAGGAAACATGTTGGCATTCCGATGAGGAGAGGGCTCTGACGGGCACTTGGGTCACCGTAGAGCTGCACACGGCTCTGGCCAAAGGCTACAGGGTTGTGAAAATCTTTGAAGTTTGGCATTTTGAGGGGAAAAGCAGGCAGCTCCTTGCAAAACACATTAAAAAACATCTCAGGCAGAAGCAGGAATCTTCCGGCTACCCAGACTGGTGTGTGACACAGGCTGATAAAGAGAAATGCATCGCTGATTTTTACAAAAAGGAAGGTGTCCTTTTCTGCCCCGAGCATATCTGCCCCAACCCTGAAAAGCGCCAGATTGCTAAGCTTTTCCTCAATTCTCTGTGGGGTAAATTTGCACAGAGAACGAACTTGCCAAACACTGAAATTGTGAGAGATCAAAACTGCTTTTTTGAGCTGGTATTTTCAGAGAATTACGAGTCCACAGCCTGAAGTTTCATCAGTGAGGATGTAGCCTAGGTGTCTTGGAAGCACGCTGGGGAGTGTTTGACAGCTCCCAGATACACAAATGTGTTCATAGCTGCTTTCATCACAGCTTATGCGTGATTAGAACTCCATGCTCTCATCGAAAGTTTAGGAGAGAGGTGCTTGTACTCAGATACTGATTCCATGATCTTTGTGAGCCATCCCTGTGACTCTAATCCCCCTCTAGGATGCTATCTAGGTCAGCTGACGAGTGAAGTTCCCACGGGGCAGTATATAATGGAGTTTGTTTCTGTGGGTCCTAAGACTTACAGATACAAGCTGTCAGGAGGGGAAGCATGTCTGAAAGTTAAGGGTGTTACTCTGAATGCCTCTAATAGTGAAAAGATGCATTTTGACAGTTTGAAGGATTTGGTTTTCACGCATGTTTCTGGCTCTGAGCCTGGTGAGATCACAGTGAGTCACCCAGGCATAGTCAGAGACAAAAAGAACTTTGTTATTAAAACAAAACTTCTTAAAAAAACTCAGAAGGTGGTTCGTGACAAACGAGTGCTCGGGGAGGGGTTTAAGAGTCTGCCTTATGGTTATTAAAATGGATACAAGGTGGCGTCACCCTTTCTCAGCCATCCTGGCAGGACCCAGCAATTGCGGGAAAAGTTTTTTTATAAAAAATTTACTTGTGAACGCAAAGTCTACGCTTTCTGTCTTGCCTGAAAATATTGTGTGGTTTTATGCATGCTGGCAACCATTGTATGAAGAATTGCACAGACACTATTCTTTTATAAGGTTTGTAGAGGGTTTGCCCTCCAAATTGAATGACGATGAATTGCTACCTCTTAATAAAATAAACCTTGTCGTTGTGGATGATCTGATGGCGTGTGCCTCTGAGAGCGGCGAAATCGAAAACGCTTTCACCAAATACGTTCATCACAGAAATCTGAGTATTATTTACATCGTGCAGAATCTATTCTGCCAGTGGAAGAGCAGCAGGACCATCAATCTGAACACCAAGTACATGGTGTTATTTAAAAACCCCAGAAATAAATTACAAATAGCGACTCTAGCCAGAAAGATGTACCCCGGGAAAGCGGCCTTTTTTATGGAGGCTTATGAAGATGCCATGGGAAAGCGCTTCGGCTACATGATGGTGGATTTAAATGCGACCACACTGGAATCTTACAGACTTCGTACAGGGATGTTCCCCCTAGACCTCCCGGTCTGCTATGTTATTTAAAAAAACAGTCGGGGGGATTAAAAGCTCAACTCTGCAGGGCTTTTAAGGAGAGTCAGCCTGGCATGGAGGAAGCATGTCTGCATGCTTAAAAAGAAATGGAAGTCTCCTGAGACTCATCTCCAAATCACCCCCCTCATCTAAGGAATGCTATTCTGTGTGCTGCTCCAAACGATTTTATAAAGGCTATCGGGGAGATAGCTTTAAACATGCTAAATGGTGTCATCCCCCTGTCACCGTGGCAGCAGACTGTCCTGTGAAAAAAACTGTCTCTGATTAAAACCCTGAGCAGCTCTAAGACTCCCCTTACAAAGAAGAAGAAACTGGTGAGACAGCAGACGGGCTTTATCGGGTCCTTGCTGGGCTTTGTTCTGCCCTTGCTCACCAGCTTTTTAACAGCCTCCTGATGGATCATGCGGAGAAGATGTACCTGGTCCCTAGCCAGCAGTTAGATCGTCTAACTATTCAACGGCCCTCTGAGAGTGAACCCATCAGGCACGCTGTTGTGTACTCTCTAGACAAGGAGATGAAAACAGTTCTAGAGAGGGGGGATTTGTCTGAATACCAGAAGGCCAAGGTCTACACCTCTCTTCTTCAGAAATACCTCATGCACATCAGAATGGGTGAGGAAGAAAAAACTAAGCTGGATCTGTATCTCCCGCAAACTGAGTTAACACGCGATGTCGTTAAAAAAAATGCAATGTTTTTTGAAGAGGTGATAGAGAATCTACCACATCGAAACAGGAACAATGCCCGTGTGCTGCTAAAGAAAATGGATCAAAACAAAGAAATTGCCTCTTGGGATGAAAGGGGAACTTTTCTTTACAGAGGGGCCCCTGTTGCTGGAAGCCATCTAATTGACTTGGTCAAGGCTATTACTCAGACTCGCCCTCCCTCTTCTGCCCCCACACCTAAAGGCATGGACGTGTTTATGAGGGCTCTGGCTGAACTCAACGTCCCCTCTTCAATGGTGGGCACCCCGGCTGCTAGAAAAGTGCTGGAAGACCTGAAAAGCCCACAGCCTCCGACTTTAAAGCACACACCCGTAATTTCTTCTAAAAAACAAAAAAATTCACCCCTCCTTGTTTCTTCTAAAAGAAAAAAAAAAAGACAGCCTGCGTGGTTGACTATGGAAGAATATTTTTTTTTGTAAACGCAAATCTTTCGGCTCTGAGTATTTTATGGACAAAAGACACGCTTACTCCATTTTAATATTCCAACAGATTTTTATTAGGGGGACCACAAGAAACACAGGTTTGGGTGCGGGTGTACATGTTTTGTAAAGTCCTTGAATTCTTCAGGGTGCTTTTTGCAAACCTCACGACCATCCTGTCACTCAGTTTGGGGGTGGGAGAATACATCTTCACAGTCTCGAGAAAGGGGGCACCTTTGCAGTGGTGGTGGAGAAAAAACAGGCAGTGCTGTCCGCATGTGTTAGATGTTGATTCTTGGAGATGGTTCCTCTGGAAACACACCTCGTTAGAATTCTTGTTTAAAAAGTCCATAATGGCGGGCGGAAAGAGGGAGCTATCGGGTGGGATGCCGGATGAGTCAAAAAACTCGGAGGTCCCGGGGTCGCTGAGATAAATCGCCAGCCAGTGTTCTCCTGGGAGGTAGTGGGGATGAGTGTTCACCACTACCATACCATACCATAGACCTTTATTGGCATTAATATAAGAATACAGTATACTTTAAAACCAACAGTAACACTATAGAATATAATAAAACCTTTTAAAAAACCAGCAAAAGTTAAATGACATAAAATAGCTGTGGGCTATGCATGAGTAAAAGCCTCTCTGATTTGGATCGCAACCTGTAAAAGCAAGCAACGTGAGTAGTGACAAAGTTTTGTTTCCCGTGGAGTAAAAAGAGAACCTTGGCATTGTCAGAAAGGCCTTGATGGTCAGAGAGCAGAGCATCTAGGTATCTTGCTCGTGGACTGCTATAAAAAGGGCAGTCCAGAAGAACATGAGGGACCATTTCGATTACTCCTTGGGTACCAGGGCATCGTCTAAGATTGCGGGGGATTCTGTGGTATCTTCCGGACAGGATGGCCGATGGTCACTAAAGAGACGGGCCTCTGGGACAGTCTTTCAACAGGTAGCTTATCGCTGGGGAAAATATTCAAGAAGCTTTTTCGGATGTGAGGATTGTCTAGTAAGACGCGTGTTAGCTGGACAGTATCCATATTACATATAGTCAAAGAGCACGTTGCAATTTTGGTTGATCTCGATGACGTTGTCAAATACCCCATACACGATCAAATTCACCATTTGGGGGGAGTGCATCTACAAACCGTATTTCAGCTCTCAGGTTCCCTGTTTTGATCAGGGAGTAATGGTCTGCACATTCCTGATTGGGAGAGAGGTCAAAGGCAAACAGAGTGTGCCCGTTCTGATACTCATCACAATCTATTAGGAGCGGTCTATCCTGAAGATGCTTCCCTGCCGTTTGCACCAAACTCATGTATTCTCTCACGTTGTTCCCCGCTGCAAAGTCGGGCTGGAAGGGTTTGAGGGGATCTGCTCCCCGTCCACATATAGGGCTGCAAAGTTAATATAATCTTTAAAGTGGAAAAGGTTTTTGGTGAAGCCACCACTGAAAGCGTCATTGTCCACCAGAGCCATGACCAGCATTTTGGGAAGCTGTCCCAAAAACAAGTTGTCTTGGTTGCTTACACGGGCTCCTGCTGAGATACTGAACACTTTCATGCTGACACGGTCCACAGGGTATTTTGCTGTAGAGGTCATCAGTGCTTCAGCATGGGCCAGTCAGACACCCGGGGACACCCTCACTTTTTTCACAAAGAGAGAGGCTGAATCCATCTAGAGCTTAAAACGTGTCCCGTCTCCTGCACCACTCATCAAGCAGAAGGTGTCCCTGCTGCGGGTTAGTTTGATTTTCACATCCATTTAGTAGCAGTTTTTCTTGAAAAAATAGGTCCGCGTGGAGATGCCCTAAAAGGTCTATCACCCTGCTCTCGGCCGTTAGTTCTGCTCTCTTGGCAAACCCCTTGTTGACAGGGTTTGTCAGGATGGTGGATTCGTGCTGGCCAGCCGTATCCTCATAAAAACCACCTGCTGAAAATTGTTTGGCTAGGGTTTCCCGGATGTAATTGAGCAGAGTTTCAATCATTGCCCTATAGGGGTAGCAATTATTGCTCTGGCTGATCAGCCGATCTCTAACAGTCACATCCAGCTGACTGAATATGGATGCTATCGGGTTGTTCACCAGCAGCACTCTAGCGTCAGCAGGGAAGTCTGTGCCATCTTCTCGAGTAATTTTGCATTTCACGTAGAGGAATGTATTGTTTAAATCAATGTAATCTTCCCCATTACCAGCTATGTAGAACTCTAGAGGTGCATATCCTGTAAGGGCTGATAAGGGTGGGACTTCGATATACAGGCTTTTCTCAATGCAAGTTTGTGTCGGGGCTATCTGGAACAGATCGAGCTCCAACTTCACACACTCTTCCGAGCCGCAGTGGATGAATGCCATGGCTCGATTATAAAACATCTTTGAGTCCCCCATGAGGAGTCCTCTTCTTCTTCCTCTTTCCTCCCCTCTTCCTCAGGGCCTTCTGCTTCTTGGGGCCCCCGCAGCTTCTTTTAACGGGTCCTGGGGGGCCCCTACATGTAGTAGACCATTTTCTTTTAAGTCCGCCCCTTCTTTTAAAATACAGAAAGCCCGATCCCTCCTGGGGGTCAAGTTTATTCATAACTTGATGTGTCATATGGCCCACGACATCTTGAGCAATATTGCGAGCTGCAGTTTTCAAGTGCGGTAAGACAATGTCCGCCCCTTTTTAAAAAAGTGGTATGGCCATTCGGAAAAGCCTCCGAAAAATCCCTCCAACTCCTGACCCATACATAACAGGTGCGCCATGAAATCCAGGGAGAGCGTAACCAGCCTGTGAATGGCAATAGCCCCTAAACAGCACTGGGTTCCCATAATCTTTCACAATCACAATTTTTTCCGCAGTCGTAAGTGCAACCTTACAATGACCTTGCCGTAACGGAATGACAGGGGTTGATTCTGATCCGTCTTTATTTCTACGTGGATCATTTCGATATGCTGTTTGTTGACAGGGATGTAGTGGGGCTCATCATAGATGATTGTGACAAAATCGTGAGTTTTCCTTCTTATCGGAACACAGCACAGAAGGGGCACAGCTGTGTCCCCTACCAGCTGGTGTTCTATGATATCAGTATATAGGTACAGAGAATTAAACCCTTTGGCAATATCCGTTGCATGTTGAATGTTTTTGAACGGCGTGTTGGGGGAGTCCCCAGCAGCAGCACTAATTTGTCACCCACGATGAAGTGTGTAACGCTCGAACCGACAAATCTAGTTTTCCCCGTTGTTTGGTCATAAAGGAAATATACATCGGGCGGTATGTCAGCGTGTTTCTGTACAGCCGTCTGCATGGCATCTAATATATGGCGAACATCTTCGTAATAGCCCTGCTTCACCTGGAATTCATTTCTAGTAGTCTCGGTACAGATTTGGAACATCTGTGGCTTACTGATCATGTACCAGGTGCAGGGGTACTGAATTTCCACCAATCCCACTTCCCACTCCCCCCTCAAATCCAGAGGCTTAAACAAGCGCACCGTGAAAGCCGAACTGGTGTTTTCAGGAAATAGGTTCTTAGAAGCGTTGCTGGGGAGCGTGATTTAAAAAACGTCATCTTCCATCCTGTTCAACAATGTCTTCAGCCAGGACCCAGCTGTTAAATTTGGGTGGCCACCCCCTCCACTTCACTAAGATCTGCTACTGTTTCTTGTTTGTCCAGGTTTTTATAATTTTCTCTATCTTGTATGTTCTGTTTTTCCAATGAGTCACTTTCTGCAACTCCTCCGTGTAAAACCCTCCTAGGATCGGTTCACCGTCAAAATCTACCAGGTGGTACACGGGCCTCTCGCCCCTTCCCCCCACCTCTTCTATAATAAAAATTTATTCTGTGAAATTCTGTTCATAACCCTTCTCAAATGTCCCCTTTGTTCTAGAGACCCTCACACGGTCCCCTTTTCTAAACAGAACTTGTCTTTCTTTTTTTGGGAGACCCCAGGACTGCACCATACATGCGCCTCCACACTGTAAGCGCGTTAGAGGGTTTGACATCTACAGGCCGCGTCTGAATAGTTCTATGGTGACTCTGGTTATAACTTTTGACTAGGTCTTGTAACACATCCGTATACTTAAAAGTTATTGTGTGTAAAATATCTCCACATCCTGGTCTTTAAAGTTCTATTAAACCTCTCCACTACAGCCGCCTTCACCTCATTGTCGGTGACAAAATGGTGAACTCCATGTTGCTTTAACAGAGCACCCACTTTTTTATTGAGAAACTCCTTGCCCCTGTCTGTTTGCAGCTTCTGGGGGACCCTCCCTGATCCTCTGAAAATGCTTTTAAAAGCAGTTGCAACCTTGGCCCCACCCTTGTCTTTCAGAGGCACCACCCGCACATATTTAGACAGGATGTATATCACTGTCAGAATATATTTATAGTCCCTCTTGTAATTGAAATATTGTTGCATATCTACCAAATTCGCCTGCCACTGCTCATCAACATTCCCCACGATTACCTTGTTCCTTTTGAAACGCACCCTGACCGGTTTATGCACCCTGTATGCGTCCTGATCATCCAACCACTCCTCCACCTTTCTGCTCAGCTTATACCCCCTCTTAGATGCTGCCTGAAATAGCTGTTCAATACCCCCAAAACTACCAACCTCCCGCAGATTATAATGAATCCCTTTTAACACATCCCCGTGGCATGTCATGACACTTTGCTCTCTTTTGCCACAATGAAAGTATTTTTTATTAGGCTGCATATATACAGAAAAACTGGATCTTCACTCTGACTCATTCTGATTCTCATCTTTTTCTCTGAGTTGTTTCTGCTTCTCAGCACACTCCAGGGCTTTCCTTTGCAGAAATTTACACAGGTCTGCCCCTTTACTTCAAACACTGTAAACTTTGGAACATCTACAGACGCACTTTGGGCACCGTATCCCTCCTTTTGAAACAGGGCGACCAGTCCACAGCGGTAGCAACAGCCTGGGTTTATCTCCTCACTAACGCATCTGGCCAGTACTGCAAAATCAACGGGTCTGTCCCACACCTGTGTTCAAAGAATAAAACACATTTTTAGTTAAAATATTGCTTTGTTACATTCACACAGTTGGTACAGTTTTATTACACTTACATCGGGGAATAAAGCCTCAGTGCATGGGCTGTTGTCTTTTTCTTCCCCCTCCTTGGCTGGATCAGCATCCATTGGAGGCACATGTGTTTGCGCTTCATAAGTCCGGGGGTTCCCTCGCCTTTTCCACGGCTTTAGGCACTGTGTCTGCTCCAGAATCTCCAGAGGTATCCTCCATGTCCGCTCCAGAATCACCAGCAGTACCGTGCTCAACATCTGCTAGGGAATCTTCCTCATCATCCCTTTCATCGCCTGAATCTTGAAAGTGGGCTAGACCCCCACAGTATGGGTCGTGACAGGAGTCAGGCCTCCCTGAGTTGACTGCTGCCACATTCTCTATCTAGAAGTCTGAAGAAGCAAAAAAAAAAAAAAAATTAGTATCCTGCCTCATGAGCGTGACCCCCCCACCCCAATTCCACACACCTCATTTTTAGGCCTTACATCCAGATAGAGTGTTTCCTCCACAATCTCCATATTTTCTTGTGCCTTCCCTCCATGTTCTGACTCCTTGCCATCACTTTTGGGTGAAAGATGCATCAACTCTTCGTAAACAGGTTCCTCACCAGCATCGGCTTTCCCTCCATCAGTCTCCACTGGGTTCATATCATCATGAACAGCCTGCTCCAAAGCCAGAACCCCGTCAGCCTCCACAGCATTCATTTCTTCATAAAATGATGGTTCAACAAAGCCGGGAAACCAAAAGCAACAAATGCATGCCATGCAGTGGGGGGTCTCCCCTATTTTAAAGAGTTCCGTGGGAAAGCACCACCGACACTCATTGGTGTGTTTAAATGTTGCAGGGGACATGCCCTGTGACAACATTTCAGATATATTGTACAACGACATTTCTGGCGCCTGCACTTCCCACCTGTAAACTATTGACTTAGGGGATCCTAAAGCAAAGCGTCTGTTTTTTAAAACCGTTGCATCTCCACAATTCTCTAAATAACGTCTGTGTTGCAAAACACGCTTCCCCCCCAAACAATATGAAGCCTGCTACACCAGTGGCTGACCCTCCTTTTCCCCTTAGGAAACAGACGGCATTCCTTGGGGGGGCGGATCCCTAGCCGCCCCCTCGGGGACTGTTGCATCACTCCCCCATGAGGAAACATACCGTGTTCGTTTTTGTGTGTGCATGCGCATGTGTGGGCGGGGCAGCTGTCACTTTGGAATGCGGCTTGATGATGATAGGGTACCCTTATCTACTACTGATAAATGTAAAGTTCTGCATTTAGGTTGGAAAAATCCAATGCATGGTTATAGGATGGGGGAGACTTGTCTTAGCAGCAGTATGTGAGAAAAGGATCTAGGGGTCTTAGTGGATTATATGCTTAACATGAGTCAATAGTGTGATGCGGTGGCTAAAAAGGCAAATGCAATTTTGGGCTGTATTAACAGAAGTATAGTGTTCAGATCACGGGATATGATGGTATTGCTTTACTCTGCTCTGGTAAGACCTCACCTGGAGTATTATGTTCAGTTTTGGGCACCACATTTTAAAAAGGATATAGACAAGCTGGAACGGGTCCAGAGGAGGGCAACGAAGATGGTGAGGGGTCTGGAGACCAAGTCCTATGAAGAAAGGTTGAAGGAGCTGGGGATGTTTAGCCTGAAGAGGCAGTGGCTGAGAGGTGATATGATAACCATCTTCAAGTACCTGAAGGGCTGTCATATAGCGGATGGTGTGGAATTGTTTTCTGTGGCTCCGGAAGGTAGGACCAGAACTAATGGGTTGAAATTAAATCAAAAGAGTTTCCGGCTCAACATTAGGAAGAACTTTCTGACCATTAGGGTGATTCCTCAGTGGAACAGGCTTCCTCGGGAGGTGGTGGGCTCTCATTCCTTGGAGGTTTTTAAACAGAGGTTATATGGCCATCTGACAGCAACGAAGATCCTGTGAATTTAGGGGGGGGGGGGTGTTTGTGAGTTTCCTGCATTATGCAGGGGTTGGACTAGATGACCCTAGAGGTCGTTTCCAACTCTATGATTCTGTGAAAAGGCAGTACCCAGGTTTTAGAGAAAGAGAGGCATCCGATTCAAGGAGATAGCACCTATGCACATTTAGAATAATGTTGTGCCCCCCAACGTCCAGGCAAGCTGAGTCACTCACTCCAACAATGCTAACATGTTGTAGACCAGTGTTGTTCTCCCATAAATTATGAATATATTCAGTCAAAACTTAATGATCCAAACCATGGGCTCCTCATTAATGCTATTCAAAACAGAATACCAATTTATGACCATCAGGAATGGTAAGAAACAGTCCAACCTTGCAGTTATTCTGGCAGATTACTGTTTGGTTCCATTTTTCCAAAAGGCAAAAGCAAACTAGGGAGAGAGATATCAGTAGATACTAGCATGACAAGGGTGTCATTCAACTGCAAGAGTTTTCCAGTGTGTGCAACAGGGATGTCACCCAGCTGGAAGAGTTTGCCAATATTCTTGACAAACATGAATGCCCCAGTTGACATTTCTGTGCTCAGAGTTTTCACTTTCCATCAACCATTGATCCATCTCAGTGGCACTGGAAAAGCCTTGAAAGTCAACTGCTTGTATAAACCAGAGTAGTGATGAACTCTCCCTTTGCTCCCAGTATGATAGTGATTTAGACTCACTGTACTTAGTGAGAAAGTAGTATGTGAGATACTAAATACACTGTATTTAGTAAGGGTTCTGAAATCTGGAACTTGTTTTGCTTGGCACAGCTGCTTCATGACTGAGCTGCTATTTGTGACTAGCCAGTAGTCCATGTGCAAAATTTAGAAAGCCTGAATGTGAGGTTTCCTTTTCCATTCCCCTTCCTTCCCAAATTCTGTATTTTTACTAGTTGTAGTGTAGTTTGCGTCTCCACTTAACATTTAATTGGTCTAATTCAAATATATAATTCTTCTTCCACTAACTAAGTAGAATGCACTCACATCATCACTGAGTTTGCCAGCCGCTCAGCATAGTACACTTACAGAGGGAGATTTTCCACCAAGCATTCCAGCATTTGTTTTGCAAGAAGTACTCACATTCATTCAACAATAAGCAACAGACAGAGAGCATACTAATACTCCAATAATATTCTGCCAGTCTTACAAGGTGGTGGGCGTAATCAGCAATTTGTTTATTTGTTTGAGTGAGGAGAACATTGCCCTGAGAATTTCATTCCTTCCCACACCAATGGAAACAAATCCAAATGTTTTAAAAAACTCACATATTCAAGCAAAGCCAAATAAGGAAAAACATCTAAATACGATATTACATCCAGGTATCAGTTGCCTCCCCATCACCCTGGCCTGGAACAGGATTAAATTGAAAGCAAGATTTCTACGAGCGGAGATTACAATAATATTATACAGGCCTTCTCTCATCAGGAATAGCTAGCATAGTCAATGGCTGGCCATGCCAGACAAGAAGATAATTCTGTTGAGATCTATGCAAGGAAGGGAAAAGGAGATTATGCCCCACATCAACTAATGTGTGCCTGAACAAAGATCCTCCACTGCGTTCTGAAAACAATTATGTATATAGGGTTGCCAGGTCTGACTCAAAAAAATATCTGGGGACTTTGGGGGTGGAGCCAGGAGACTTTGGGGGTAGAGCCAGAAGCAAGGGTGTGACAACTATGAATGAACTCTGAAGGGAGTTCTGGCAGTCACATTTAAAGGGACCGCACACCTTTTAAATGCCTTCCCTCCATTTGGAAATAATGGATAGGTGCACCTTCTTTAGGGGGCTCATAGAATTGGACTCCCTAGTCCAATCTTTTTGAAACTTGGGTGTTTTGGTTTTTTTTAGAAAAGGCACCATATGCTATACTGAAAATCTGGTTCCTCTGTCTCAAAAAACAGCTTCCCCAGAGCCCCAGGTACCCACAGATCAATTCTCCATTATACCCTATGGGAATCAGTCTCCATAGGGTATAATGGAATGCCCAGAAGACATTTCCTCCACCCCCCACCACTTTCTGATAACCCTGAAGCAAGGGGGAGGGCCTCCAAACCAGGGGATCCCCTGCCCCCAACTGGGGATTGGCAACCCTATTTATGTGTACGATTTATATCCCACCATTACATTAAAAAGTCTCAAATTGGCTTACATGCAAAACAAGGTATTAGATTTAAAAAATTAAGATTGATTAAGGGTGCTTTCTATAACACCAAACTCTTTTGTTATAAGGAGAAATATATAACAAAAGAGTAAAATCCAAATATTGTTTCCATTTTTTAAAAGTTACAGGAGAATGTCTGTTTTGCCAATATGATGAAAAATAATGCCATTCAAAGTTGTTTTTTAAAAAAAAACATACACCAAAAATTGTTCTACAGAAAACCAAGAGATCTTATATCTACTATAGATCACATCCAACTGACAAATTAAAATTATCTATAATCCTCTAGTTGTGACAGCCTAACCCAGGATTCAACAATGCTGGATTCAAAATAAGATAATTAGTAATGACCACTAAAAGCTGTGAACCAATTATGTGATCAGTTGTTTTCAGAAACTGTAATAAACTTGGAGGGTAAAGGTCAATTTTCTAAAAGCAGTAGAGATACTGAACAACTGCACTCTAATCCTCAATTTTAAAAAAATAACATCCATACACCTGTTCTGCTTAAACTGAGAGAAAGAAAAGTCTCAATTTAAAAACTCACTGTAAAAAAATCCAAGAAGGATTACATTAAACACATTTCATACAGTGTGGAATCCCTTTTGTAGTTTATTATAAGAAGTCTTATCCCACATCACAAAGTTCTCTTTATGTTAAGAGTATGTCAGAGTTTTAAGAAAGGTGAGTGTGGGAGTGGGAAGAGTCACGTATAATACTACATACCCCCTTTCTGTACTAAATAATTCCTAATATGACAGTCTTTCACTATTAGCATTAACAGGACTTCCATAAACCTCCTTGGTATGTCGGGCTAGTTTTAGAGATGCTTTTACATTTCAGTACAGAGTGAAAAAACTAGGGAATGGTAACAAAGACCTTTAAAATTTATTTCTTCTTCCTTAGATTGGTAACCCTTAGGTATGTCGCTATTCAATTTCAGTTGCTAGGATATGTTAAGTCTGTCTTCTTTAAAAGCCCTACTCTAAATAAGATTGCTATTCAGCTGCCTCATAAATAACACTGCCTTCTGCCCTATATTTAACTCTGGTGGTATTTCTGAAAAGCTCAGTGGAGGATACTAAATCAACATCTTCTGCAAGCTATCTTAAGTTGTTCTGCTTATATATATTTTGAAGCTACCATTTAATTTAACAAAAGAGCATCACAGAGTCTTGCTGACACAATGAAAAGAGTTAGTATCTCTCTCAATAATTTTGTTCCCAGACCATTTTTAAAAAAAATAGAAAAGTATATTTAGAACATTTGTTTTAAGCAAAACTTCTCTTATTTCTTTTTCAACATTTAGACTTAAAAAAATATGATGTTCTTCATGTAGGGTTGCCAGATCAATGCTGGAAAATACCTGGAGACTTTAGGGGTAGGATACGGGAGAGGGCAGGGTTTGGGGAGGAGAAGGGCCTCAGTAGGGTACAATGCCGTAGAGTCCACCCTTCAAAGCAGCCATTTTTTCCAGGGGAGCTAATATCTGCCTTCTGGAGATGAGTTGTAAAAGCAGATTTCCAGGTCCCACCTGGAAGTTGGCAACACTAGCTTCATGTGTGGCTCCTATTGTTAGCCATCATATATCTTTCTTATTTAGCCAGTCCCTCACACACTGCCTGCAACCTTCAATCAATATACACTAACTTGGACTTACTTAATTTTGTCACATAGCGTGTTTCTACTCTGTTCACTTGCAACTGCAAAGAGACTGGTATTTGCATTAAATTGGGTTCATTGGTCTGGTACAAAGACAGGCAGTATGCACTTAAATTGCGGTATGCACTTAAACTGAAGTTGGTAAAATCTCACTATTAGAAAAGCGTTTTATAGCATTTTAACATGCAAACTGTACTTCAGTTTATACAAAAGCCTATGAGATGGATCACTTATCTCAGCATACAGATGGTAAAAAAGTCACCAAATTCATTCCAGTGCTATTATTTAATTCAGCACAATGTGTTCTAGTATAAACAGATGAACTGAAATTAGCTCAGTGCTTACCTGCGAACTTCTAAGTTTGTAGCAGTGTGTATGTATAGTAACGAGGGGATAGAACCATCTCAGGTAGACCTCACAAACACAAAAGGTTTTGTGGTTAAATTCTCAGGCTTGCTTTATAATCCTTATTATAATAAAAGCCTTCGCACGGTGGCAAAATCGAGCTCCCTCATTGGTTGTGTCTGGGAAGGACTGTGCAGTATCAGCCTTTGGCCCATCAAACTATCAGTCAAGAGAACTTGCGTGCCAATGGTTCAGTCTGCTCCTCTCTCCTGCCTGAGTGGTTGTTGCTAGCCAGCAAAGCTGATTCTCTCAGTGAAATGCAACCAACCATAGTTCTGGCAGTTACTTGTTCTCTCTACTCTCCCATTGGCTGAGCTGCCTGTTGCACTGATTCACAGAGCAGAGAAAGAAACCCTACCCTATATTGGCTGAGAGAGGGGCAAGGAGGGGAAACAGCCAGATAGATGCTTTCCTTGATTGGCTAAGTATTCTTCCCTATCCTCTTCTGGAAGGGGAAAACATGTTATCAGAGTGTCTTGATCTGAAAGGTATCACTACAGGACTTAGGGAGCATTCATTGGGACCAGTCCTGACTATGTTTGCCAGGTAGACCTTCTGTGATGGAGTTTGAGGAGGGCATAGAAGTCAGGCCTTCAGAGTGGGGCCTGGCAGACACAGGTTCTTGCTGTGGAACCTGATTGGGTGATTTCGGACCAACCATAAACTTCCAGCCTAACCCACAACCCAGGGTTGTGTGAGAGGAGAATGATATGAGCTGCTTTGGTCCCCTCCCCCCCCTTCCACTGTGGAGAAAGACTGTCATTCTCCTATATAGAGACTGTAGGGAAGGAGAAGGCAATGATCAGCTGAAGTCAAAGGGGATGGTAAATGGGAGGAGATAGGGTTGTCAACTCCAGGTTAGTAAATTCCTGGAGATTTAAGGGATGGAACCTGAAGATGGTGGGGTTTGAGGAGGGGTGGGACCTCAGACAGGTACAATGCCATGATAGAGGTTTACAAGATAATGCATGGAATGGAGAAAGTAGAGAAAGAAGTACTTTTCTCCCTTTCTCACAATACAAGAACTCGTGGGCATTCGATGAAATTGCTGAGCAGACAGGTTAAAACGGATAAAAGGAAGTACTTCTTCACCCAAAGGGTGATTAACATGTGGAATTCACTGCCACAGGAGGTGGTGGCGGCCACAAGTATAGCCACCTTCAAGAGGGGTTTAGATAAAAATATGGAGCACAGGTCCATCAGTGGCTATTAGCCACAGTGTATGTGTGTATATAACATTTTTTGCCACTGTGTGACACAGAGGGTTGGACTTGATGGGCCGTTGGCCTGATCCAACATGGCTTCTCTTATGTTCTTAATGCCATTTCCTCATGAGGAACCACTGTTGCCAGGTAAGGGCTGGAGATCACTCAGAATTACAACTGCTCTCCAGATGGCAGAGATCAGCTCCCCTGTAGAAAATAGTGGGTAGACTCTGTGTCATTATAACCTGCTGAGGCAGCTTTCCTCCTGCTTTGGTCTCCCTCTGGAGAAGGACTGTTTTTTTTCCTATATAGAGGCTGCAGAGAGGGGGGAGGGTATGGAAAGCTGAAGTCAAATCAATTTCTTTACAGAAAACAGCCACCTTGAGGTGCATACTCTATGGTATACCATAACATAACCAAGCCATGCAAAAAAAACCCCAGAACATGCCACATGCTCACACTATACTAAATGCCACAAGGCTGAATATGATAGGGAACGGCTGCAAAGAAATCACTACAAACCAAAGGAATGCTGAGTTTCAGCATCTGTGTGGCTGTCGTCATTCCTCCCCCGCCACCCCCCCCCCCCCAAAAAAAGGTTATTCTTCCTTATCTCCATTCTGGGCCTCTTTCAGGGCCTCTTTCAGAGCCACCACAGACACAGGGACACACACACAGAGGTGAGGAAGCCAGCATCTGTTTCAGCTGTTGGAGGACTGGGAAGACATGATCACCATCTTCAAGTACTTGAAGGGCTGTCATCTAGAGGATGGTGTGGAATTGTTTTCTGTGGCCCCAGAAGGTAGGACCAGAACCGATGGGATGAAATTAAATCAAAAGAGTTTCTGACTCAACATTAGGAAGAATTTCCTAATTAGACCATTAGCGCGGTTCCTCAGTGGAACAGGCTTCCTTGGGAGGTGGTGGGCTCTCCTTTTTTGGAGGTTTTTAAACAGAGGCTAGATGGCCATCTGACAGCAATGAAGATCCTGTGAATTGGGGGGGGGGGTATTTGTGAGTTTCCTGCATTGTGCAGGGGGTTGGAATTGATGACCCTGGAGGTCCCTTCCAACTCTATGATTCTATGACAATAGGGGGGGGGTGAATGAATGTTATGGGTGGGAGGACTGGGAAGGATGTGGGGGTAATTGAAAAGAAGTGGTTGGGGAGTGGGTGGTATTAAGATGAGGAGTTGGAAAGTTGGGGGTGGGAAGACATCAAGGGTAGGGGTAGGGAATGCCTTGATTTGGGTGGGTGGGAAGACAGCAAGGGTGGAGGGGCACTCACCCACAGCCTCTTTCTAGAGCCTGTTGTATTTTCCTTCACAACAGGCCTTATTCCTAGTGCAGGGGTGGCCAACGGTAGCTCTCCAGATGATTTTTGCCTACAACTCCCATGCTGGCTGGGGCTGATGAGAGTTGTAGGCAAAAAACATCTGGAGAGCTACCGTTGGCCACCCCTGTCCTAGTGTATTTATAATTTACTTAAAATATGTATTAATACCTTTTTCTTGTAGAACTCAAAGCAACTCAATGTAAATAAACCAACAATTTTAACAACTCCTAGAAGATAACAATTTAAAATCTCAATTAGGACTGCCAATAAATAAAAACTAAATTAGTCTAATGCAGCCCTAAATAATACAGTCCTCAACAGCCTCCTGAAGATAGAAAGTGAGGGAGCCAGGCAAACTCCCTGGAGAGGTTCTCTAATCATGTGCTGCCACTGAAAAGGCCCTCTTTCATATGCCCACCAAAAGAGCTTCTTTGATTGGTGGGACACTCAGGCAGGAACATATAGGAGAAGATGGTCCTTCAGATATCCAAGCCATGTAAAGTTTTAAGGGACAAAACCAATACCTTGAATTGGGTTCAGGAGACAATCAGTAGCCCATGTAATTGCTGTAGTATTGTGGATATATGTTCCCAATATCTGGCCTCAAACAGCAGTCTAGCCACAATATTCTGCACTAGCTGCAGCTTCTGGATGTTCTTCAAGGGTAGCCTCTAATAGAGCACATTGCAATAATTCAGTCTAGATATAACTAAGGTATGGATCACTTGTGGCTAGATCTGTCTGACCCAAGAATACATGAAGTTGGTGCACCAGACAATCTGGGCAAACACACTCTAAGTGACAGCAACCACCTGGTGTTATATCAAGCAGCACTCTAAGCTGTGAACCTGGCTTTTCAAGGGGAATATAATGCCTTCCAAGTCAGAATATATTTGAAGTCTCTGGTCTGCCTTTCTACTAACCCAGAAAACCTCTGTCTTCTCAGTTTCAGCTTGTTCACCCTCATCCAGACCATTAGTGACCCCTAGCACTGGTTCAGAATAAATGTTTGGAATTAAGTGGGAAAGATAGATAGATCTGGGTATCATCCATCTATTGGTGACCCAAACCACCTGATTAGGGATGGGTATGAACTGGAAAAATGCAGTTTGTGTTGGTTTGTGGCTGAACCATGAACCGAACCGGGAGGTTAGTTCGCAAACCAAACTGTTTCATGGCCCTGCAAACCCTTTTTAAATGGGGTTTGCAGAAAGCCTGAAAAACAGCTGAACAATGAGGAGCAGCCTGCTTTCTGCTGCTCAGCTATTTTGGACTCTCTTGAGCAGTCCCTTTAAACTTTAATATTCAGCCTCCCCCATTCAGCTGGTTTGAGGCTGACTTCCACAGTCACTGTAAAGTATAAAGGGACTGCACAAGACAGCCCAAAACAGATGAACAGCAAGAAGAGCCTCCCTACCACTCAGCTGTTTTTGCAGCTTTCATGAGAACAGAAAGCTAGTGTTTAAAGAGTCTGTATTCTGCTCTACCCATGAACTGAAACAAACTGCTTTATAAATTTGTGATAGTAGACAGATCATGAACTTCGTAAATTACAAACGGGAAAAAAATTGTAATGAATTTTCCTCCATAATTTGGTTCATGCTCATCCCTACTCCTGAGGACCTCTTCCAGTAGGTTCATTTAGATATTAAATAGCATGGGGGATAAGATGGAAACATGCAGAGCCCCACAAGCCAGTGACCATGGAGCAGAGCTCGTATCTCCCAACACTACCTGCTGAGGCCAATTCCCAGACAGGACTCAAACCATAGAGGCAGCTATGGTTGATTGATAGTATCAAAGTCCACTGAGAGATCCAGCAGTGCTAGCAATATTGCATTCCACCTATTTAGCTCTTGACGGAGGTAATCAACCAAGGCATCCAAAGCAGCCTCTGCTCCAAATCCTGGCTTGAATTGAAATGGGTCCACAAAATCAGTCTCTTCCAAGAAATCCTGGAGCAGAAAATTAATCTCTTCCAAAAACCACTTACTATAGCACCTTATCCAAGAATGGAAGACTGGAGACTGGCCTAAAGTTCTCCAACATAGTAGGACTCAGGGAGGTGCCCCCCCTCACAGAAGAGGTCTAATCACTGCCTCCTTGAGCACAGGAAACATAACTCCCAGTCTCAAGGAAGCATTTACCACTCTCCATACTCATTCAGCCAGCCCCCCCATGCCTTTTATCAACCAGGAAGGGCAAGGATTGAGAACACAGATGGTGGGGCTCAGCTGTCCTAGGATGTGCCTACATCCTCAGGGTCCATAAGCTGGAAAGTATCCATACAAATTGATCAGGCAGATGGCAAAGTAACATCACCTGAACATAGGGTTACCAGGTCCAACTCAGAAAATATCTGGGGACTTTGGAGGTGGAGTCAGGCAAGGTTGTAACAAGCATGATTGAACTCTGGCCATCATATTTAAAGGGACTGCACTCCTTTTAAATGCCTGCCATCCACTGGAAATCATGGAGGATAAGGGCACCTTTTGGGGGGCTCATAGAATTGGACCCCCTGGCCCAATCTTTTCTGAAACTTGGAGAGAGGCACCAGATGCTGTGCTGAAAATCTGGTGACTCTACTCAAAAACAGCACCCTTAGAGCCCCAGATACCCACATATTGATTCTCCATTATACCATATGGGAATTGGTCTCCATAGGGTATAATATAACGAAGAACCCAGCAGACATTCATCCCCCCCAGCTTTCTGATAACTCTGAAGTGGGGGAGGGCTTCCTTGCCCCAACTGGGGATTGGCATCTCTATCTGAACATGTATCCACACCAGCATCTAACCCAGATCAGATCACAGCAGGCTATTCTATAGTCAGAGTCCAGTTCCTTGGGGCTATTGTATAAAAGCACCAGAACTACATAAAACAGCTCAGCTGGCCAATTACATATAGATACAGTGGTGAAAAAGATGCCTCGCCCATCTCAGATGGAAAAACGTGGATTTGGCAGTGGCCGCTATCTGGGCCTCCATTAACAGTGAAGGCTCCAGTAGAACCCCCAAGCTCTTGACTCTGTGTGCCGCTTTCAGTGACACACCGTCAAAGACTGGGAGGGGGATTTCTCTTCCTAGAGTGCCACGACCCACGATCATTGCTGCCCCAGAATAGGCTCTAATATAGGTTCTATGTTATGTTTGATCAGTTTCAATCCAAGTTTTCCACCAGAGTGGTAGCTGTTGTCCCTCCATTTCATCACCATCAGTTCTCCAATGAACCAGGGAGATTGCTTGGTGCTATCTGGAATGTGGGGGAAGGGTGCTTAGGGTCCACTGTGTCAGCAGCCTGACCCATCTCCCTATTCCAGACAGTAGTCAGGGCTTTCACAGATTGGTCAGCAGCCAAGGTAGGAAAATCCCATAATCACATTTTAATAATAATAATAATAATACATTTTATTTATATCCTGCCCTCCCCGCCGAAGCAGGCTCAGGATGGCTCAAAACATGTAAATTCGATATACAATAAAACATTTGTACAATTCAATAAAAATACATTAAATAAAACCATCATTTAAAACCAACATTACTATTAAAAAATTAACATTTATGGTGCTACATCGCATATCTTCAATGAATTTAGTGGTGGAAACGTCAACAGCGGGTCTAACTTAACTCCATATTTAGACAAAGGCCATCTTAAAAAGAGTGGTCTTGCAGGCCCTGCAGAATTGATCAAGACTCTGCAGGGCCCGCACTTCATCCGGGAGTTGATTCCACCAGTGTGCAGCTACAATCAAAAAGGCCCATTCTCGTGTGGTCTTCAATTTACCCTCCTTTGCCCCAGGGATTGTCAACCAGTTTTTTTCCTGCTGACCTCAGTACTCTCTGGGGCTCATATGGGGAGAGATGGTCCCTAAGGTAGGCAGGCCCTCGACTATATAGGGCTTTAAAGGTAATAACCAGCACTTTGTAATGAACCCAATATACAACTGACAGCCAGTGCAGCTCGCGCAGCCCTGGTTGTATGTGCTCCCACTTCGGGAGCCCTAATAACAGCCTAGCTACCACGTTCTGCACCAGCTGCAGCTTCCGGGTTTGGTACAAAGGCAGCCCCATGTAAAGGGCATTACAGTAATCTAGTCTCAAGGTGACCATTGCATGGATCACTGTTGCTAAGTCATGACGCTCCAGGAAGGGGGCCAACTGCCTCGCCCATCTCAGATGGAAAAACGTGGATTTGGCAGTGGCTGCTATCTGGGCCTCCATTAACAATGAAGGCTCCAGTAGAACCCCCAAACTCTTGACTCTGTGTGCCGCTTTCAGTGACACACCGTCAAAGACTGGGAGGGGGATTTCTCTTCCTAGAGTGCCACGACCCAAGTAAAGGACCTCCGTCTTCATTGGACTCAGCTTCAACCTACTCAGCCTGAGCCAACCTGCCACGGCTTGCAATGCTAGGTCCAGATTTTTTGGGTCGCAGTCAGGCCGACCATCCATTAGTAGATAGAGCTGGGTGTCATCTGCATATTGATGACACCCAAGCCCATACCTCCGGGCAATCTGGGCAAGGGGGCGCATGTAGATGTTAAATAACTTCGGACAGAGGACTGCCCCTTGTGGCACCCCACAATCTAGTGAGTGCCTCTGCGACAGCTCTTCCCCAATTGCCACCCTTTGTCCCCATCCATCAAGGAAGGAGGAAAGCCACTGTAAGGCCAGCCCCCTGATCCCTGAGTCGGCAAGCCGGTGGGTCAGTAACTGATGGTCGACCGTGTTGAACGCAGCCAACAGATCTAACAACATCAGCACCGCCATGCCGCCTCGATCCAGATGCCGCTGGAGGTCATCTACCAAAGCGACCAGCATTGTCTCCATCCCATGACCCGGGCAGAAGCCGGACTGGTAAGGATCTAAGTATCTGGTAAGGATCTAAGGATTTTCAGTATGTAGTGAACTGTGCACTGCAGATTCAAAAGAGCAAAGAAAAAAAAAACTATGAAAAAATCAACTGCATATATTAAAGTAACTGTACTCCATAGAACATGAATTAAAGTGAATGTAACAGAATAATGAAACAGCACTTAATTAAAAATTACATCAATTCAATATAATAACTCTCAGTTCTTTTATATTAACACACTATGATTACCAGCAATTTTGAATTGGCATATACTGTATCTTTTGGATTATGCAAGCAAAGACCATCAAAAATTAGGAAGCATTTCCACTGTTTAACAATGCATTGAACAGAAGCCAGAAGTTCTCTCCTATCCTTTCCTTCCTCCCTCAGCCCTAAGCAGGAAAACACTGCTTCATTCTATACAATAGTTTCATTAAAAAGACATTTTCACATAAGGTTACAAGACCCCCCAATAGAGGCAGGGGTCCCCTGCTACGAAGCCATGCCCCTCAGCTGCAGATCAGCCGACTGTCAGGAGGGAGTTATCAGGAAAAAGAGGAAGCCCAGGCCACATCACTGACATTGCACAGGAAGTGACATAATCACACCATCAATGTCCAGGCAATGCTCAGGTATTTGGGCAAAAACTCTGGTAGAAGCTATTTTTACCATTGAGTTTTTGCCCAAGTACCACAACATCAAAGCAATATCATAGCACGATGACATCACTTGCTGTGCAATGCTAGCAATGTGACCTGGGCCTTCCTCTTTCTCCTGGTATGTCCATATCTATCCCCTACCTGATAACCTTACTTTCACATTTATACACTTCAATATCCAAAAAACAATTAGACAGCAATGAAGCGTCATACTGATTTATTACAGCGCTGCATAAATGTACACCCAAAATCCAAGATCCCTGGTCAGCAGACTGGTTAAAGTTTTACAGAACAGAAGGTGTATAATAATGGATCATTTTGTAATTACAGTTCTTTTCCTTAATTCACACTGTTCTCCTCACCCCAGCATTTTATGGATTATTATTTTCTGGGACATAGAATTCAGACAGGATAGACTGTGCAAACACTTCTTTCCCTGCTTACTTTTAGGCAGGAGCTCTTCTCAGCATTTAAATACCCAAGGGGAAAAAATAGATGTGGTACTATAATTATTCACACAGGTGTGACTGATAGAGGATAACAAGAATGACTTTAAAGCACTGTAGGATAGCATGGAAGATTAAGCATATATAAAATGCCATTTAGAATTGCTGGAAAGTACTTTTTATACTGTCCATTTATGTAATGGTCAATGTAGAAAAAATGCAATTGCACAGTATAACCAATGCTGGTATGACAATGACAAATTACCCCCAAATAAAGGATGTTAAGTTGAACTTATACAGTAGCTACCTTCTATAAAAATGGCTTATGATTTTTAAGGAAAAGATTCCCGTCTTTTTAAAAAAGATACATATTACTTATTTTCAAGTGTGGTAATTTAAGTGTTGTGCAAGCATGTCAATCAAGCAGCCAGTACATGCAGCTGTGTGTGTTTTAACCAATCAATATTCAGTTAATGGTTGAATGTTAGTGTATGTGTGCTTGACACTGAGAAGAAACCAAAGTGGGACATAAAGCATCAGCATCTCCCCTTATTGGGGACAGTCAACTCACACATCTTTCCTTTACTCTAAACTGCAGACTGGGATATCCCTATCTCTGGGTTTATCCAGGAAAATGATCTCTCCCCCCTTGAGAACTAAGGTGTATCACCACTCTCTTGATGAAAGAGAAGCTCCATGTTCTGTCCCCCAAATACTAATTATTACTCTGCATTCTGTATGTATTTACCATTGCTCACAGATTGAGCCATCGTGCTTTCTGCCCTGTTTTCTGCCCTCATTTTTTCAGCTCCCTTACAAATCCACATCCTTTTTCCAACTGAAAACCAGCTCATAAACCAAGATAAAATCAAGGCAAGTGTCAGGTGTGCAGTATTATTTACCCAACTTTATAATGACATTGCTATGAGAAACTGGCTATGTGACTGCTTTGCCACAAATACAACTTTCATCTGTATCTGTTCTTACTGGAAGCACAGCTTATGAGTGGTACAGTAAATGGGAACTGTGCTATGATTTCTGCTTGTAGGAAAGCAAGGACAGAGCCACTAAAACCACAGCTCATTCTCAACACACTGAATGGAACAATATTTTCGTAGTTGAATATATTCTATTTCTTCATACGTTTTTTTTTTCACATTCCCTGCTGAAAAGTTGGACAAGACTTTGATACTTGACCATTTTGAGACAATTACATATATTGTGAAGTATATCTTACACCTGAGGAGGAAAGGCAGCATGGTATATAGCCCAATCTCATCAGATCTCAGAAGCTTAGAGCAGTGTCAGTACTTGGAAAAGAGACCACCACGGAAGGCTCTGAAGAGGAAGGCAATGGCAAACCACCTCCGCTTCCCACTTGCCTTGAAAGCCCCTTGATGGGATCAGCACAAATCAGCTGCAGCTTGATGGCATTTTACACACATGTCATACTCAACTAGGTTACAGTTTTAACTGACTTCTTTATATCACATATTGGTAAAGCTATAAAAGAGAAAACAAGGAGGGCAGAATCTCAAATGCACAGTAGTCCAAAAAGAAAGGGTGTGTGTCCTGTGTACTTCTCAGGTGTACCAGGTTTCTCTAAGGCCACATGTTCAATCACTCTAAATTTGATCAGGTCTTCAACAACAATTCTCCTAAATGGAAGTGGGTTGTGACTTGATGGCCCACAACATACACACATACATTTGCTAAACTTGCCCATCCATGCTTGTCAAATCATATCTTGCCTTGTCTCATCTGGTGAGTTCCTTCTCAACCCACCACTTGCCTGTTTGATCTAATCCAGTATGACATCATTGTTGTTGGGTAAACTGTAGAGTTATGTCTAGTAATTCTCTTGGGATTTTTAAAAGAATGGTGCTGGAGCCAAAAAACCATGAGTGTAAGTCTATGCCTGGAGAACTTTCCCACCTCCCCCATTCTCTGCATAACCTTGCTTCTGAGGTATGGAATATTTTAGGCAATAGAGAAGGGTGCCATGAAGAAAGCTGCAGCTTTCTGTAGAAAGAAATCATAGATCATTCCTTGTGGGAGCAGAAAATCTACTCAAGAAAATGCACCATTGGTTTCTACAGCCCTGGAAAGACTTATTCTAATTCAGGGCTCCACAACAGCATCACATTATTTAAACCTTCTCTTGGACAACAGATCCAAAATAGATGTTCCAATTATAGCTGAAGTAAATTGGACATCTATTTCAGTCACCTTTTATATGCAAAATCATGCCAAACGGGGTCTAAGGAAGGTTTTCACTAGTGCAAGAACAAATTAGTATTGTTTGCTATCTCACCTAAACACACATGGTTGTGCTCATGCTGCTGTTCTGACAATTTGCATGACAGGGATTATAAAAGTCACTTAAGCCCCCACCCAAAGGTCAAAAATCTAGTGGGGGTGGGAATCAGTGGCTGCTTTTTAGCTAAGCCAGATTTCATTACTACAAGGATTATACTTCCTTAAAATTGTATAACCTTCTCTGGCTTAGTAGACACCTATTGGATATAGAAGTTTGAATAAGTTTCCCACAAAACATGTCACTATTTCCCAATACATATACTCAGAACACAAACAGCATTTTATCATTGTTAGCCATTTCAGATCACCTGACTGCAGGACTAAATATATATTAACTATTGGAAAGACTTTCTTTTGGGCAAATAAGGCAAAATGGAGGTTACTATCCAAGGAACCTTAAATTATGCACTAAGGGAGAACATGGGTATGGTATAGGAGAACTGATCTAACATAAATGTTTTCTTTAGCATCTGATACAAAAAAATCCCTGTAAATTTTCTTGGGGTGTGACACATAATATCAAGTGTATTTAGGGAGGGATGGTGGCTCAATGGTAGAGCATCTGCTTGGTAAGCAGAAGGTACCAAGTTCAATCCTGGTATCTCTGACTAAAAAAGGTCCAGGCAAATAGGCATGAAAAACCTCAGCTCGAGACCCTGGAGAGCTGCTGCCAGTCTGAGTAAACAATACTGACTTTGTTGGACCGAGGATCTGATTCAGTATAAGGCAGCTTCATATATTTATATGTATTCTCTAGTGTTCTTCCACTTCCAATAGGAGGTTTGGAAGGAGGTGCATAATATACAAAGCAGAGAATCAGACTCCTGGTACAAGGTCACACATCTCTGCTATAAAAAATAAAAAGTATCCTAAGAACTTCCTGTGTAAAAATTCCATCCAGCATTGGTTTCATCTCTGTTTTCAAATGTATGCCATAAAATGCAGCAACTTCACTCCCTAGAATTAACAACAATTTACAAACATCGATGTCTTCAACACTTTTATGAGTAGATCCAAGTGGGCAGCCATGTTGGTCTGAAGCAATAGAACAAAGCAGTAGACAAGTGCACCTTTAAGACCAACTAAGTTTTATTCAGAATGTAAGCTTTCATATGCTCGTAAGCAGACTTCATCAGACTTTTATGAGTAGGAATACAGTAATTTTGTGTCAGTTGGTTTAAGGGGGGAAATCCACACCAAAAGTATAAGAACCTGTACTTTCTTGACTCAAATAATTTCCAATATTAATGGTAGTGCATTGTAGTATTTCTATATGCATAAGACATTAAATGGATTTTACCACATTGAACACACATGCATTCATAAACTAGTCAATGATTTGGAGGTTTCATACGAATAAACCATAGTATATTTTGTCTAGCATACTATCAAGATCTGATTAACACATTCAATGCCCATTCTTAATCATTCTCCACTAGGAATAACAATTTTAGATTAGAGACCTTCTGCAGAAGTTTTCACAATTATTCCAATGTCAAGGATAATATATAGAAGAAGAAGATATTGGATTTATATCCCACCCTCCACTCTGAAGAGTCTCAGAGCGGCTCACAATCTCCTTTACCTTCCTCCCCCACAACATACATCCTGTGAGGTGGGCAGGGCTGAAGAGGGCTCTCACAGCAGCTGCCCTTTCAAGGACAACCTCTGCCAGAGCTATGGTTGACCCGAGGCCATTCCAGCAGGTGCAAGTGGGGGAGTGGGGAATCAAACCCGGTTCTCCCAGATAAGAGCCTGCACACTTAACCACTACACCAAACTGGCTACACCAAACCACTACACCAAACAGATGTATTGGGATGGGAGGGATGGAAAAAAGTGAAATAGGCAGGAATAAATTTATGAAATACCATGTACATTGATGGCACTATATAAATAAATATTTGACAAAACTGTGTCAAAACGCACAAAGCCCAGTTCAGAAACATAATGCCAAAATTATACTCCCTTCCTCATAGGTTTATGATGCTCTACGTCTATGCTTGCCTGTGCACAGAATCTTTACTTTGGCTCTATTAGGCAGTTCTTTTTAACAGCCAATAGAAGAACGCCATACAGGAGTTGCTCCTTATCTCCTACTCCTTGTTGCTGGGGGAAAAAAAAAGTAGTATCTTCAAAATCCAAGAAGAGCACAGCTGAATAGAAAGCAGCAAATATAAACTGAGCACCAGATTTTCTAGCTACTGTCTTTGGTTAGACCCACATAAAGTATGTATCAAGACCTCAAACCAGAACATCATGTTTCAAGCCTCCAGGCAAATTTATAACAAGTTCCCAAACAAATCAAATAGAAGCAAATGTCAATGTAATCCTGGGACTGTGATAAGTGCATCAATCATAATGAATTTCAGCTGTTAGTTGCTAACTTCTTTTTAAAAAAATCAAAGCACTGACACCTCTTACAAAGAAACACAACAGGAAAAATACAAAATATTATGCATAGCTTTTTCTTAGTTATTGACAAAAAATAAAAAACATGCATACTAGAAAAAGTAAAGATCACCACCTGAAAAGAAATATTTAAATGTTTTACATCAGGATGAATACTTAACATTTTTGCTGACATCCATTTTTGCTCTTCCAATAATGTTCAGTGTCTTTTTCATAAAGCATTAAACATCATGTAAAACCACTGAAACCTAAGAATGCACTTTGCAGCCCTCCAGTGGTAAAGCAGAATGTGGAAATCTTGAAAGAGTTCAGATGTACCATCCTCTTTAAGGCACAACACTTTCTAAATACCAAGAATAGCAGCAAACATGTATGCACTAAAAGAGTATGCTGTGGAGCAATTATATCAGAGGTGGCAAATGGCATAATTATCAAGAGGGATCAAAATGTGAGTATTCTCTTGGTCTCACTCTGATCAACATTTGCATTCAACTGCACACATTTCCAGAAAGTCTGAGATAAGTTGACATACTGGTGACCTTTTTATTTGTTTCTTGTTCCTTTGTGCCATATAGTCAAATAATTTATACTCTGGCTGATTCTCAAAGCTTAACAAGTTACTAACTTGTATATATACAAACAATCATAAAACACAACTCTCAGTCTCCAAACCCAACCATTATCTTTTAAAATAAGGAATCAGAACAATTTCTCAAAGCAGTTGAACAGTAAAAGTTGTTGTCACTTCTGCTTAGAACTATACCCTTGGTATCCTTGTGTAAGATAATGGGAAAAGGTCTAAGAAAGAGAAAACAATTAAGTATTAAGAGCCAAGACAAACCACATAGGCCAAGTTAAGCAGCAGCTTCTTTACAGAAAAACTGCCTGCCTTTTAAACAGAAGTTGCTAACCCATATAATTAAAATAATTTACAGTGTGTTTCATCATAGAGGGACTACTGATAATCAGTGGGTTTTAAAAAAATGCTCCCAGGACTATTTCCCTTATGGGAAAGGGAGGAATATAAATTCACAGAAATAAAATAAATAAATAAATAAATTATTCCTTAGCTGCCCAATTTATTCTTCTCTGTCATTGCCTTTCTTTGGAAACAACTGCCATCAAGATTTATCTAAATACTGTAATGAGGTTTCTTGATCGAAGTCCCAGTATGAATCCCAAAATTGAATTTGAACTTCCAAACTGTGTGGACAATCCCAGCAATAGTTAAACGCGAGTCTTTACCCTTTATTTGTTTCGGGTACCTAAAAGGTGTTTGTGCGAAGTGAGAACCAAGCAACAAGTTACTCCTGTGGGGAGTGTGTGCGCGCGCGTCCGTAGGCGCGCCGGCTTCCCCACACATTCAGAGTTCCCCCTAGCCTGAGGTCAGGCAACGGTGTCCCTGCAAAAGACTCCGTTATAGATTCATCTCTAAAAGGCAAGCAAACATTTTGCCCCGCTGTGGCTTCCTAATCGTTTCCTTCAATCTCCTCCGGGCGTGAATTTGCAGCCGCCGCCTGCTGCCCTGAGCTCAGCAAAGTAATCTATTTAAGCCGCCGAGAGCGAGCGCCAGAGCATCCGTCACCGCGAGCAGATGTGCTCGAGACGCTTAACCTTCGCAGACGCTAAATAGCCCAATCCTGGTAGCGCCGCACGCGCGTCTCATTCCTCAGAACTCCAAGCGTCTCCCTCGAGACGCCTCAAACTTTCAGTGCCTCTGTTTCCCCCAAGGCTCACGTACATTGAAAGAGTCCCTTCCCCTCTTCCCGCGGTCCCACCCCTCCCGCCGTTGGGCGTGTGGGCACGATCCAGGACACCTGCTCCGTCCCGGCGAAAGACGCCCCGTGGGTCGATGCGCTCAGAAAGCGAAGCAAAACAAACAAACGATCGCCAGCAGTGAGCTGTTGGGCACCACAGCGTCTCCTCTCACACACAACGCCCAAACCCGCCAGACACAACAAAAGCACCTCCTCTTCCTTTGGCGCCCTCAGAGGTGCCCCTTCAGCTCTCCAGCCAAGCGAACCAGGCGGCATCCCTCACACCTGCGCAGCCCACACCCGGGATGGGAAAAGGCGAAGAAGACTTGCCCTACCTTTGGCGGCGAGGAGACCGCTGACCCCCAGCAGTAGCAGTAGCAGCGCCCACTCCCCACACGGCTTCATCCTCTCAGGGCACCGGGACGTGCTTTATTATTAGCGGGAGTCCTTCCTCAACCCGTCGGGTTGCTCAGGGCTGCGCTCCCTCAGTCGCCTTTGCCTCGCCCGGCTGTGGCAACGGCGCGGCGAGAGGAGAGGAGAGGAGAGAGGGCAGAAGCAAAAGCAGCCGCGACACGGCGTCTGCGGCTGCTATTATTATTATTACTGCCGCTGCCGCTCAGTCACTCACAGTCTTTAGCGCCAGGACCAGAGCAGCTCTCCGGCTTTCACCGCGGGACTGCTGCGACGTCACTGGGAGGAGATACGTAAATATTCATGAAGCAAGGGTGGGGGGAGAAGGAGGCACGCTGGAAGGAGGCTCGGCGTTCTGTTCCCTTCGGAACCGCGTGGAAAGCCCCCGCAGGAAGGGGTGGACGGAGATGTACGTTGCCAAACCTTCCTCCCAGTCCCAACATTTGACTCCAGAGCAATTGGATTAGGGGAATATTTCAGATTCTTTCTTCAGGCTCTGTGGGAAAAGGGCGAGTTTATCAGTACGCCCAGAGAGCAAAGAAGCAGGACAGGGGAATGTAGGTAACTCGGATTTGGACTGGTTCAAACAACGATGGTCTCCGTAATAACTTCATAACTCGAGTTACATTTATACCTGAGAATAACCGATTGCCTTCTGCCTGGTTTGGTGGGGAAGTATTGTGAAAACTGGGCAGATCATGTGTACGTAGATTACATATATGTATGTATCTGGTTCATACACAGCTTCCTGCCTGTGACTGCTGCATCGTCATATGTATGAGATCTGCCAAGTCAGTCCATTATGGTACAAAACTGCATAGGTAAATTAATTAAGCTAAGCAACAACATTGCATCATACGAGTTCCATAAATGAACGTTCATATGGAGAGATAGCTATAGGCTTTAGATAAGGGTTATGTAATGTTTGCATTCAATCACACATGAACCCTGATTACAACTTGTTTTAGCTCTTGAGTAGTGCTAGGCTGTCTTCAGTCTCCTAAAGTCAGCTTTTATGTATATATAAACATTGGCACATGAGAAAAATCCCAGTATACACACACACACACACACACACATAATTTACTGGAATTTTTCTCATGTGCCAACATTTACTAATTTACTAATCAACAGTAAATATTCAGGATCATTTAACAATAAAGGCACACCCAACTGTGTGAAGTGACCTGAATATGAACTCTAGCTGGACCCAACAAACGTTCTTTGCAAGAGGTCCAACAAGCCTAGAAATTAGTATCCTATCTGTCTTTTTCTACTTTAGACTACAGTTGGCATTGAGGGGAAAGGCATTCTACACATATTCAAAGACAATATATCTGAAAACCACAATACCTGATCCCCTCATCTGATGAAGTGTGCTTAGAGAGCACATGAAATCTTACTTTCTAAACAATACTTGGTTGGTCTTAAAGGTGCACCTTGACTCCTGCTTTGTTCAACTGCTTTAGATCAACAGGGCTGGCCACTTGAATATATCTGAAAATTGGTTTTGTCAGCAACAGGCAGGGGGAAGGCTCTTTCTAGGCTGTTTTGGCCTTTGAGGGAGAACCATGGAGCCCAGTCCTGACTACAGTTGTCAGGTCCAGGTTGGTGGGAAATTTCTTGGAGATTTTATGGTGGAGTCTAAGGAAGCCAGAGTTTGGGGAGGAAAGAGCCCTCAACTGAATATAATGCCATAGAGTCGACCCTTCAAAGCATTTATTTTCTCCAAGGGGTTGTCTGGAGTTTAGTTGTGATAACAGGACATATTCATGCTTCACCTGGAAGCTGGCTACCATAGGCCCACCTGCTTGCTACTATTCAGCAGCAGGCCCCCTATGACAGGCAGTGTGACATGGCAGTCAGTGCTTCAGAACAGAGTCTGTCAGACCCAGGTTCTTGTTGTGGAAGCTGACTGGGTGATTTTGGACCAGACACAGACTTTCAATCTAACCTACCTGGAAGGGTTGTTGTGCAGATCAAAAGAGGGAGAGGAGAATGATGTAAGCAGTTTTGGTCCTCACTGTGGAGTGTCAAGCATGCAAGTTATTCTTAATATAAAGCTGTATTAGTTAGACTGTTACTTTACCACTGATGCATATCAAAGCTTTGTAAACCCTTCCTTAGTTCTCACTTTCTGTAACAAATGCAGGAATGCCTGCTTTGAAGATAGTGCCTCCCAAAACAGTTCCCAAGCTCAAGCCTGGGACTAAGGATATTTCTAACCGCAAAAGATAGTCAAATGCATAGCTGTAGTAATTCACACACTCATGATAGAATTCCAAGTTATCTCTACTGTTCCCTTTGATGTATCCCTTAAAGCCAGATGCCATACACTGAAATGTATCACTTTCAAGTTGTTCCATCTATGAGCACAATGGATTATCAATAAACTTTGTTTCCAAATCATCACTTGGTTCTTTTGAAACTTCCATGCTTGACATGGAGACTGTCCTTTTCCTAGGTAGAGCCTACAGGGACGGGAAAGGAGATGGAAGGGGGCCCAATAAAGGTAGGGTGATAGTTGCCTGGAAAGGAGATAGGGTTTCCAACTCCAGGATGGGAAATTACTGGAGATTTGAGGGGTGGAACCACGAGAGGGTGGGGTTTGAGGAGGGATGGGACCTCAGACAGCTACAATGCCATAGACTCAACCCACTAAACCAGCCATTTCTGCATGGAGAACCATTGTTGCCAATCTCCAGGTAAGGCTGTATAAAGAAGCTTGGAGCTTCGGTCTCTGTTGTGGATTGCACCATTGGAATTTTTACCTGCATCCTTTATCTGAAAATTGGACATTGATTTGTGACTTACAGACTTTGGGTGGTTTGGAGATGTTCCTTTAATGTCTGTTTTTGAACGATGTAATATTGACTATTGAATTGGTTTTCTTCATTGACAATAGCCTTAGTAAAAATAATTTGTGTATATTTCGGAGGCTGGTTTTCATGGAAGTTTATACCTTTAATCCTACTCCATTATCCATGTTACTCTTTTTTGGTTTCACAATCTCCAGGTAAGCGCTGAAGATCACTCAGAATTGCAACTGCTCTCCAGATGGCAGAGATCAGCTCCCCTGAGAAAATGGCTGAATTGCAGGGTGGACTCTGTGACATCATATCCTGCTTAGGATGCTTCCCTCCTACTTTGGTCCACACTGTGGAGAAAGACTACTTTTCCTAGGTGCTGGGGGGGGGGGGGAGGTAATGGAAAGCTGAAGTCAGATCAGTTCCCCTAATGAAAGTGGCCGCCTTGAGGCACATAATCTGTGGTATACCATAGCACAACCATTCCAGGCAAAAACCCCACAAACAGATCACACCACAAGTGCACGCTGATACTAAACATTGCATGGCTGAATATGGCAGGAAAAGGCAGCAGCAATGCACTGCAAACAAAAGGAATACTCAGCTTCAGTGTCTGTGTGACTGTCATCATGCCTCCCTGTGCCCTGCACAATTATTCTTCCTTGTCTCTCTTTTGGGCCTGTTTCAGGGTTTTGAGCCGCCATAGACACAGGAACACACACACACACACTCATGTGGGGGGGGGGATGGGAAGCTGGCATTTTTTTCAGCTGCAGGGTGGGTGGGAAGACAGTGAGCGTGAGTGAATGCTAAAACTTGGGGTGGGTGGGAAGACAGCAAGGGTAGGGAGGTGAGTGAAGGTCAACTGTGGGGGGTGGGAGGGAAGACAGCAAGGGTGGAGGGTGAGTGCATGTCATGGCTGGGGGGAGTAGTAGAGTGCCAAGGGTGCAGGAGTAGTTGTGAGGAAGAGGTGGTTGGAGGGTACATGGTAGTTGGAGGGGGGTGAGAAGTTTTTTGGGTAGACATCAAGGGTGGGGGGGGATTGAATGCTTTCACTTGGGTGGACACTTGCTCAGAGCCTCTTTCTAGAGTCCATTGTATTTTTTTTCACAACAGGCCTTATTCCTAATCAGGTCTGGATTAACAATTAGGTCAAGTAGGCACTGATCTATGGGCCCCCTGCCTTTAGGGGCCCCGGGCTAACTTCTCCCCCGGTTTCCCCCCTGTTTGCAGCCCTCCCAGCCTGCACACACAGCCAGTAACTGAGCTGCTCTTTGTCCAGCTTGCCTGGTGCGGCTGATGCTGGTGTCATCGCTAAGTTTGCCTCTCTTCCTTTCCCCCGCAGCTTTGTAAAAGGGGTTTTTGAGAAAGTGCCTGCAGGCTGCAGCAAGGGCCACAGGCAATGAGGTGGCTGCTCCAACTCTGAGATAATTTGTGAGCCCCCCTCCACAAGATTTTGACTGTCTAGGGGCCTCCACAGGCTTTAATCTGGCCCTGTTCCTGAAGTATATGTATCAGGGGAGCGCGGGGTATAAATTGAACTAAACATAGGGTGGAGTTTGTAACTGACCCAAGGTCACCCAGGAAGTTTCCATAGGCAGAATAGGGATTTGAAACTGTATCTCCTAGATCCTAGTTTGACACTCTAAGCAGTGGCGTAGCTAGGGCTTTGGGGGCCCGGGGCCCAATATTTATGTGGGCCCCCCTATGTGTGTGCACCCTCCAGAAACAGGATATGATGTCACTTCTGGTGATGTCACTTCCGCAAGATGGCCACCACTTGCGAGGGAGCCCTGCTGGAAACAGGAAGTGATGTAACTTCATATGGTGATGTAACATATCATATGGCTTGCAAGCATATCATATGGCTTGCATATCATATGGCTTTCATAGGTGAATCCTCTTCAGCTGTTGCAACTCAGCCTTATTCCCTACAAACAGCAGGCCAGCCGCTTTGCAGGACTGTCTTCTCTACCTTTCAGAAACATGCCGAAGAAGCAGGGGTCATTTTGTAGAAGAATAGTTGGCGGACCTCATCCAAGGATTGTTATGCAGCTGCACATACTATTCAATGGAGGAGGAGGAGGAGGAGGAGGAGAAGAAGAAGAAGAAGAAGAAGAAGAAGAAGAAAAGAAGAAGAAGAAGAAGAAGAAGAAGAAGAAGAAGAAGAAGAAGAGCAGATTTATACCCCGCCATTCTCCCTGAATCAGAGACTCAGAGCGGCTTACAATCTCCTATATCTTCTCCCCCACAACAGACACCCTGTGAGGTGGGTGGGACTGAGAGGGCTCTCACAGCAGCTGCTCTTTCAAGGACAACTCCTGTGATAGCTATGCCTAACCCAAGGCCATTCTTTATTCCAGCAGCTGTAAGTGAAGGAATGGGGAATCAAACCCGGTTCTCCAAGATAAGAGTCCACGCACTTAACCACTACACCAAACCGGCTCTCTCAAGGAGGTGAGGCCTACGAAGAAGGAATTCCATCTGATACAGCTTCTTACTATCTCCTTTCCCTGAGACACAAGCTGAGCTTGCCCTCTCTCTTACAGGATCTTTAAAATGACAAGAGGCCTTCCTTTCCTTGGACATCCTGCTCCAAATAACAAGGAACCCAAGCCCAATCTGGTTAAATTCAGAAGCTGGATGCAGGCCCTACTAATAATAATCTGTTCTCGGGAAAACAAAACAAGCTGCTGAGTTCAAGTTGAATCTATAATAATAAATCATACCCATCCCCAAATAGCAAACTCCACCCCAAGCTGCACCTGGAAGGGTCACTGTCCCACATAGCAAAACATCAGCTGCTGGAAAGAGAAGCTGCGGCAAGAAAGCATCCGTCCACATCAGGTCTGCAAACAGACACTTGCCTAGTCACCTGTGGCGAGCAGAAATCTCTTCCAGGAGACCAGGTGGGGGAAAGTTTTTGGGTTTTTTAAATGCAAGAAAGTTGGTCTTCTCTTCCCAAAGAGCAACATGCTTCTAGCGTAAGTATACGCACGCAGATGGGTATAGTAAAACATTTCTGTAAGTTTGTGGACCTGATTTTTGTAGTTATTTGTAATGTATAGCCTGCCTCTGCCTTTCTCCATGAGACTCAAGGCAGGATTACATAGTTTAAATCAAACACTATCAACAGGACAGGGCATCCAATAAAACAGGGTTTGTCCTGCAGAAATCTGAAAACAAAAAATGCAAAGCTCTGACCGCATAATCTTCTACAGGCTCCTTCAGTAATGCAGCGGGCTTCAAATTAACTCATGACTTTAAGGGCTAAATTAAATAAAATACTGGCAGATATGTACCCTGATTTCCATTTTTTAAAATTAATAAATAGTAGTGACAGGGTCCCTGATTCTGATCAGGCTTAGAACACTGGGAAGGGGGGGGGATTTTTCCCAACCCCAATTGCCTCCCGAGGGGCCATGGTTTGCCTGTATGTCAACCATATGCTGCTTGTGTTTTTCCATGGGCTGCCACCTTCCAGGTGGTGGTGGGAGATCTCCTGGGAGGCAGCAGAGATAGTTCCCCTGGAGAAAATGGCTGTTTGGAAGATAGGCTCTATGGCCAAACTTGCTTAACGTAAGAGCCATATAGAATAATTGTCAGATGTTTGCAAGCCATAAGTCATGAACGCCAGATGTTTGAGAGCTAGAAGGAAGGAAGACAAATAGATGGGGGAGGGAGGAGAGCTGGAAAGAAAGCAACTTTAATTTTAAATGTATTTTCCAAGCTCCCAGCTGGCTTGGCTTGGAGGAGTGATTTAAAGAGACAAATGCCTTCTCTAAGCTGGCTGGCAGGTTGGTGGGGACTTCAAGAGCCACTCAGTATGTGTGAAAGAGCCACATGTGGCTCCCGAGCCACAGTTTGGCCATCCCTGCTCTATGGCATGATACCCCACTGAAACCCCTCCCTTCCCCAAACCCCACCCTCATCAGGCTCCACCCCCAAAGCCTCTAGGTATTTCTTAACCTGGAGCTGGCAACCCTCATTTTCTCCCCAGGGAGCACATCACAGGCCTGGTCAGCTATTTGTCAACAAATCAGCATGGGGGGGGGAGGGTTAAGCTCCGCCTCTCCCATACTGCAGCCCCAATCTGAATTCAAGCCCCTGCCAGCATGCTAAAGGTAAAGGTACTCCCCTGTGCAAGCACCAGTCACTGTGAGGCGCGCAGCCCGCCCGGCCGCCGAGGAAGGAGACGAGGAGGAGGAGGAGAGCCGCGCGCCGCCTGCAGGTGCCTGGGGTGGGGGGGTGGGGAGCCGTCCAGGCAGCAGCGCCGCCTTCCCGCGCCCCACCGCACGTGGCTCGAGCGGCTCCGTCGGGCGGCCGAGGAGGGGCTGGGGTGTCCGGGGCTGGAGCTGCCCTTGCCGCCACGCCGCGCTCGGGGGAGCAGGCCGGAAGCAGCCGCCGGAGAGGCTCGGGGTCTCCAGGCCAGGCCGCCTTCTCCTCTTCCTCCCTGGGCCCAGTTGCCCTGCTTCAAGGGGGGAAGGGAAGGGAACGAGGAGCCCCGACGTGCGTGCGCCCACCCCTCCCCACCACACCCCCTTCCTCCGCCGTGCGCGCGCGCTCCCCCTCGCTGTCGGGCGCCTCCATTCTTTCCCCCCCCTCGCAGCGCAGAGAAACACGGCCATTGTTTGGGGGCCCCCCATGCCAATGCGGGGACCCGCAGACCTGGGGCGACCCGCCCTCCCCGCCCCCCCTCCCTACGCTACTGACTCTAAGCAGAGGCGTCACTAGGGTGGGTTGCACCCTGGGGTGTAACTGATTCAAGTCACCCCCCCCCATTGGGCATCACCCCTTTTGGAGGGCTGTGTCACCCCCTCCGCACACAACCCTGCCCACTTCACATGGCCCCTCCCTCATCCACCCTCTGGTCACATGACCAGCCCCCTCTGGTCACGTGACCAGCCCCTGTAATTCAACCCCGTTGGAGTTTTGGAAGCCCACCCCCCCATGCACAGAAAGCAAGCAACTCAGCAACACGGCACCGGTTTGGGAAGCCCCTCCGCCCCCACCCCCACCCCCCAGGCACACAGAAAACAGGCAGGACTCACTCAGCAGAGGCACCGTTGGAGTTTTGGAAGCCCAGCCCCCCCCCATGCACAGAAACCAAGCAACTCGGCAGCAGCGTGAGCTGGGAAGCTCAGCCAGCCTGCCCACTCACCCCCGCTGAACAGAATGCTGATCCCCTTGTGGTAGAGGCGTCAGCACGGCCCCGGTTTCAGAATCCCGGCCAGCCCACACAGCAGCAGCGTTCTAGTCCCAGGGCCAGCCCCCTCCTGTTGGGGGGGTCATGGGTCAGTGCCTGGGGCCAATGAGAATGCTCTGGGGGAGGGCCGATGGCCCCCTTGGCCCCGCCCTAGTGACGCCGCTGACTCTAAGCATGATACAACACTGATTCTCAATACTTTAACAGGAGGGAAAGTAGTGCCAAGATGGTTGCCAACTGTGACAAACTGCACTTTTTTAAAAGCCTCAAAGCACTCTACAGAGCAAAGGTATATGAAGGATTAATTCTTCACTGAATCAGAGAACTTTGAGTGTCAGGTTGCTCTGAGTAATCTGAATGGACAGCATTAGCTGAGCAGATGCAGACTTGAGAGAGCTGGATGTTGAGGAGAGGAAGTCAGATTTGTGCCTTGACTGGAGAAAGTCAGAATTCTGCCTTGACTGAGAGAGTATGATTTCAGCCTTAGCTGAGAGCAGTTTAACACAGACAGGGGAACTGAGGAAAAGTGCCTAGGAGATCTGGGAAGTATACAGACATTCCCATTCAGGCCAAGAGAAAGGGAAAGAATTTCTTGGGAGAGAAGAAGATTCCCTACCCAGTTGAACAGGGAAAATAGCTCTGAAGAGTACAGAGATCCCTGGTCTGGTCTGTATAAAAAACTGCCTGTAAAGAGTCAGTCAAAAACTGGTGTTTCAAGAGAAGGTGTTTGGGTACTGAAAAGGACGTATCAACTTTCTGGGAAACCAAAAGAGTTTGAGAGATACTTTATAAAGTGCTGGAGGGTTATAGGAAAATATTGGAACAAAAAGCCTCTCAATATAAAGTTTCAAGAAACTGTGAAAAACCTTAAGGAACTCTCTTTAGCCTGTACGTAAGAATTACCGTAAAGTCTGTGCAAAAACTTGTTTTACTTCAGACATTCCAATCCCTGAATTCACCTAACCTTTCCCCTCTGTCATGATCTTAGGCCTAGTACGCCTATAGACTCTAGGAAAGCCTGTGTAGGCGTTGCTAGTGGGCCTACATCTTCCAGGATTCCTTCTGTCCCTCTTGTTGGGTGGCAGAGTTTTTGGAGGGACCTGGGAGGGAAGCAAGAAAAGGCCCAGCTGGAAAGGGAAGTTGTTCTCTCCACAGAGACTGTGGCAGAAGGATGCCCTCACCCAAGGGTGGTGAGTTTATTTAGAAATAGGGGACATCTAGTCAGACACCTCAGGGCTTTTATTTATTTACACTAACCTTTACTGTTTCTTATTTCACTGTTACACTTGTTCTGGAGCACTTACATTAAACTTCTTTTTGTTACACTTTCTAGGTCCTCATGTCTCTTTGTTCACAGTTAAAAGATTTTGCTAAAAAGGAAGATACAGGGGTTGTTGTATGGTTGCCAAGGCCTGCACAGCTGCTGGTGGAAGTGATGTATCATGCCAGGCATGTTGCACAAATTCCTAGAGTGTGCCTATGCGACATGCCCAGTGCGATATGTCACTTCCAGGCACTGCACATGCTGCACAGTGATGGGACTCTGGGGTGGGGATCCCCCCAGAAGCCTTCTTCCTGACAGCGGGTGGGGCTAGAGTTGCCAAGTCCAATTCAAGAAATATCTGGGGACTTTGGGGGTGGAGCCAGGAGACTTTGGGGGTGGAGCCAGGAGACATTGGTGGCAGAGCCAGGAGCAAGGGTGTGATAAGCAAAATTGAACTTCAACGGAGTTCTGGCCATCACATTTAAAGGGACAGCACACCTTTTGAAATGCCTTCCTTCCATAGAAAATAATGAAAGATAGGGGCACCTTCTTTTGGGGCTCATAGAATTGGACCCCCTGGTCCAATCCTTTTGAAACTTGGGGGGGGTGGGGTTTGGGGAGAGGCACTTGATGCTATATGGAAAATTTGGTGCCTCTACCTCCAAAAACAGCTCCCCCAGAGCCCCTGATACCTGCAGATCAATTCCCCATAATTCCCTATGGGAATTGTTCATGGAGGTGCATAAAAGCTGTGGGGGTGGGGCTTCCCCCACCGGCCAGCTGGCTGGGGGAGGGGGGAAGCCTGTAAAACCAGGGGATCCCCCGCTGGGACCTGGGGATTGGGAAGCTTAGGTGGGGCCCACCAAACAAGGGAATCCTCTGCCCCGGCAGGAACTTGGTAACCCTAGGTGGTTGGGTGCTCTTGGCACTTTCATACAGATCCTTACCAGAGCGGTGGCAGCCTGTAGAAGTCCCTTCCTGATTCCCTGCTGTGTGACACCCTCTGTCAAATAAATATTTTGCTCCTTTTGAATTTTAAAAACTTCTCAGGTGCCATTATCAGTGGTATAAGTTAAAGTGGGCTCCTGATCCTTCCCTCAAGTTCCTGGGCTGTGCCAAAAAGCCAAAATACTGAACTTTCAGTGGGCAGGACAGCCAGACTTCTTAGCTAAAGAAGAAGACATTACATGGGGGTTCAGCAAAATGGAGGGAAAATTTTGCCTCTGAGGAAAGGAAGGTGTAAAGTACTGGTTTCAGAGACATTCAGCCACTAACATCCTTTATTAAAGAACACACAACAACAAGACAACATGGCAGGGCCGGGTCCCTGCTTATATGCATGCACCCGGAACAATCCCCTCCCAAGGCCAGTCCAATCCTGGACAGATATTCACACCACAGATCTTAATAGAGGGTCAGTTAAATCTGTCCCTAGTCAGGTGACCCACGGTTTCTCGTGGTTCCCATTGTTTGCGCTAGGCAGCACTGTGTTGGAAATTCAGGGACCGAAATGCAGTACACAACAGAAGAGGAAAGGGTCCATCATATTGGCATGTAAGATTAGGCTAAATTTTTGTCCTGTTCTAGGTACTGAAAGTTGGAGTGAGGCTACGAGAATGTGCCATTGTGGTTGAAACCCTTGGCTCTTAGGCCATGGCTTGGTGGAAATGAATACCAGCCCAGCCCAGGTATTTTGCTTCTTCTTTTTACACTGTGTTTTTATTTGATTTTTTGTTGAGTTTTTGTGTAAACTGCCTTGGATTCCCACTGGGGATAAAAGCAGGATAAAAATATGATAAATACAGTAAATAATAGCACCCATTGAGGATACTTGTCCCAGTTTTGACAAGCATACAACTAAAATGACATAAAGGCAAAATTTCTTCATTCTCCTCCCACTCATCTTTCATTCTTACACAAAGGAAAACTAGTGATAATATTGTTATGCACTTGATAAAACTCTCCATTGAAGATTCCAGTGTTGCCAAAGAAAAGGTGAATGCACATTTTACCATTCAGTCCAGCCCTATCCTCTCTCATATTATTTATGCAAAGTCAGAGAGGAAATTATTCTAGCATTGACCTCAGCCACTTTATTATCCTAGAAAATGTTATAACACCAGTTGTCAGTTTTAAAATGAGCAATGGACTACACTAAAACACACTCTCACATACCCCTATCTTCTTCACTTTCTTTAATGCATGTATGCATCCACAGACCTTCAAGATCTTCTCAAATACAGATTCTCTCTCTCTCTCTCTCTGCATGTGCACAATTTCTAGGCACTGACAAAATAAGAGTAAGTAAGTATGTTCTGCTTCAGTCAAGCATAACAGGATGGGAACAGATCAAAAAGCAGGATGGAGCTGAATTAAAAGGGTCATTAATGATAGGTCCATAGGTTAGAAGATATGCCCAGGATCACTTAATAGGGCTTTGGCCATGAAAATCTAGAGTTCCTCTAGCATATTCTATGGAACATCTGTTCCTATATGAACCTTCCCCTTCAGAGAGCCATGCCTTGGAGGACTTCTGAATTTCCTGACATCTGAAGTGAGGCAAGCAGAGGAGGTCTTTTTCAATTGGGGTTGCCATTTTATGTTTTAAGGTTTTTTTGTAATTTTCCTCATTTGTTCAACCTGCTGCATTCTCTTTTGCTGTTCATTATGATTGCTGTAGTAAAACATGTTTATGTTAAGTGCTGTCAAGTTGTTTTTGACTTATGGCAACATTATGAATTAATGACCTCCCAAACAATCTTTTACTAACAGCCTTGCTCAGATGTGCCAACTGAGGGCTGTGGCTTCCTTTATTGAGTCCATTTTTCTGCTGCCAACTGTATTGTTTAAATTAGACATTACACCTAAGTAATATATTACATAGTTGCCATCTGGGCCTTTTTGATATGAAGTTTGTGCCATTTCTAATTCTGAAAGTATCTCATGGAGGGGCTTGCCAACTGTCTTGGTCTGGCAAGCTCTAGCAGTTCTGCTGTGCCTTTGAAAGCTGTATAGTCAGACAGGAGAATCACAGGTAGAGCTGTCTCTGTGACTGCATACTTATTATATGTAGTCAGTTAAGAAGAAGAAGAAGAAGATATTGGATTTATATCCCGCCCTCCACTCTGAAGAGTCTCAGAGCGGCTCACAATCTCCTTTACCTTCCTCCCCCACAACAGACACCCTGTGAGGTGGGTGGGGCTAAGAGAGCTCTTACAGCAGCTGCCCTTTCAAGGACAACCTCTGCCAGGGCTATGGCTAACCCAAGGCCATTCCAGCAGGTGCAAGAGGGGAATGGGGAATCAAACATGGTTCTCCCAGATAAGAGTCCACACACCTAACCACTACACCAAACTGGCTCTTTTCTACACCAAACTGGCTCTTTTAAGCAGCTTGCATGGGGCTGCAACCAGGCCAGAACAAGACAGCTGGCAACCCTATTAGCAGAACATTCAGATGTCTGCTGGTGTCACACTGGTATTATGCTGGTGTATTTCCAGATACAGTGGTGCAGATTTGATTTATACTGGTATAAGGACTTAATTGCTGTCCTGAGCTCTTACAAAGTGGGTTTAGGTCGTTAGTTGTGCTCATGTTCTTGAGCTAGAGTTCTCTGTAATTTTACAGCAGAACTAAGCTCTCTTCAAAATGCATGCATTCTACTGCAAAGGAAATTTGATGCTGTTACTCCAATAATGTGAGGCTTGTAGAGATTCATCATTGCCAGTTACTTTTGCCATGTATGAGAAAAATCAAAATGCCTCTTTTAAAATGGTGCCTGCTGACTCTAATGTGTGGGCATTACTTTTTTTAAAAAAAACATTCTCTCCTAACCCAAGAATTAGTGTATATTAGTTAATCAACTAAAACCCATATTATTAATTTACTGCAATTTCATTAAGTGCATCATAAACTTAGAGATAGGATTGCACATTGAATCCCCTCCTCTTTAGCCATTATTATGTAAATATAAAGTTTGATTCAAGATCAGGGATACCTTAAGGATTTATTTTCTATTCAAGGGTCATTGGGTTACATGACTTTGACCACCAAAAAGGAACAAAAAAGCTTCCATACACGGTAGTATGCAATTTCACTTTGATTTGACATGGCTCATTGCTTTTTTGAAATGGAAATTATAAAACAAGAGGGAAAAGATCACATTCTTGCCTTTACTTAGAGTTATTGACATAGGTCTGACATCAGTGACAGTGAATTCCACCCCCCCCCCAACATGTATATAGCTTCTTTTATTATAATTCCTTTAGCAATAGATTCAGGATATCTGTGTCAGGAAGGGTTTACCCTTAGAGATCAACTGCCTACTGAACACAGTTGGGTGTTGCCAAGGTGAACTGTACATTTTGGCAGACAGTTATATTTTCTAAGATAGAGTGACTATAATTAACTATAAATAAAAGCAGTGATGGATTTGGAGAAATGATAATCTAGTCATCCAGAAGTGTGTGAGCATTTTTGAAGAAAACATCTATTATCAAAGTCTATGGATAACAGCTACAGTTTAGACAACTGAACACTGGAGTCCCCTTGATTTTTTCCAGAATTATACCTACTCAGTTGTAACAGTATATGTTTACATTAAATCACAGTGTTATAGCCAATGAAATCACAGGACTCAGTTGTATCCAATGAAGGGAGTTTTAAGTCTCGAAACTTTATGCCTTGGAAATGCTGTGGGTCCTTAAGGTGCTACTGGACTCAAATCAGAGCTCAGGCTAGACTTGCCAATCCCCAGGTCCCAGCGGGGGTTCTCTTGCTTTCCCAGGCTCCTTCCTGCTCCCAGTCAGCTGGCCGGCGGGGGGAAGCCCCACCCCCACAGTCACCATGTGCATTTCCACCTCTGGAAGCTTCAGACTCCACTTGGAAAGGCTTCCTCTCTTGGGATAGTTTGTGTCTTTAAGGCTGAATGGGTGTGGGGAGGGGGCAGCAGGTAGAACAAGATGGCTGCTCCCAGTGGCTGTAAAAGCAACCCAGACTCTCCATTGGTTGCACAATCTTTTCAGAGGTCATTAGCATAGGAAAGGTAAACTTGAACCTTTGGTTGCTCTGTGTTACTTTGAAGAAGTTGGAAGTTCAGCAATTCATGAGTAGAGATGCCAATCCCCCGCTTCAGAATCATTGGAAAGTGTGTGTGGGGGAGGGAAATGTCTGCTGGGCACTTCATTATTCCCTATGGAGATCAATTTTCATATAGGGTATAATGGAGAATTGATCTGGGGGTCTCTGGGTCTCTACAGGGGCTGTTTTTTTGAGGTAGAGGCACGAAATTTTCAGCATAGCATCTGATGACTCTCCTCAAAATGCTCTCCAAGGTTCAAAAATATTGAACCTGGGGGTCCTATTCTATGAGCCCTGAAAGAAGGTGCCCCTATCCTTCATTATTTCTAATGTAGGGAAGATATTTAAAAGATGTGCAGTTTCTTTAAATGTGATGGCCAAAACTCCCTTTGGAGTTCAATTGTGCTTGTCACAACTTTATTTATGGCTCCACCTTCAATGTCTCCTGGCTCCACCCCCAAAGTCCCCAGATATTTCTTGAATAGGACTTGGCAACCCTAACTCAGGCATAGGTGTTTTATTTTTAAAATTATTTTAAGAGGCATGACAAATCAAAGCCCAGTAGCATAGATTATATTTTGCATGTGTAAAGTTCCAGACTCAGTCTTACCAGCTGTAGTAAATGAGTATTCAGGGCAAGCAGAAATGAATTTAATTTCACAGGTTTATGTTGTAAATACAACACACTAATACAACCAATACAACACACTAATTTTTTGATGTTTGTTTAGTTTTGCAACTTATGTGCATCATGTGCCATACTTTTTATTTTGGCAATGAGCGTAAAAGCTCCAAGTTGCCCAGGGTTCTCTGGACTTCTGAGAGAGCATACCAGCACTTTTCTAGTACTACTTATATAACAGGGCTTGAGGCCTAGGAGAACATCTGTCAGTCAAATCCTGTCCAGTGTAAATGAATGGTCGAAACAGACATAAAAAGGACTGATCTATTCTCTACAGTTCTTGGGTAACACCATGTAATAATGTGTGTATATTTGTTTTAGGATTTCAGAATGCAATATTTCCAATTTTTATGTTCAAAATAGGGTTGCCAAGTCCAATTCAAGAAATATCTGGGGGCTTTGGGGGTGGAGCCAGGAGACTTTGGGGGTGGAGCCAGGAGACATTGGGGGTGCAGCCAGGAACAAGGGTGTGACAAGCATAATTGAACTCCAAGGGAGTTCTGGCCATCACATTTAAAGGGACAGCACACCTTTTAAAATGCCTTTCTTCCATAGGAAATAATGAAGGATGGGGCAGCATCTTTTGGGGCTCATAGAATTGGACCCCCTGGTCCAATCGTTTTGAAACTGGGGGGGGGGGTATTTTGGGGAGAGGGGGATCCCGTGCCCCCACCTGGGGATTGGTAACCCTGCGGGAAAGGGTGTATCTTTTTTTCTTCCCACCTTTTCTCCTCCAGCGCTTACCAAGGGAAGCCAAGGGGGGCGACCCAATGCTCCCCTCCCCTTGCTCTTTTGCAGCCCACACATGGCCCCCATCGCCCACCCCCTTCCTCCTCTTCCAAGCTGAAAAGGGCAGCTTGTCCTTTAAATCTGAAACCCCGCCTCGGGCAGGCGGCTATGAGGAAGAGCGAGAGAGCAAAGCGAGAAAGATCATTTGGGCAAGCCGCTGCTGGTTGCAAAAAAAAAAAAAAAAACAGGACTGGGTGGAGGAGGAGGGGGGCAGCCCCACAACAGGCCCAAGAGCAACACCCCCTTGGGCATTGCACCCCACACACACTGCTGCAATGCCATCTCTGCCTCCCCCCGCCAGCCGCTCCGTGCAAACAAACGAAAAAAAAAAAACACACCTTCCTTCCTCCTGCATTTGCAAAGCCCCGCCATTGCAAAGGCGCGACCCGCCGAGGAGGGCGCTTCTTCCCCCCCTGCCTCTTTTTTTGCAATGCTCTTTTTTTCTTTCTTGCTGTACCCACCTATTTCCTCAGGCCCCGGGGAGGGCGGGAAAAGGGGGGTGCAAAGCTCGGCCCTGTTGCGAGGAGGAGGCACGTTTGGCTGCCTCTGCTTTGGGTGGGGGACGGGTTGCGCCAGGAGGCTGTCTCCTCCCACCCCCAGGTCAAGGCGAGGCGCTGGCAGCGTCGGCCAACCTTCCCTCCCACCCCCACCCTGGGCCTGCAGCCGAGGAAAGAGGTGGTGGCGGCAGCAACGGAAGTGCCGCCTGAATGCCTCCACCCTCCCCTTCTCTAATTTTACCTCAGAGGGGAGGGGAGCGGAGCCGGTGACCCGCTGTGCTGCTGCCGCCTCTTCTCGCCTTCACCTTAGCTACTGCTCCTCCAAGACAGGTCCAGCAGCCTCCAAAGGATTCGTGGCTCGCCACGCTCCTTGGTGCCGTTCCCCCCTCCCCTCCCCCCGCTTCCGTTTTTTTGGAGAGTGGGGGGAAGAGGCTGTGAATCCGGGGGTCCCCAGCCAGGGCGGGAGGTTTGGGAAGCCTAATTCAAAATGGAAGTTTTATAGTACAAACTTAAGCAGAGTGAGGTGAGTCAGGTGATTGCTATTGTTTAACTCCTGGTGGTGGAACCACAGTTCATTAGAGGTCAGACTCAGTGAGAAGGTTTTCTGAATCCTTTGCTTTAAAACAGGAGCTACTAGCTAGGGTTGCCAGCCTCAAGGTGGGGCCTGGGGACGTCCTGCTTTTACAACTCATCTCCTGCTGGCAGAGATCAGCTCCCCTGGAGAAAATGGCTGCTTTGAAGGGGGGACTGGCATTGTACTATGCTGAAGCCCCTCCCTTACCTCAAACCTGCCCTTTCTCGGCTCCACCTCCAAAGTCTCAGGGTATCTTTCAACACAGCCCTGGCAATGCTATTCTAACAGGGGAATCAAACTTGGGTGGTTGAAACAACCCTTATAGTCTGAGTTTCCTGGAAAAGGACATACACTACCTCAGCAAAGAGAGAAGTGTACTGTATTATTCTTTCAGCTATGGAAATCTGTGTAACCCTATTTCAACTCTAAAAATAAAGGTAGTCCCCTGTGTAAGCACAAGTTGTTTCCAACTCTAGGGTGATGTCACATCACGACATTTCACGGCAGACTCTTTATGGGGTGGTTTGCCATTGCCACGGGGCTGCTCTAAAACTTTAAAACACTGTTAAACAACAAAACAGTTATGAAGATATGTGCTCAATTCATAGGGGGTTTGGCACTCAGGGGACAGGTATGTTTCCTTCTGGTTAGATTTGCAGACCTGGCAAAGCTGAGTTTTGAAGAGTTATGTAGATAGCAAAGCAGCTGTTAAACTAATCCTGGAGGAAAAACAAAAGGAGCTTTTGAGTCTTGCGTTCAGGACATGTCAGTCCAAAGAGATGACAGTATATACACTCAGGGTAATATAGGAGCACAATAGAACTTGGGGGTGAGAACAGGATGGCAAAGAAGGGCTATGTGGAGACAAACAAGTCAAGGAGAGGTAAAGGTTGTTAGAGAGGGTCATTTGTTTTGTTTTGGTTGGTTGGTTCTATTTGTATCCTGCCCTCCCACCAGAGCAGGCTCAGGGTGGCAAACAAGGCCAGTAGGCATAGTTAATACATTAAGACTAGTTAAAACCACAATTACAATTACCAGGACTTTTTTGTAGAAAAAGCCCAGCAGGAACTCATTTGCATATCAGGTCAAACCTCCTGATATCAGCATTGTTTCACATAGGCTGCTTTGTAGAAAAAGCCCAGCAGGAACTCATTTGCATATTAGGCCACAACCCTAGCCAGCCGGAACTCTATTCCTGTGCATTCCTGCTCAAAAAAGCCCTGATAATCACAAACATTAAAAACCATTTAAAACAACCAATACAACAACAGTAAATACTGTATTTGTGCTATTTCCATGATGGCAGTGCAACACTCCTTATCAATATGAACTTCCAAATGTCCAGATTTAAAGGCCAAGCTCTATGGTGATCAATTCAGTTTTATCTAGATGGGATATCAGTCCAATGTTGTTCAGGCAGCAATACCAGATTTAACAATCAAAAGTTTGGTGGGAGAGCTTCATCTTACAGGCCCTGTGGAACTGTAAAAGATCCTGCAGGGCCCTAACCTCCTCAGGGAGCTCATTCTGCCACTGTGGGGCTACAACTGAGAAGGCCCTTGCTTGGGTTGCAGCCAGTCTGGCTTCTCTGAAGCTGGGGATCGAAAGAAGATTTTGAAATCAGATCATAGTACTCTCTGGGGGACATATGGGGAAAGGTATGCAGGTCCCCGGTCACATAGGGTTTTATATGTAAGAAACAGCTCCTTGAAACAATGCTGGTATGTGATAGCAAACCAGCATTCTGCACCAATTACAGCTTCTGGAAATGAAACAAGGCAGCCCCATGTAGATAGCAGTGCAGTAGTCTAGTCTAGCATGGATTACTGTTGCTAGGTCACTGCAGTTGAGGAAGGGAACCAACTACCTAACTTGCCAGAGATGATAAAAGGCCAATTTGGCAGTGGCTGCTACCTGGGCCTCCATTGTTGGTGAGGAATTCAGGAGCACTCCCAAACTCCAAGCCCTTGGCACTGGCACCAATTGTGCCCCATCAAATGCTGGGAGTAAGATCTCCATCCCCAGACCACCATGACTCAAGTACAGGATCACCATATTGGTCAGATTCAGTTTCAATTGACTCAGCCTGAGCCAACCAGCCACAGCTTGTAGTGCCAGGTCCAGATTTTTCGGATTGTAGCCAGACTGGCCGCCCAACAACAGATAGAGCTGGGTGTCATATTGGCGACATCCCAGACCATACCTCCAGGCAATCTGGGCAAGGGGGTGAATGTAGATGTTAAATAGCATTGGGGAGAGAACAGCCCCTTGTGGCACTCCACATAACAGTGGGTGCCTTTGGGACAGCTGCTCCTCTATTGCTACCCTTTGCCCTGACCCTGGAGAAAGGAGGAGAGTCGTGAAGCTGATGCACAGAAGGGAATATCTCTTTATTCAGTGAGTGATTAAAATGTGTAATTTGCTGCCAGAGAATGTAGTGATGGCTGTAGGCATAGTTTAGATAAATAGATAAGGTATAAATTAGATACAGCAGGTGTTAGCAATCAGGCCTTTTTTTTTTTTTTTTAGCTTAAGGGCAGTTTATAACTAGAAAACCATGATCACCCTTCCTACTAGCCAGAGAGATGCTAGCCAGAAAACAAGTATAGACATGTAGATTAGAAGCATAAGTAAGAATGGCTGGCCAGGTAATGACCTCCTCCCCACCCTGGAGAGACACATAATTTAGGACAATGGGTCTTCCAAGAACCTTCTTGAATTAAACTTGACAACACCCAGGCTCACTTCACTTTACCCATTTACCCTAATTAAACAACACTTAACACTGTTCACCAAACCTTATAGCTTTTCCCATCCAGTACTTTGAGGGTCATCAAGCCCTATTAATGCCTATAGTTCACCTCAAATAAACTCATCAAGTTTCTCCCAATCCTGAAAAAAACATTAAGTTATTGTTTCTGGAGCAAACACATCAGCTTGCCCCAGGGAACATTTTACCCTATACCTGGTGTTCATAGACAACAGTGCAGTGTGTTTTCTTAGACCTGTACATGCACCCCAAATCCATTTGGGCCTTCTCTTTCTTTTCTCCATGAAATGCTGGTCATTTTGCTGCCACTTCTGTATACTTCTTTCTTTGAGACTGGTAATTATCGCTCCCCAAAATTTCTTTCTCCACTCTCCTCCCTCATTTCCTATTAGCTAGCTTGCATGTTTTGTGTGTATGTGTTGCCCATTTATTTATCTTTAACAACAAAAAAAACCCTTTCAGGCTGAACATCTGCCTGGTTTATTTTGAGAGTTCTCTTAAGGGAAAAATCCCTATAAGCATAGGTGGAGAATCCCAGTTTCCTCCTCTCACTCTATCTCCTTAAGCTTATTCTCCCAATTAAATAAGAGATTGCTGTTCGGGTAACACTGGCAAATGGATATTTATGGAGGATATTTATGGAGGATAGTGGCTACTAAACATGGTGACAAAGGAAACTTCCACAGAAAAAGACTTGTATTTTTATGTTTTACTGAATTATTTAATATATATTTTATTTCAATGTATTTTTAATGTTGAAATGTTTGTATATTTTTTGTGCTGTGTTAGGGGCATATCTGGGTGGACAGGCAAATAAATGTTTTAAATAAATAAACATTTGAATAACAGTGTCAGGAGGCAAAACTGGTAGAAGACCTTGGCCATTGTGTGAGACAGGAAATATCTGGAGACTTTGGGATAGAGCCAGGAGACGTTGGGGGTGGAGACAACAGCAAGGTTGTGACAAGCATAATTGAACTCTAAAGGGAGTTCTGTCCATCACATTTAAAGGGACCACACACCTTTTAAATGCCTTCATTGAAAATAATGAAGGATAGGGGAATCCTTCTTTTGGGGCTCATAGAATTGGGTACCCTGGTCCAATCTTTTTGAAACTTGGAGGGTGTGTTGAGGAGAGGCACTGGATGTTATGCTGAAAATGTGGTACCTCTGTCTCCATAGGGAATAATGGAGTGCCCAGCAGACATTTCCTTTCCCCCACCCCATTTTCTGATTACCCTGAAGTGGGAGGAGGGCCTCCAAACTGGGGAATCCCCTGCTCCCACCTGGGGATTGGCAGCCCTAAACAAATGAACCACAGTTCTGATCCAGCTGGGTTCTTCTTATATAGTCTGTGGGCTTAGAATGATATTGCACAAATAGTGAGATTTTACTGTGCCCAGGATTTTGCCCATTGATAGTTCTGCATGTAAAAACCTCACACCACTTTTGCAAATGTGTGTGTTACTGACATTTAATTGATCTCATTTCCTTAGATCTCACCATTTTAATTGTACATTTTATTGATACTTCATCACACTTAACTTGAAACTCCATCAGTCTTTTATGTAGTACAAGAATGGTTATGTAAAGACACACACATGTGCATGCAAACAATACAGGTTCAGAAAATGTTGCCAAAATTCTTCAAGGCAGAATAGGAAAGGGCTTGCAATTTTTATTGCTTTTACAGACATAAAGCTGATTTAGAGCTTATCCTCAGAATTTATTTTCTCTTATCTTTCGAAAATAACTTTGTAACAAACACTTCTTACTGAATATGTGCTAGGGATTTATGACTTACATTTCTAAACAATATCATTCTACTAATAAACTAAGTATGAGGATAAAAAACAAGGTGCTTTAAGACTGAATTTCTGTTATGAATATATTTCCTTATTTTCATCTATTTATGGGAAATATGCTTCAATCACATTAATGCCCCTCCTCCTAAACCAAATATACATTTAAGGTACATAAATGCCAAGGGAATTTCATGGATCCATCCTCATATCCCAAGAGAAGTTGTTAGAAATACACAATCTGGATAGCAATAGCCCATAGGGTTAATTAACCCTGGAAGTAAAGCCGCAGCAATATTGCCCACAGAGGCCTGCAGGGCAAGTACAGATGAGGCCTGAAACAGATGAAATAGGAAGAGGAAGCAGGGAAGCAGAGATTGCAGATAAAAGTAATCGTATTTGGAGGAGAAGTGGGGCAGAGAGATCTGCCAAGCACCCAGTTTCAAGCACTGACAGGGAATGATGAATCAGAGTTAATCCAATGACTGCACTGATTAAAATGTCTTTTTTCTCAGTAAACCTTCTAGGAAGGCATGTGCGTACTATAGATACGTTAGAAAACCTTGCTACATTCATGGATACAGTTTTGTTTTTGATTGCACAATACATGATGTTTATAAATGTGATGATACATAATGTATATGATGTATATCACTTTTATCCTTTCAGTAGTAATACGCCTTGAAAAGGGAACCATATGAAGCTGCCTTATAGTAAGTCAGACAAGTGATCTATTAGGGTAGTGATTTTCCAGAGTTTCAGCAGAAGTCTTTCACATCACCTAATACTTATTAAAGATTTCTGGAGACTTGAAGCTAGAACCCAAAACATGCAAAGCATGCAGCTATATCACTGAGCCATGGCCCTTCTTAGCTACTGACATAGCAGGTGAATTTCCACCACAATTGCACTTTCAGTTTGGTGTAGTGATTAAGAGCAGAGGATTCTAATCTGGAGAACCAGGTTTGATGTCGCATGCAGCCAGATGGGTGACCTTGGGTCAGTCACAGTTTTCTCAGAGCTGTTCTCTCAGAAGCAGTTCTCTCAGAGCTCTCTTGGCCGCACCTACCTCACAGAGGAAAGGAAGAGGAAGGGCAGGAGACTGTAAGCCACCGAGTGAAGGGCGAGGTATAAATCCAACTTTCTTTCTTTCTTTCTTTCTTTCTTTCTTTCTTTCTTTCTTTCTTTCTTTCTTTCTTTCTTTCTTTCTTTCTTTCTTTCTTTCTTTCTTTCTTGTTGGAACTCAGTCCTAAAATGGCTGACTGACTCCATCTTAGTAATAGTAAATGTTGTTTCTGCAATGTCATGCTGAGTCATGCTGCATCATGGCCCAGCTGTTACATGTTACTGAGGTAAGGTGGAATGACCTCACCTGTAATTGGGCTTTGTGCTGACTCACAGAGCTGATACAACCTCTGGTGAGCTTGCATGATTAGTACGTGTACTTAGGGAAGCTCAGTGAGCCTGCTCTGTCTGCCTGTAAGGATTGTGGGTACTGAGAGGCTCACTGTCTGGGTGGCAGCAAACACTGCTGGTGTTGGATCCTATGCTACTGTGCTTGGATCGTGCTGTGTATACGTACTGCTGTATACTGTTATCTACTGGAGTGTGTACTGATTACTGTGTATGACCTTGGTCTGGCAACGACTCTGAATATTGGATACTATCCTGGTAATATATTCTACCATTGAATACAGTCATCTCTCTTGTCTATTAATTCCTGTGTTTGCCTGTCCCTCTCCTTCAGCTCTTCTGCTGCGTGCAAAATTCTCTAACATTTCTTTCTTTCTTTCTTTCTTTCTTTCTTTCTTTCTTTCTTTCTTTCTTTCTTTCTTTCTTTCTTTCTTTCTTTCTTTGAATGCATACGAAAATGTAATTACAAAATTGTTCTTTTAGGACATTGCTTTGACATTTGTAAACCATGTCTGTAAATAAAAAAACAATCCCAGAAATCTACTGATTTTTACAGTGACCCCAGAAATCTACTGGTTTTGACTTAACAACAACTGTTGACCACCTTATTCCTTTGTGTAATAGTTGCTTTCCTTTTGCTATAGCCTGCTGAATTTCTTTCCTGTTAGTTCTTTGTGGAATATTTCAAGTCAGTTTTGTAAAAATGCCAAAGGGATGGTGCTTCACTTGACCTCAATTTTATTTTACATTTCTCTTTTGTATTTTTTTCTTTTGTTTAATGGCATATTAAAAATATTTAGCTGTGAGCAGTTAATTTATTGTGGTTGAGCCATTGCCAGCTTCCAAATGTTATACAACTTACACCCAATAAATGTAAGAAGAACACAGGCAATACATATAACCAAGAGATATATGGATTCCAGGCAACAATGGAACTGAGAAGAGACAATTTTTAGTATTATGTGCAGTTGCTGAGAACTACACATATACACTTGAAGGAACGCTCAGTTCTAGGGATGCTAGCCTTCATGTGGGACCTGGGAATCCCCTGAAATTACAGCTCATCTCCAGACTACAAATATCAGTCCCCTGGAGAAAATGAATGCTTTTGAGGGCAGACGCTATGGCACTATACTGCCCCCCCCCCGAGGTCTCTTTCCTCCCCAGACTCCAAGGTTTCTCAATCTGGAGCCTGCAACCCCACCTCCCCACCCTCTGCCAGTGGCCAGAAGAGACCACTGCAGTTCCCTGCAGATCAGAGCTGTAATTCACTAATTTTATGGTAAAGGCAAGAATATAGAATTGTGCCCCTTATACTTTTATAGTAATTATTTTGGTAAATATGTAAATAACAAGAATAATAACACCAGGGCTTTTTTTAAAAGTAGGAACACACAGGAATGCAGTTCCAGCTGGAACCTCTGAAAGCTGGGTACTCATTTTACCAACCTCAGAAGGCTGAGTGAACCTCAAGCCAGCTACCTGAAAACCCAGCTTCCACCGGGGATCGAACTCAGGTCGTGAGCAAAGCTTAGGACTGCAGCACTGTAGGTTTAACACTCTGTGCCAATATATAATATATAAGTATTTAACTTTCTATTTAAAATACAAAATTAAACTATGTAAGGTACAACCATTTTTATAATTGTACTTTTCAAGATTTCAGTGATATTGTCAAGGAACAAAACTAACATTTTTAAAATGTCTACTTACTGTCAGAAAACTAGGAACATTAACATGAGCTGCCTAGAACTGATGTCTTGAATGATCTTAACTGTTTCTATTCTAAGCTTTCTTTAAAGAGAATGGGGGAGCAGGTAGTTTCTATTTTAAACTTTCTTTAAAGAGAATGGAGGAACAGGCAGCATGGAATGATGAGCTCAGTGACACTGGTAGGGCAGAGCCTGAGCAAATTAACTCTTATTTTGTCCTCGGTCTTGTCCTTTGCATACTAAGAATACTCAAGGACAATAATCAATTTCTTAATAGATAACAGGTAAATGAACTTAAGAAGAGTGCCTTACCTTGGTTCAGTAACCTTGTGTGCTGTTCTACTTGATTCGCTTAAAGGAGAAATGGTGTGGTCTCCCCTAGCCCTTCCAACCACCCCTCTACACAACCAGCCCCATGACCACTTAGCAATACCACCCACTAGGCTTCCCAACCCCCCCCCCCCGCCCTGGCGGGGGACCCCCGAATTTGCAGCCTCCTCCCCTGCTCTCCAAAAATCTGGAAGCGGGGGGGTGGCGCTTCCCCCTCACAGCGCCAGGCCGCCGCCAACACATCAACACCAGCACCACCACCACTGCCGGCCCGGACACAGGCAGCAGCCACAGCCCGCCACCGCCGCCATCGCTGCCACTGCAGCCCAAGCTACAACCCGCAGCGGTGGGAGCAGCGCACCAACCCCAACCCCAACCTGCAGCGGCGGGAGCAGCACGGAGCCTCATTCCCCCCCCCACTTGGAAGCCCACCACCGAGCGGCCAGGCGGGAGGAGGCGGCGGTGCCGACGCACAAGGAGAGGAGAAGCGGGGAGGGGAGAGGAGAGGAGGGGGGGCTGGCCGAACGCCTGCACTGAGAGTCAGGGCGAGTCCCCATTGCAACCCCGCTGTCAGCTAATTGCAAGGGAGTCACCCTCCGATAATAGAAAACCACCCTCATGTGAATAATCCTTTTAGCCACTGCAGCGAGACCCTGTTGAAATCTGGGAGGAAGACGTGGCCATGCTGGGGTGTGTGTGGTCATGCTTTCCTGGAATCGCACCAGGAAGAATGAAGAATGTCAATAGCCAGGCAGGAACCATATCAAAGGCTGGCTGCCAGTAAAATGACTCCCTGTCAGGCAGCAGCCTGATTGCAGGAGTCGTTTCATCACGATCTGCTAATGTGGTGAAACCTCAGTTCTGGGGGAGATATATAAATGGGACAGAGAGACTCTCTCTGTCATCACAACCGCCCGGATCCTTCTCCGTCTTCATTGATTATGCTCGGTGAGTGTTTTTTTCCCTCTAAACCACAACTCGGAACCTCTTAAGGCCCGCCTGCCCTACATAGCGAATTTCATAGCTATTCTGAGACTTTTCATTTTTAGAAGAGATGGGCTAAAAGGGGGACATGATAGAGGTAGGGTTGCCCATCCCCAGGTGGGGGCAGGGGATCCCCTGGTTTGGAAGCCCTCCCCCTGCTTCAGGGTCATCAGAAAGCGGGGTGGGAAGGGAAATATCTGCTGGGAACTTTATTATTCCCTGTGGAGATGTATTCCCATAGGAAATAATGGAGAATGGATCTGCAGGTATCTTGGGCTCTGGGGGGGGCTGTTTTTTTTAGGTAGAGGCCCCAAATTTGCAGCGTAGTATCTGGTGCCTCTCCCCAAAACACCCTCCAAGTTTCAAAAAGATTGGACAAGGGGGTCCAATTCTATGTGCCCCCAAAGAAGGTACCCCTATCCTTCATTATTTCCTATGGAAGGAAGGCATTTAAAAAGTGTTCAGTCCCTTGAAATGTGATGGCCAGAACTCCCTTGGAGTTCAATTATGCTTGTCACACCCTTGTTCCTGGCTCCACCCCCAAAGTCTCCTGGCTCCGCCCCCGAAGTCCCCAGATATTTCTTGAATTGGGCTTGGCAACCCTACCACCCACTTAGGCTTCTCTCTCAGTTTTTATATTTAATTTCTTTTATCCATAACATAGTAGTAAGCGTTGTTGATAGAAAGGTGCAGACTGCAATTCTATGGATGCTTACTTGAGAACAAAACCTACTGGACTCATTGTTTACTTCCAAATAAATAAGTTTATGATTGGCTTGAGAAATCAAAAAGAGTCCAGGACATGGGAGAATCTTTCTAACAGTGCAATCCTGTGCAGAACTATACTAGCCTAGGCTCACTAACTTCAGTTGACTTAGACTGAAACATCTCTGCCTAGGAGTGCACTATAAAGTTCCTATGCCTTCTTCCAGCAGTATTCCAAGCAAATAAATAAATTTGTGTGTTTTTTTAAAAAAAAATCTTCACAGAAAACAAAAGAAAATGAACCCAGTAGCACTTTAAAGGCTAACAAAAATTGTAGCAGGTTATGAGTTTTTGTGAGTCACAGCTCACTTCTTCAGATACAGCTAGAATGTAAGTCCATCTGTCCTTTCACCAATCGTGGACTAGCGGGTGGTGGGGAGGAGTGGCGCCTCTAGTTGGGCGACGGACCTAGTGTCATCCATGGCGACGCTGGGACTCTCTCAACTCGTTACATCTCCCTCCTACCAGGCCAGGCACATGTTAGACTTGATCTTCGCGGCCGGGGTCATGGTGGATGATATAACCACAGTAGCGGTGCCATGGTCGGACCACCTTGCCCCTAGGGCTCGTGTGGATGTTCCATTCCAAACCTGTCTAGGCAATGAGCTGATTATGGCTCGCCCGCGGAGCTAGATGGACCCAGAACAGTTCCAAATGGCTCTAAGGGATCCCTGGCCCTCTGGCAATTCCCTCGATGACCTGGTTGAGACCTGGCATAGCCGGTTCTCCGAGGTCATCAATGAGATTGCACCTCGACGCCCTCTGCGACCTCGGACTAGGCTGGCTCCATGGTATACCCCAGAATTATGCCAGCTGAAACAAGGTCTCAGACAGCTAGAGAGGCAATGGCAGCGTACTCGTGACGAAGCGACTAGAGCATCTTATAGGGAGTTTATGAGGTCCTATGAGGTGGCAGTCAAAGCCACAAAGAAGATGTACTTTGCAGCTAAGATTGCATCTGCAGATTTGCGCCCGGCACAATTATTTAGGATAATTTGGAATCTCACCACACTGCCACAAGGCAAGTCAAATGTTAGGAAATTAGAGATAGGCTGTGAGGCTTTTGCGAATTTTTTTGCAGACAAGGTCTATTTGCTCCGCCACGACTGCCCTGCCATATTGGATACAGTATGCGAACCCGAGGCTCCGTGCCTGTCTTCTGGTTTGATCCTGGATCGTTTCGACCCGCTCGGCTTGGAGGAAGTTGACAGAATCCTCTCTATAACCTTTAAAGCCCTATATGGCCGAGGACCTGCCTACCTTAGGGACCGCCTCTCCCCATATATTCCCCAGAGAGCACTGTGATCTAGTTCACAAAATCTTCTGGAAATCCCTGGGCCAAAGGAGGCCAAATTAAAAACAACTAGAGAGCAGGCCTTCTCGATACAGGCACCCCAATGGTGGAACCAGCTGCCGGAGGAGGTGCGGGCCCTACAGGATCTCAATCAGTTCCATAGGGCTTGCAAAACCGCCCTCTTCCAACTAGCTTTCTAAAACAGAACCTGGTAGTAACATCAAGCCATCTTTGTATATACTGAGATTGTGGCACTATTAAGTTATACTGGTTTTAGACTATTTATTTTAATATATTTAACCTATGAATTGTACTTTAACTGTATTATCTTGTTTTTATTGTTATAACATGGTTTATACCATGTCCTGTAAGCCGCCATGAGCCTGCTTCAGCGGGGAGGGCGGGGTATAAATAAAAATTTATTATTATTGTTGTTGTTGTTGTTGTTGTTGTTATTATTATTATTATTATTATTATTATTATTATTATTATTATTATTATTATTATTATTATTATTATTATTATTATTATTATATCTTAGAGAGTGGAGTCCAGTTTAGAATGGATGGCCAACAGAGCCTGCCAGGAATCAATCCTGTGGGGAGAGTTCTGCCCACAGGCTCTGCTGGACAGCCTGGTTTAGACTGGACTGTCTAATAGAACCTGCCCAAGAGCAGTGTTCCCTCTAAGCTGAGTTAGCGTGAGCTAGTTCACAGATTTTTAGCCTCCAGGTCATAAATTTTTGTCTTGGCTCAAGAAAAATGGCCCCAGAGCACACTAATTTATGCAGTAGCTCACAACTTTAATGCCAGTAGCTCACAAAGTAGAATTTTTGTTCACAAGACTCTGCAGCTTAGAAGGAACATTGCCCAGGAGCCAATTCTGCAGGAAGAGTTCTCTTTGCAGGCTCTTCTGGGCAGTCTGGATTAGACCAGACTGCCCAACAGAGCCTGCCAAGGAGCTGATCCTGTGGGGAGAGTTTTTCCCTGCAGGCTTGGCTGGGGCTCTGCTAGGCAGCCCAGTTTTGCTGGTAATTCTCTAATATAGTCAGGATTTTTTTCAGTTCTTCCAAAAGTAGACCTACATGGAATGTCATAGATTGCTTATTGTTGTTGTTTTTTTACATAACTCCCTTGAAGCCTATATCAACTAAGTGTCCCTTATCTTTACCATATCACACCTCTTTATTTCCCTCATCAGGGCAAATGTGCAAGAAAACAATCAACTCCATGGATCAACAACAATTCCCTTTCCCCATCACTCTCCCATTTTACCAGACCTTACAGCAAAGGCCCTGTCAGTGTATTGAGTCCTCCTTCCACAGCATGACAGAAGCAAGAAGAAGCAGGTGGATCTACCATGACAGTATCTGACAGGTCAGGTCAGATCAACCCTGTGAGTGAGCCGGTTCTGGCTGGACTGTAACCAGGGGAAAGCACCTGCTGAAGTCAGCAACTGTATGGACTGCCTTGATTGGCTGTACTGTATATATAAGGACTACTGTGCCAGACAGTATTTCTCTCAGTCGAGAGTTGGTTCCTGGTGCAGCACTTTGTCACTCAGTTTAATGTTATTCACTGCACTAGTTGTATTGTATATAGTCTGTAAATACACTACTTTTATACTAGGTGCTGGTGTGTGGCTCAACTTCTTTCCAGAGTATACTCTTGGACAGTTCTCTGTTTTGCACTCTGCACATGCACCACCAATAGGCCCTGGCCCTTCCAGAGCAGTACAGGCAATGCAGCAAGGACTCAAGCCAGGGCTAAGTAAGGAAGCAAAACTAAAGTATTGACTTACTTTCCACTGCTACAGACGACACTGAGCAGCAGGTTCTGCTACTTTTATGAGTCTCTAATTGGTCAAGAAACCTTTTAAGAATCCATTGCCCAAGTTCGTCAATCATTCCTTATTTTAATATGTCTAACTCTCCTTCTATAGTTTTGCTTTGGGCAACCGTGGGCTTTGGCTGATAAAAGAACCTTTGCCTTTAAGAGGATTGAGTGGTGGAACTCTCTAGTGTGAGTGTAAGAGGAACTTGGAAAAGACAAGCAAGCAAAAAAACTAAGATTGATTAAGGAGGGAGCTGACAACCTGCAAGCCCTGGACTGGTATGAAATTCAGTAAGGCTTTTGTTTTACTACTAATACTGTAAAGGAAGCAAGCAGTAAGGAACTGAACTAGGTAGGCACTGCCTCCTTTGTCCTTACAGACCAGTTGCCCCTGCTTGGATGCTTTAATTCGAATTTCTAGAAATGTGCTCTTTTCCTAGTGGCATGGTGGCTTAGGATAGCAGATACACATTTTATACATTTTCTGCATCCCTCAGGTTTGTGAGGCACTTGCCTTGCCCTTGTTACAGCTATTAATCTAGATGTGCAGGCATGGGAACAATAGGTGTAAACCTCCTCCTGACAACATATGTAGGTGATTGCATTCTGAATGCCTATATGGCCTGGAGAATTTGAACAATCCATTTTAAGCATTGCCACAAGAAAGGGATGAAATTGGGTAGGTTAAAGTTACTTTGTTCTAATCACAGAGCGGGAATATGGTCACTCCTCAGTTATCTCCTCAATACCGGAAATTCACTACAAACTCTTCTCTGCATTCACTTATCAAGTGTGGCAAGATCCAGATGTGGGCACAGACTTCAGGGGTGGCATCCAGCTTCTTGAATCTTCTACCAAAGTTCGTGTGTCTATCCCTTCTTTCTGCTCGTCCTTGTCAGTTTAAAATCTTTCTGAAAACACTTGCTAGTTAGTGCTCTTTCCTGCTTTGCCATTTTGCTTTTAGTCTGCTCTTATGCTATTGCTTTCTAATGTACCCTGTGCATTCCTTTTACATTCCCAACCTGTGAAGAAAAAGCAACAAGTAAATAAATAAAATAGTTGTATTAATGAGGGGAAGGTTGCAGCCATATATAAACAAAACCAAGAACAATTATGATGTATTGCAGAGGTAGTTCTGCAGTCATGGCATGCTGTTTTGCAGAAAAATGACTGGCAATTCTTAGCAAGGAAAGGTCATATTTCAACATAACACTTACCAAAAATGAAAGAAGAGTATCACTAGATAAGAGCAGAGGCTTGACATGAAGAAAAAAGTTGTGTGGATTCTACAATGATTTTCTGCTTCTAATAAAACCTGAAATTCCACAAATCAAGGATACAGAAATGCTGAAAAGAAATGGGGTTGACAATTGCAGCTCCTCTTCTAGTAGATGGTGATAACATGCTGCTAAAGCACCACAAATAACAAGGACAGATAAAATTCCAAGGGTAGGAAAACAACATTTTAATGGCTTCTTGTTTTCTATAACCAAAATAGTGCGTAGTGGGAATCCTTGGAGAGATGTTCCAAATGGTCTGTAAAAATTGTTCTACCCACTAACCTCCATAGGTTTGTTGTAATAAGAATCTGTGGTTTGCTTCAAAGAAAAACTGAACAGAGGCAGCAGAATTTAAGCAAAAAGGCACAAGTCTTAGGTTGTTTCTTGGGTAACCAGGGATGCAGTATCTGGAAGTAAGTCCCACTGAGTAAAATGGGACTTACTTCTGAGTAAACATGCATAGGATTGTACTGTAACTTCAGTGAGTTCAGGATGATGTCTCTACTTTTTATTATACTGTCCAGGTTCACCATAGCTGTCCTCCCAAGGAGCAAATGTCTTTTAATTTCATGGCTACAGTCACCATCTGCAGTGATCTTGGATCCCAGAAATGTGAAGTCTGTCACTACTTCCAAGACTTCCCCTTCTATTTGCCAAGGTGTGATGGGGCCAGATGCTGTGATCTTAGTTTTTTTGATGTTTAGTTTCAAGTCTATTTTTGTGCTCTCCTCTTTCACCCTCAACAAGAGGTTCTTTAGGTCCTCCTCACTTTCTGCCATTAGAGTAGTGTCATCTGCATATCTAAGGTTGTTGATGTTTTTCCCGGCAATCTTAATTCTGGCTTGTGCTTCATCCAGGCCAGCATTCTGCATGATGTACTATGCATATAAGTTAAATAAGCAGGGTGACAATATACATCCTTGTCGAACTCCTTTTCCTATTCTAAAACAATCATTTGTTCCATATCCCATTCTGACAGTTGCTTCATGACCCTTATATAGGTTTCTCAGGAGATATGTGAGGTAGTCTGGTACTTCCATCTCTTTAAGGACTTGCCACAGTTTGTTGTGATCCACACAATCAAAGGCTTTAGCATAGTGAATGAAGCAGAAATAGATATTTTTTTTCTTGATATTCCCGTGCTTTCTCCATAATCCATCGAATGTTGGCAATTTGATTTCTTGTTCCTCTACCTCTCTGAAACCCAGCCTGAACTTCTGGTAGTTCCCGATCTACGTGCTGCTGAAGCCTAGCTTGTAGGATCTTTAACATGACCTTGCTGGCATGTGAAATTAGTGCAATGATGCGAAAGTTTGAACATTCCTTGGCATTACCCTTTTTGGGGATTGGAATATAACCAGTCTTTTCCAATCCTGCAGCCACTGTTGTGTTTTCCAAATTTGTTGACATAGTGTGTGCATCACTTTAACAGTATCATCTTTTAGGACTTTGAATAGCTCAACTGGGATACCACCATCTCCACTCGCTTTATTGTTAGTAATGCTTTCTAAAGCCCATTTGACTCTCCAGGATGTCTGGCTCAAGGTCATCGATTTCACTGTCATGGTTGTCCGGGACATTGAGATCCTTCTTGTATAATTCTTCTGTACAATGTCACGAACCTCCATCCATAGTTCTTCAGGCACTCTCTCTATCAACTCTAGTTCCTTAAACCTATTCTTCACCTCCACTGTATATTCACAAGGGATGTGATCAAGGTCAAACCTGAATGGTCTAATGGCTTCCCCAGTTTTCTTCAGTTTAAGCCTGAATTTTGCAATGAGTAGCTCATGATCTTAGCCGCAGTCAGCTCCAGGTCTCGTCTTTGACCGCAGAGTGTATAATCAATCTGATTTCTGTGTTGCCTATCAGGTGATGTCCAAGTGTAGAGTCGCCTTTTAGGTTGTTGGAAGAGGGTGTTCGCTATGACCAGCTTGTTCTCTTGACAAAACTCTATTAGCCTTTGCCCAGCTTCATTTTGTTCTCCAAGGCCAAACTTGTCAGTTGTTCCGGTCACCTTTTGACTTCCTACTTTGGCATTCCAGTCCCCTATGATGAGAAGGACATCTTTTTTTGGTGTTAATTCTAGAAGGTGTTGTAGATCTTCATAGAACTGGTCCACTTCAGCCTCTTCTGTATCAGTGGTTGGGGCATAGACTTGTATTACTGTGATATTGAATGGTTTGCCTTGGATATGGACCGAGATCATTCTGTCATTTTTGAGATTGTATCCCATTACTGCCTTCCTCATTCTCTTGTTAACTATAAAGGCCACACCATTTCTTCTACAGGACTCTTGGCCACAATAATAGATGTAGTGATCCTCTGAGTTAAATTCACCCATTCCCGTCCATTTTAATTCACTGATTCCCAAGATGTTGATGTTCAGTCTTGCCATCTCTTGTTTGACCACATCTAGCTTACCTTGATTCATAGATCTTATATTCCACGTTCCGAAGCAGTATTGTTCTTTGAAGCATCAGACTGTTCTTTCACCATCAGACACATCCACAGCTGAGCGTCCTTTCAGCTTTGGCCCAGCCACTTCACTCTTTCTGTGGTTACTTGAATGCTCTTCCCCGGTAGCATATTGGGCACCTTCTGACCTGAGGGGCTCATCTTCCAGCACCATATCTTTTGGCCTTTGTTTCTGTTCATGGGGGTTTTTTGGCAAGGATACTGGAGTGATTTGTCATTTCCTTCTCCAATGGATCAGGCTGCGTTCTCAGCTGTGGCCTGTCCATCTTGGGTGGCCCTACATGGCATAGCCCACAACCTCATTGAACTGTGCAAACCCTCTCACCATGACAAGGCAGCAATTCATGAGAGGGATTGTCAGTGAGTTTAGAATGCTGTAATTCTGTTTAGGGTTGTATCATATGTACATAATTCACATGGGCATAATTGATAATGTTCTGATGGCAAAATGTTACTGTTTGCCTAGTGGAGAATCATGTGTTGTAGAACTACAATTATAATTCTTTAGTGGTTTTATTCTATGATCCTAAAATGCTGCCTTCTGCCTGTGTGTGAGTAATATTTCCCATAATCAACGACACAATTCCATAAAAGGATTATTATCTTGTTTTTTCTCACATCATTAAAGTCCAGTAAATATCCACCATATTTTTGTTCAAATCAAGCTTAGCTTTGATGGAAGCTTTTGGAAAATAAGGAAAAAATTTTGAAAGAAGGAAAGTTGTTATTTATGTTAAACCCTCTAAACCAGTGTGCAGAAAGAATGTGCATATGGATTATATGCTAAAGATTTTATTCAGGATCAAATTGTGTTTGTCTTGTTTATGTTTTTATTAAAATTAATATTATTACATGCTTTAATATGACATTTCCAGATGATGTTCCCATTAGTTTCTGTCCTTTTTTTTTTTGTATTTCTATGTGTGTGTGTGTGTGTGTGTGTGCATGTATACACTTGGAAGTCATGGCAACGTATGGTGATTGACCCTTGCTGGGGGCCTGGAGGATATTCAGGAAGGTGGCTGAATAAAGCCTGACCCTGTTTCCTGACTCCTGGTATTCCTTGGAGATCGCTCACTCAAGTACTTGCCAGAGTTGACCCTCCTTAGTTTCTAAGATCTGACAAGATTGGGCTTGCCATGGCTACCCAGGTCAGGGTATTCTCATTGGTTTAAATAGAAAATACAGGAAAATACCTGTAACATTTTTGTCTCCCAAACAACTGAGATGAAATTCTCAGAGATTCTGTTCCTCACCCAAGGGATCTTTTGCCCTCCAATGATCGGGGAATATAGGAACACAAAACTTTCTTGATGGTTCAGATTAGTCCAAAATCTTGTTTTACACAGTAGCCAATCTGATATCCTAAAGCAAGGGTTCCCAACCCCTGAGCCATGGACCGGTACTGGTTCTTGGCCTATTAGCAACTGAGCCATCAGTTGTATAATTATTTCATTATATATTACAATGTAATAGAAATAAAGTGCACAACTGTATCATCCTGAAACCACCACCCCTGCCCAGTCCATGGAAAAATTGTCTTCCACTAAACTGGTCCCTGGTTTCAAAAAGGTTGGGGACCACTGAGGACCAAGAAGAGAGTAGCTCTTAGAACTGACATTCAAAGGTCTACCAACTCTGGTTCTGGAGGTTCACATTAGTCCTCATAGCTAATAGCCATTGATGGACCTATCTGGCAAGTAGGAAATACATCCTTGCTCTATGAAGTGGTAGAAAATGCTATTGCAGCCCATTTATGGCAACTGCAGAGGGTTTTAAAGGCAAGAGACATACAGAGGTAGTTTGCCATTGCCTGCCTCTGCATAGCAATCTTCAACTTCCTTGGTGGTCTCCCATCCAACTGTTAACCAGGACTGACCCTCCTTAGTTTCTGAGATCTGATGAGACCACACTAGTCTGGGCTATCCAGGTCAGGAGTCATTGCTTTGTTGACAATTAAAATTTTCAGCCACTTATCAAAATATTTACAGCAGTGCTGGGTTTTAATAGCAGTAGTTTATTTAACTGTTGATGTTCAGATGTTTGTTCCATTAGGAAACCTGTAGTCTGTTGTTGGGCAGACTAGGCTCATAAAGAGGAAGAGAAGAAAATGTGGAAAAGAAAGATGGAGGAGAAGATAGAGCAGAGGCTATAAGAACAGAAGAATAACACCTTCTGTTAAGAATCCTGCCTTATGTTGTTCCCTTGTCTGTATCAAGTTACATAAAATAGCCACATAATCATCACACCAAGATAAATAGGGGAAAAGCAGACTCTAGGGATAGGCACGAACCAGCTCATGAATGAAAATTCACAACAAATTTTGGTAGCTGGTTCATGCTTTGTGAATCAAATTCATGTCAGGTCATCCAGCATGCTCTTCCACAAGCTTTCAAGCTGCTTGTGGAGGTTCATGTCAGCACATTTCCAGACAGACTGCCTCTGCTCACTCAAAATGTTTACAGAACTTCAAAGCAACAACTTGGAGATCATGTAGAGGAGCATTAGGGGAGGTCCCCTGAGACTTCAATGTCTCTAGCTTGCACAAGATCCATTCTATACACTTCTGAACCTTCTGAACCAATGCCTATCAAAATGACTCCCTGTCAGCTGTCATTTTGACAGATGTGGTTTAGGAGGTTCAGGGAAATGGATCCTGTGCAAGCTAGAGATACTAAACTTGCAGGGAATCTCCAGATGATTTGTGAGCTGAATAAAAAAATTGTGATGGTCTATAGTTTGCAAATGAGGCACATCACAAACCATTTTCCTGGTTCATGCCCATCCCTAGCAGGCTTTGCTTCCCTTCATCTGCACATGGTTGCTTTTATACAGAAGCTTCACCTGTGAATGGGGAAATTCATTTGTTTTGGGTCCTCCCACACTGCTTGTTATAATTGCAATTGAAGAAGAGATCTCAGACCCTGAATTAGTAGCCCTTCTCACTGAAAGATATGATCTGTTCTTTTTTTCCCACTAGTCTTACTTGTGTATGTTTATTGTTTATTCTTTACTGTGGGGGGAAGCCTTATGCCTATAACTGTAGGTGTGCTTCCTAATAACTTCCTAATAATGATGGAGTATTCTCTCTTAGAATGTGTACAACAGCTCAAGCAAAATTCTTTCTTGAGAAAGCTCTTCCACAAATAGGATGATTGGGGAAAGGGAAAATATACTTGCTCTGTACATGCCTAGTGGAATGATTCTGTTTGGTACAAAAGTAGAAAGAGTTGACAAAAGTCTATGTCAAGCACGCATGTGCTGAAACAGTCTTCCCTCACCGCACCAGGGAAATGGGATGTTAAACATGAGATGCAGAAATTTAAAACTGAAAGTAGAGTACAGTTTCAAACATCATGGCACACCAAAAATAATGCTTGAATGTGACCTTTTCAGTCTTGTGCTAAAACCAAACAGAAATTCATTGAGATTAGTTAGATTTGAGTCCAGTAGCACCTTAGAGACCAAAAAGATTTTCAAGGTATAAGCTTTCAAGAGTCAAAGTTTCCTTTGACTGTCTGATGAAGGGAGCTTTGACTCTTGAAGGCTTATACCCTGAAAATCTTCTTGGTATCTAAGGTGCTACTAGATTCAAAACTAGATGTCCTACTGCAGACCTACATGACTGCCTTCTGAAACAAGAATATAAGAGAAGCCATGTTGGATCAGGCCAATGGCCCATCCAGTCCAACACTCTATGTCACACAGCAGCCAAAAAAACCCAGGTGCCATCAGGAGGTTCATTAATGGGGCCAGGACACTAGAAGCCCTCCCACTGTTGCCCCCCATGTCACTAGACTGTGTCTGTATTTACCAAATGTGTTGACCTCATTTTCTTGGTTCACTTTCATATCCCAAGAAAACATACCACCCAGCTGTTTAAAAGCAGTTTAGCAAGTTTTCTTTAATCCTACAGTTCTGCAGCACAAGTTGGAGTTTGAGCCTGAAGTACATCTTTTGCCTGAAGAGAATAAGCAGTGAGAGTGCTTTGGTCTGGAAAATTATGTTTTGTTACAGTTTATGGAACACTGGTTGGTTTTGTGGGCTGCTGAACAATTCTTGTAGTGAAGAACATAAACTTTTGCTGAACTCCTGGTGTGTTTCTGCACAGCAAGTACATTAGCCTATCGGTTACTAAAGCGAAGGAGCCAATGCAATAACAAAAATGAAATATCAAGGCAGTAGTGCAGTTGTTCAGTAAAATGTGTTTTATACTCCCACAGCCAAAATTTCTTTTACTTTGGAGCCTGTTGGCTCCTCCCACCCCTGCCGTGTGTTATCCCCAGCAAGCAAGAGGCATCTGCTGCTCAGCAAACGTTTTATCCCGACTGTGATTGATGCTGGTATTTCGTCTGTCAGTGTCAGTTGCTGTGATAATCTGAATCAACCTTTTTTTCTTTTTAATGCTGGCTTTGGCATTATGGAATCTACAAAAACATCTGCTAGATACATTGTTTCTCTGGATGAGTGTGAAGCAATTTGGGCTCATGCTTACTGCAATCTCTTCTTCAGCCCATCTGACTTCCATATATTGGAGTTCATGGCTTGGATCCAAAACAACATTTCTACAAGTGTAAGGATTTCACCCCGTGGGGCACAACTTTCTTTCTCCTTCTCCTCCAGTATAAATTGTATCCTGAAATGCTATCCTGGGGGCATTTGGGGGATTTGATCTTGGTTAACCCAGATACTCTAACCCTTATACAACACAATGTACACTGTAAATGTGTATTCTGAGTACTGAAATAAATGATCTGTGATGCAATTGAACAAATCATGTCTACTGCACATGCAACATGACTGAATAGCTCAGCTGTTTTTAATGGCAACATGCCAGAGCTGGGAAAATTTTTAGCCTGGGGCAAATTGCATTTTCACTCTTCCTCCTGTCAATTTATCCATAGGTGGGGGAAAAATTATTGCACATAGAAAGAACAAAAGCAGCAAATATCTGTCCAGTTACCTCTGTAGGACACACTTTTTCCCTGCTGAAGACTGTCAGAGCACTGTAGATACATCACCATCATCTTTGAGCAAGAAACAAGCAAGTGCAGTTTGGAGCAGGGAAACAATAGGTAGGAGGGCATTTTCCCAAGCACTGCCTTTTCCCTGCAGCCCCCAAGCTATGTTTCTTTCTCCCAGAATACGTTTATCCATCCAGATTCATATCTGAGACTCAGCAAAGGGAAAAGCAGTGGAAGGAGAGAAGCTGCATGTGGGAACACGATGGATTCCTTCTCTTCTTCAAATAAACCATTTCACAAGTTGCTTTTCCTGGAAGTGGCCAATGAGGTTTTGCTCTTGCAAGTACATTTTATGACATTGATAGCAATTCAGTCTGTTCCAAGAGCTTAAGCCAAATCCAAGGCCATGGGCTTTGAGAGGAGCACATTACGTTTTGTACACTTTAATACCTTTACATCAAGTTAACAGGGCAAAGGTTAGGCATAAAAAAACAACAGAGTGTATTGATCTTTTTCTTGCTATCAAAGGAATACATCAAGGTTGCTTGCTGGCTCATCTTCTCTTTAACCTGTTTTCAAATCAACATTGTCAGTTTTCTGAGAACCATTTCCTCCCCCACCTCAATCCAGATAATACACTGCCAGCCTGCTTCAAGTCTATCACATGAGGGTGATACCTCCAGGTTTTTTCTTTTTTGTTTGTGGGAATTCAGCTGTTTCTAGCTCAACTTTGGATGTTCAAGGCATGAATGACAACTTCAATTTTGAACAAAGAATTTAGGGGGGCTTATGAAGAGAAGCAGTTACTGAAGCTGCCTTTTGCTCTTTTGTATCTGAAGCTGCCTTTTGCTCTTTTGTATCTGTATTGAAGATCCCCCCATATTTAGCTCCATAATGTTTCTGAGAATAAGTCTCTCGATTAGGTAGAAAAATGTTTTAGCCTGAAATTGGATTTACAACCCTAAAGAAATTAGATAAGCAATTTGCCAGAGACATGCTGTGGTGGAGAAACTTTAGAGTATATTTTGTGAATTTTACTTGGCCATCTTTCATTTTTATACAAAGTATTAACTAATCTTGGAACTTAATTTTAAACTATGTTAATATTCATGTTGGGAATTTTCCATATTTTTGATGATATAAGCCTGAAAAAAACAAAACTTTTTCAGGAATATGTGTGTTTTGCAAGGCTAATACTATGTTGTTAAATTCAAGTGAACTGAAAGTTGATTATTGAGTGCATCCCTACGGTGAAAAACTTAGGATTCCTGTGCTTTGCCTCTGGTGTATGTGCAAAAAGAACATAATATCATAATTTATTTAATTCAGTAATATGAAAGGCATATCTTAATTTCAATGTATATTATTAGAACTTGCACAGTAGGGTTCTGCTGCATTATCTCAAGGTACCAAAGAAAATAGGACCTTTTCAGATTAAATGTTTTTAAAAGAAGTACCTTGTTTTTCCAAGATAGTGAGCATGAGCGGGACCACCATGAAATACACCCAGGGAGCTATCCTAAGAAGATCTGCTCAGAAGTAAGTCCTGTTTTGTTCAATGTGACTTACTATCAAAAAGTGTTCTCAGAATTCTAGCCTCAAAGTTATATCCTTCTAATTGCTGTCTTCACAGAATCCTAGAAATTTTCTGACAATATTTGAAGGTCATGAAGTCAATGGGACTAGAAAGTTATAACTCTGCTTAGGATGGCAATATCACTATGTTTTATCTAGACATGCCATCTTCTTTCTTAGATTTGTGTGTCTTCAGTAGAAGAATCAGCCTGTACATACCTCTGATGAACTAGAAACAGAAACATCAGCAAATCTTTTTTAAAAAATTGGGGCCAATAATAGGTTTCCCAATCCCCGGGTCCCAGAAGGGGACCCCCTAGTTTTACAAGCTCCACCCCACCCCCAGCCAGCTAGCTGGCAGGGGAAGCCCCGCCCCCACAGCCACCATGTACCTCTAGATCTCAGGCAGGTTTAGAAACCTGCAAACAGGTCCCATTTTAAAATGTGTGTGTGTGCCTTTAAATTTGAGCAGGAAGTATTTCATGGGGAAGGGTCAGCAGCAGAGCCTTGTGAGAGCACAGTCCCTCAGTTTGCTTTGCTTTCATTACTGAGTAAGTAAGCCTGTGTGTGTGTGAGAGAGAGAGAGAGAGCAGCATAGCCCCCGTACTTTTCAAATGTCCTTGTGGAGCAACCACAGCCAGTAAATGTGTGTGTGTTTGTGTGAGAGAGAAAGAGAAAGAGAAAGAGAGCATGCACAACCTCTGTGGTTTTCAGACATCTTTGTAGAGCCAGTAAGAGTGTGTGTTTCTCTGTGATTATTTTGCAGTGTTTTCAGAATCTATGTATAGGAACCTGTTTATCGGATGGAGGAAAACTGCACCTCTTTCTCTTTTGATTTGCCACTGTTAGCCTGAAGAACAGGAGTTCCTGTGAGTAAAACCCCAGTGAGATCACAAAAATGTGACCTTTCAAACTCTGTGCATTTTGGCTGTTTTTTGTGTGTTTGCACTTTCGTTTACTAGAATTGCAACTATTGGGGGATGAGGAAATGATGACTATTCAGGTGAACTGCACTGCTGTATTTTTATGTATTTATTTTGGGAATGGGAATGTCTGACTCCACCCCCAAAGTCTCCTGACTCCACCCCCAAAGTCTCCTGGCTCCACACCCAAGTCCTCCAAAGATGAACTTGTGGATCTCCTGACCAAAATATGTCATCTGCCTCCTTCCTGAGGACTGGAAGGTAGCAAATATCACCCCCATCTTTAAAAAGGGTTCCAGAGGAGATCCGGGAAATTACAGGCCAGTCAGTCTGACTTCAATACTGGGAAAGTTGGTAGAAATCATTATCAAGGACAGAGTGAGTAGGCACATTGATGAACACAAGTTATTGAGGAAGACTCAGCATGGGTTCTGTTAGGGAAGATCTTGCCTCACTAACCTGTTACAGTTCTTTGAGGGGGTAAACAAACATGTGGACAAAGGGGACCCAATAGATGTTGTTTACCTTGACTTCCAGAAAGCTTTTGATAATGTTCCTCATTAAAGGCTCCTTAGTAAGCTGGAGAGTCATGGAGTAAAAGGACAAGTCCTCTTGTGGATCAAAAACTGGCTAATTAATAGGAGAGTGAGTATAAATGGGCAATCTTCGCAGTGGAAGACGGTAAGCATTGGCGTGCTGCAGGAGTCAGTACTGGTTCCCATGCTCTTTAACTTGTTAATTAATGATTTGGAGTTGAGAGTAAGCAGTGAAATGGCCAAATTTGCAGATGACACTAAATTGTTCAGGGTGGTAAGAACCAGAGAGAATTGTGAGGCACTCCAAAGGGATCTGTTGAGACTGGGTGAGTGGGCATCAACGTGGCAGATGAGGTTCAATGTGGCCAAGTGCAAAGTAATGCACATTGGGGCCAAAAATCCCAGCTACAAATACAAGTTGATGGGGTGTGAACTGGCAGAGACTGACCAAGAGAGAGATCTTGGGGTCATTGTAGATAACTCACTGAAAATGTCAAGACAGTGTGAGATTGCAATAAAAAAACCCAATACCATGCTGAGAATTATTAGGAAGGGAATTGAAAACAAATCAGCTAGTATCATAATGCCCCTGTATAAATTGATGGTGCGGCCTCACTTAGAATACTGTGTACAATTCTGGTCACTGCGCCTCAAAAAGGATATTATAGCATTGGGAAAAGTCCAGAAAAGGGCAACTAGAATGATTAAAGGTTTGGAACACTTTCCCAGTGAAGAAAGGTTAAAACACTTGGGGCTCTTTAGCTTGGAGAAACGTCAACTATGGGGGGACATGATAGAGGTTTACAAGATTATGCATAGGATGGAGAAAGTAGAGAAAGAAGTCCTTTTTTCCCTTTCTCACAATACAAGAACTTGTGAGCATTCAATGAAATTGCTGAGCAGTCGGGTTAGAATGGATAAAAGGAAGCACTTCTTCACCCAAAGGGTGATTAACATGTGGAATTCACTGCCACAGGACATGGTGGTGGCTACAAGCATAGCCAGCTTCAAGAGGGGAATGACTAAAAATATGGAGCAGAGGTCCATCAGTGGCTATTAGCCACCACGTATTGTTGGAACTGTCTGGGGAAGTGATGCTCTGTATTCTTGGCTCTTGGGGGGGGGGGGGGCAAAGTGGAAGGGCTTCTAGCCCCACTTGTGAACTTCGGGGTTTTTGGCCACTGTGTGGCAGAAAGTGTTGGACTGGATGGGCCATTGGTCTGATCCAACATGGCTTCTCTTATGTTCTTATATTTTCTGAATTAGACTGGGCAACCCTAGCCAATAATCTTTCAGCTGAAAGGTAAATCTAGTATTTTCAAAGCAGAAGAGTAGGACAGCCCTCCTAAACCAGAAGAGGTGTAAGTCCAGAGACTGAAATCATACTAGAAAAAAAAGTAAGCCTGAGATTAGAATTCAAATGTGGAAAGATGAATCAAAGTCATGCTTAGGGGAACAGTAGATGTAGCAAGTCCTGTTGCAAGCTGAATTAAGAAAACAAGTAGGAAAACACATATCTGTGTTCATTACGTTATTGGATAACTAAAAGAGAATTGTAACAGGGAACAGTCATCTACAGAATTAGATCATTACCAACCTGTTTTTATATGGTGAAGAGTATAAAACGCTGGTATAACTTTTCTCTCAGTAACATTAAATAATCAATATTTAATTATGTACACTATCACTGCTCAACAAAGCCCCCTCCTACCTATCTCTGCTTTCATTTTGCCAGTGCCTGGGTTCTTTCAATGTATTCTATTCTTTGCTCTTGTGAGACACTTTTTAATATAATTATTGCAGATGATGTAATGTTTTCCGAAGACATACAGTCCACATTTTTCATCAGCCATGTTGACTCAATAATGTGTTCCCTTGTTAAGGGTATTGATCACTTTCCTGTCCCAAAGTCTTCCGAACACTTCAGACTTTACTTCTTAATGATGCTCCTGAACTGAACATGCTAAAAATGTGATATGTAATATTTGCAAATATGTTTTTAATACACATGATTGATAGAGTACATGAAGGGAACACCCTACTACCTATAGTTCCCTGGGGTACATACTTGTATATGAAATACTTTGGCCGTGTTATATGTAGCAGCGTTTTTAATAGGGTAGGAACAGAAAAACTACAGACAAACTTCAAGAGTACTTGAATCTAGATTCAACCAGATTAGTACTTTAATCTAGAATCAACTTGAATCTAGAGTGCTGTGCTCATATGCCTCAGAGGGGTACAAACTGAACTATCCTACCACATTTTACTCAACTTTGACCCAACTCTCTTCAATGGGGCCTTGCCTGGCTCGAAGAACAGACAGCGTTGATGCTTGTGCGCAGGGGTCATTTTGTAGAAAAAATGGGTGGTGGGCGGGGAGGGCGGGATATAAAAATAAAATATTATTATTATTATTATTATTATTATGGAGCTCATCCAGGGATTGTTATGCAGCTGCACATACTATTCAATGAGGTGGAACTCTTAGGTCGTTTTCGCACTCACCTCCAGCCGGCGTGACCCCCCTCTTCACCGCGCAGGATCTGCGCGGATTTCGCACTAAATGCCGCGGAGCAGCCTTTTGCTCCGGAAACTCCCGTCGCAAAAGCCGCTCAAACGTAAATCACCAAAAAGCAGTTTGTCGTTTGAGCGGCTTTTGCACCAGGAGTTTCCGGCGCAAAAGGCTGCTCCGCGGCATTTAGTGCGAAATCCGCACAGATCCTGCGCAGTGAAGAGGGGGGTCGCGCCGGCTGGAGGTGAGTGCGAAAACGACCTTAGAAAGTTTCAGGAGCTGCACTCCTGTGAGCTCCCACTGAATCTGAGGCCTGCTTGTGCAGGTGATTCAGACCCTGTGGCAAACAGACCTGGACTGTCCCTGATGTTTTGAGTGGACTCAGGTGTTTTGGAGCACTCACAAGGCACTGCGGATTGTAAAGAACATCATTCATCACTGATGATAGTTATATTTTAACTCCAGGATTTTTTGGGGAATATCAGGTGCTGCTTGCTCTCTTTGTGTTCCCTAAATTTTGTGTCTAATTAGGTAGTGGTAGGAAGTATTTTTTCTCCTCTCCCCCCCCCCCCTGCTTATTTAAATGTATTAGTCTTACTAGGGAGAGGATAGTAAGAGATAGATTGGGTGGGAGGGAGTATGACATAGGAGTTTTTAATCCACCTGCTTGAATGCAATTGAATGTTTTTGGACCATTGTTTATTGTACAAAATTATTTGCTGTTCTGTGGATTGCTGGGGTGGGCAGGGGTGGAGGAGGGAATTAGAGGGTGGAACAAGATAACATCATTCATGATGCCAGCACTAGGCTGGGGATCCCAATGATTGAGGATAGAGGGAGGTATGGCAGTGGGAGAAGGTTTTAGAAAGGAAGGAGACAGAGATATAAGTATGCTCAGCCTCCTTCTAAATTTCATCTTATCCAGAGGCACATCGGCATGAAGGCTAGGAATTTAAACTCCCATTCAACACTGATGCAGTGCGATGCCAGATCCATTAATAATAAGACCAAAACACTGCAGGATTACCTAATAGTGCAGAATGTGGATCTGGCTTGTGTTACCGAGACCTGGTTATGGGAGGATGAAACTGTTGCCTTACAGGAACTGACCCAACCCCCCCGGTTATTTAATCTTTCACCCATCCTGAATTCAGGGGCAGAGCGCCGGGTAGTCTTACTCATCTGGGAGGATTCCTCTTTCACCATTTCCCCCCAAAGGTCACCAACATTGATTATGTTGGCCTTGTGTGGGATGCTGAGGTGAGTTTGGCTGGTGTACTGAGCACCTAGCACACCCACAGACAGTCTGCTGAGCTTTTTGGAGGCCATAGCCAACTGGGACCTGGAATTCCCAAGGTTTTTAATCCTTGGGGACTTCAATGTCTATGCTGATGAGGCTGCAGCCGCCACTCAGGCTTCAGACCTGGTATCTTCCATGGCAACACCAAATTTGTTTCAGGTCCCACACATCAAGCTGGCCACACATTGGATTTAATCTTTGGTGCAGGGATAGATGTAAATCTGACTTCAAAGGAGGAAATGCCATGGTCAGACCACTTGGCTTTGAAGGCCCACTGGGGTGTTTCTACCCCTCTATGGGTTTGGAGGCCATGGCTGAGTGGTTAAAACACAGTAGTTTGAAACTGAATCCAATTAGGATGGAGGTTCTGTGGCTGGAAGGGGATGCTTTGGGATTGGGGCATAAATTACCAGCTCTTGATGGAGCTCCACTGACACTGGTGCAAAAAGCCTGGGAGTGATCTTGGACCCTTCTTGTCTATGGAGGCCCAAGTCATGCAAACTGCCAAGTTGGCATTCTTTCATGTATGCCAAACTTGGTGATTGTCTCCTTACCTGTTGTGCCCCGACCTAGCCATGTTAATCCATGCAATGATTACTACCAGGCTAGACTACTATAACTCACTTTATGCTGACCTGCCCTTGAGACTGACCTGGAAGTGCAAACTAGTCCAGAATGTTGCGGTGCAACTCCTGTGCTAAACAATTTTATTTGGTAATATATGGTAATTATATCCAATACTAATAAAAAATGAATATACATTTACTACCTTTCCCATACATTACGCTTTTCCCTCCTCCCCTCCCCCCAAATCTTGACTTCCACCGGTGCCAATTACCTAAAATTCTAATATCAAAAGGTATCTTTAACTTTAAAAGAATCTTATAAAATAAAAAAGGAAGAATGAATATATATATATATATATATATATATATATATATATATATATATATATATATTTTTTTTTTTTGCAGAGAAAATAGAAAAAAACACAGTTCTTATACTTTATAAAGTCCCACCCAGTTATTCTAAAAACCTAAGTGGTATTTTCAAAAATCACCCAATGGCCTTTTACTTTCCATTCTTTTTCTATATATCTTCTGAGTTTATCCCAATCCATTTTAAATCCCTCTAAATCATAGTCTTTCAAGATTTTTGTAAGTTTATCCATTTCACTCCATGACATAACTTTTACAATCCAGTTCCATTTTTCTGGTATTTTATCTTGCTTTCATAACTGCGCATATCATGTCCCAATAGGAAAGTCTCTGGAGTTCTCTTAAATTCATATCCCATGATTCTAGAAATTTCTTGTTGAATCATTTGCCAAAACTGTTTCGCTCTTTCACAAGTCCACCACATATGGTAGAAAGAACCTTCGTGCTTTTTACATTTCCAACATCTATCTGGCATCTTATTGTTCATTTTTGCTAACTTTTTAGGAGTCATATACCACCTGTACATCATTTTATAACAGTTTTCTTTGATATTATATGTCAAGATTTTCATAGTGTTCTTCCACAAGTATTCCCATGTTTCCATCTGTATTTCTTTATTAACATTAATTGCCCATTTTATCATTTGAGATTTTACTACTTCATCTTCAGTAGACCATTTCAGTAATAGTTTATATAGTTTTGAAATCAACTTTTAATTATCTCCAAGCAGAACTTTTTCCAATTCAATTTGCTCTTTTCTTATTCCTTCACTTTTAATATCGCTTTCCACCAAGTTCTTAATTTGTTGAATTTGAAACCAATCATATTTATTACTTAATTCTTCCATCTTTAGTTCAATTTTACCACCTTGAATTTTCAGTATTTGACCATATGATAACCACTTTCCTTCACCTTCAGCATATATTTTTATTATTTCCATTGGCACTATCCACAACAGCTTTCTCTCATCTCCATATTTTTTGTATTTCACCCATGTATTTAACAAATTTCTCCTTATATAATGGTGAGAGAAAAAGCCGTCCATTTTACTTTTACTATAATGCATATATGTGTGCCACCCAAATTTGTTTCCATTTCCTTCTAATGCTAAAAGTTTTTTATTTAACAGAGTTATCCATTCTTTTATCCACCCCAAACACACCGCCTCATGGTATAATTTTAAATATGGTAGTTGAAATCCACCTCTTTCTTTAGCAACTGTTAACACTTTCATTTTAATTCTTGATTTCTTCCCAGCCCACACAAATTCCACAATTTTCCTTTGCCATTTAATAAATTGTTTATTATCCTTCACAATTGGAATTCTTTGAAACAAATACATTATTCTCAGTAGAATATTCATTTTTATTGCAACTATTCTTCCCAATAACGACAGATTAAGTCTACTCCATTTTAACATGTCTTCTTCCATTTTATGCCATAGCTTTTCATAATTATTTTTATATAAGTTAATATTTTTCATGGTAATTTCCACACCTAAATATTTTACTTTAGTCGTAACTTCACACTCTGTTAAGCTCTGTAATTCTTTCTGTTTTTCAGTTCTCATATTTTTACACAAAATTTTTGATTTCTCTTTGTTTATATAAAATCCAGCCAGTTCACCATATTCTTGTATTTTACTCAAGAGCAGTGGCGTTACTTTTAATGGATTTTCATTTATGAACATAACGTCGTCAGCAAATGCTCTATATTTATAGGAAAATCCCTTCAATTTCAGTCCCTCTATCTCTTTATCCTCCTGAATTTGCATCAGCAAAATTTCTAGTCAGTATAAACAACAACGGAGTTAGAGGGCAACCTTGTCTCGTTCCTTTGCTGATCATCATATACTCCATTAAATCTGTATTAATACAAAGTCTTGTCCATTGTTTAGTGTATACTGCTCTTACCATTCTAATAAAATTCTCTCCCAATCTCAGTTTCTCCATCACCACAAACATAAAGTCCCAATTTAAATTATCAAAAGCTTTCTCTGCATCTGCAAAGAATAGCGCCACTTCTTTTTCAGGATGTCTTTCGTAGTATTCTACAATATTTACAACAGTTCTGATATTGTCTCTTTATTTGTCTCCTTGGAAGAAATCCTGCTTGTTCTTCTTTAATAAATTTCACCAAGAATTTTTTTAAGCCTTTCTGCTAGTATTCTCGTGTATATTTTATAATCCACATTTAACAATGAAATTGGTCTATCATTTTTTACATCTGTGATATCTCTATCTTCTTTTGGAATCAAAGAAATCACTGCTTCTTTCCATGTATTCAGTACTTTCCCTTCCATTTTTACAATATTCATCAATTTGTGCAGTTTAGGTATTAACCCTTCTCTGAGGACTTTATAAAATTTTACTGTAAATCCATCTGGACCAGGTGCTTTCCCCATTTTCATTACATTTATTGCTGTTTCAACTTCCATTTTTCTATCGGTTCATTTAAGACTTTTCCCATATTTTCTGACAATGGAGCCACATTAATTCTTTGCCAATATACCTCCAACTTTTCTTTACTTATTTTCATTTTTTTAAACAATTTGGCATAATATTTAAAAAATTCCCTTTTTATTCCTTCCTGATCTACAATTTCTTTTCCACCAACCTTTATTTTGCTTATAATTTTAGCTTCTCTTTTCTTTTTTTTTCAATTGCTAAGCCAAATATTTACCAGGGTTATTTGCTCCTTCAAAAGATTTCTGTTCCAGTCTTTTCAGGTTGCACTCTATTTCTTTATTCAACAGATGTCCCAGTTGTGTCTGCAACATTGTAATTTTCCTAATAATTTTCTTTTTCCCAGGTCTTTTCTTTAGTTCCATTTCCTTTTTCTTTATTTCATTTTGAATGTCTAGCATTTGTTTCTCTTTTGTTTTTCTGTCTTTATTATTCAATGTAATTAAAATACCTCTCATCACTGCTTTATATGCATCCCATACCATTTGAAATTCCATGTCCTCAGTTTCATTTATTTGAAAAAAAAGCTTTAGTTTCTTTTTCTAGAGATATCCCTATTTCTTTATTTTGTAGTAAATCTTCATTTAACCTCCACCTTCTGGTTTTTTTAATCGACTTAGTTGACCACATTAATGGGTTATGGTCTGCACTTGCTTTAGGAAGAATCTCTATGTTTTTAGTTATAAGTCCTAAGTCTTTTGTACACCATATCAAATCGATTCTTGAAAAGGTATTATGTCTTGCTGAAAAAAAGTTATAGTCCCATACCTCAGAGTTGAACTTCCTCCATAAATCCTCCAAGTTTTCTTGTTTGACTAATTCAAAAAAAGATTTTGGCAGTTTTCCTTCCTTGTTATTTTTATTCCTCCCCAATCTATCCAATGTATTTTTAATTGTACCATTAAAATCTCCCATTATTATAATTTGTTCATATGAAACTTGATCTAGCTGTTGCGTTATTTCTTTAAAAAAAGAATCTTTCGCACCATTTGGTGCATATAGTCCCAGCAGCAGTGGGGTTTTTTGCATTTAATGTTACTTCCATTGCTAAGTATCTCCCATCATTATCTTTAAAAATATTTTGACTCCAATTCCTGTTTAATATAAAAAAGTACACCTCTCTTTTTTTGTTTAGGCAATGAATAAAATTCCAGACCCAATTGCTTATTCCATAAAAAATTATAATCCATTTGTTTGATATGAACTTCTTGTAAACAATTTATGTTGCATTTTTGTTTTGTAATCCAATGAAATGTTGCTTTTCTTTTTTGAGGTGAATTTAGTCCATTTACATTCCAAGATAGTAATTTGTAATCCATTATGTTTTGTTCTTTAAACTGTGTTGCCAAATTCTTTATGTTCTTCTACAAATCTTCTCAGTTCTTGTACACTTGTAATAGTAATCCTTCTGCCTTGGAGTTTAAAACTTAAATCCTCTGGTAAAATCCATCTATACCTTATATCATTGTCCCGTAATTTCCCTGTTAATTTTTTATACGCCTTTCTATCAGTCAGTACTTTTCTTGGCAGCTCTCTCATAACCCTCACTATGTTGCCTTCCACCACAAAGTTATTTTCAAAACTTTTAGCTATAATTCTTCCCACCATGTTTCGTGTCAAACATTTTACTACCACATCTCTTGGTAATTTGTTTTTCTTAGCATAGAGAGAATTAACTCTATACACATAGTCATATTGGTATTTTGATGTTTCTAAATCATCTTCCAGAAAATCTACAATAATTTTTATTATATAATCCTTCAGATTTTGTTCATTCTCAGGTACTCCTCTCAGACGCACCAGGTTTTCCATCAGCTTACAGTCCTGCAATGCAGCATTCTCTTGCACACTTTTTAAGGTGGAATCAAATTCTTTTACTTTTTTCTCCACATCATCCATTTTTTTTTATGTTACCACAGTTTCATTTTTAAGATCTTCACATTTTTTCTCTAAAGCTACTGTACTAGCTTCAATGTCCTTTTAAATTTATTTCTTGAGTTCCTTCATTCCTTTCATCAGCCTTGCTTCCATAGCCTCTAACTGCTCCTGCATCTTTTCCATTGAAGTGGCCCTTGTAAATATTGGCTTGTGATCTGACATTAACAAATACTCGAAAGTTTGATCTCAGCAAATTGAAAACTATGTATCACATTTAAAAGAACAAGACTTGCCCTTTCCAATGAGCCTAAAATCACCACTCCTGGGGCCCCCCAAGCCGAGATATTAATATTTCAATCTTTTTTGCCCTTCCTTTAATGGCCGCTGATGTTTTTCTATGGTTTCTCAGTCCTAGAGTAGGCTGGCTGATTTGCAATTTGACCTTCTTCCAATGGTTACTTCCTGCTTTACTTGCCTCAAAGTCCCCTTCTCACTGGTAATCAAATCACGCAATGCTACAAAGCGCCACTTCCTGTGGAATTGTACTGACCAGCTATGCTGTGACGATGGGGGTGTTTTTCAGAAACCACAGGTATTCAAAACATTCTTATTTTTTTCACTTTTAAATTCTGTTCTTTAATATTAAATAGTCCCAAACTCACCCCTCCTCCTCTTCTTTATATAAGCATAATATAGTCCTTTTGCCACCTTTTAGTTATTTTTATAAATCCTTCTTTTAGTCCCAGAATGAAAGATAAAAATCAATACCTTCAGCAGCCACTATCCAAGTTGACACCATCCTAATAGTAATCCAGATGTTATTTGTAGTATAGAGGTGCTGGATCCTGGTGAGTTTAAGTCAATTTAATGACTCTGGAGGCCCTCTGCAGATGATGTAACGCACTCGTCGCCAGAGATCCTTCAAAGCTTCAAAGGAGCCCCCTCCAGAGCTCCCTTTCTGCCAAAGTTAATCTCCTCCAAGTTTCCCCAAGCATGTCTTGGACTATTCTCTAGATGCAAAAAGTAGGTAGTAGGCTTTGGATTGCCTTCTCTACCCCCACACAGAGGTTCCAGCTGCCTCCCTTATGAGAAGCAGTTCAGCTCTCCATTTTCCGGCCCCCAGAAGCCCCGTGGCGGTGCAACTCCCGATGGGAACTTCATGGATAGCACATATACAACCTGTGCTGTGCCAGCTACACTGGCTCCCAGTGGAATACTGAGCCAAGTTCAAGGTTCTGGTATTGACCTATAAGGCCTCAACCAGTCAGGAAACAACACATCGACAGGACTGTCTCCTCTGTTATGTCCTTAGGAGAGCATTATGCTCCTTAGACAACAACTTGCTGGTGGCCCCCAGCCCTAAAAACATCTGCCTGTCCTCAAACAGGGCTAGGGCCTTTTCAGCCCTGTCACCAAACTGGTGGAACTCTGCCAAACACCATCAGGGCAATTCCACAAGGCCTGTAAGCAAAGATGTTCCATCAGATTTTGTTTGAGGACAGTAACAGTTCCCATCTGGTTGGTACCCTCCTCTATTATTTACATCTACGTCCAGTTTAGTGTAGTAGTTAAGTGTGCGGACTCTTATCTGGGAGAACTGGGTTTGATTCCCCACTGCTCCACTTACAGCTGCTGGAATGGCCTTGGGTTAGCCATAGCTATCGCAGGAGTTGTCCTTGAAAGGAGAGCTGCTGTGAGAGCCCTCTCAGCACCACCCACCTCACAGGATGTGGGGGGAGAAGATATAGGAGATTGTAAGTTGCTCTGAGTCTCTGATTCAGAGAGAAGGGCAGGGTATAAATCTGCAGTCTTCTTCTTCTTCTCCCCACCCGTGAATGTAGCCAGCAGTCAGAATTGAGATAATTTATTATTTACCATTTGATTGTGAAAATGTTCTGTTAATGATTTTAATTTTTATCTTGTTTTTATGCATATTGTACATCACATAGAAGGGTGTAACTCTTCTTAGGGTTGCAGTCTTAATGTGTGGGGCAGGAATTTACAGAGATAATTTGGAAGACCATTAATCCTTACAATAACAAAATGTCCAGATAAGAGCATGGAAAAAGATAGGATCAGGTAGAAGCATAACTAAGATATATGAATTATTTCCTAGGAGAGTAGGACCCTCATCATATTAGAACTGACCTTCAGGGTCCATGTCTATGACCCATTGCAGTGGAGTAACATAAAAGCAGCCAACATGTGACAACCTGTTTATCTTGGGAATTATTAATAACAGAAATTTATTCTGATCCATACTAAGTGAGTTTATTATTGTGAGGAATGATTAATTTTTGTAAGCATGACTGAGGCACAGGAGGCAGGATTATAAAAGAACAAATGGATTTGTTTGTTTACTTTCATAGAGGGATTTAAGGCTTGTGTTTAGAAACAAGTGTTACTTCAGCAATGTAGCTTCACAGCTTTCAGATGAGACAAATCTTTTCTTTTTTTATAGTTACAGTTACAAGTGGATTTAAATACAAGATAACTCAAATTCCTTCAGAGTTTAAATACATTTTCAACCCTGACAACTGGTTTAATAAACCAACATATGACTACTCCAATTTCAGCTGTCCTTCAAACTGGCTGGATCCCAGTCATAGCAGTACAGCTACATCCTGTCTACTTCTCTCAGAAGATCAACTAACTCTGGATTAAGATCACTTATCCTTAGTGATTGTAATTAAATAATCAGTCTGCTCTACTTGAACCAGACTTCGGAACCCACTGATCCCCTCATTGGTCAGTCCTTCTCTACCCTTGAAGAACTGTTGGCCTTGTCAATTCACTTTCAATTTTCCCCTCCCATTCAGTATTTCAACATTCTTTTTGATTATACCCAACTCCTCAGTAGCCAAAGGAGTCTCTGAGTGGCTTACAATTGCTTTCCCTTTCTCTTCTCACAACAGACACCCTGTGAGGTAGGTGGGGCTGACAGAGTTCTAAAGATATGTCACTGACCCAAGGTCACCCAGCTGGCTTCATGTGGAAGAGTGGGGAAGTCAAACCTGGTTCTCCATATTAGAATCTGCCACTCTTAACCACTACAACACACTGGATTAGATGTTGTCATGGCTCCACAGATTCAAAACCTGATAATAAGGGATAGGTACATGACACAGAAGGGTATGGAAACCACTTGTCTGTCACAGCCTTTGATGCTGAGATAGAACCAAACTTTGACTCAGAATGAATGTCTACAGAATCAAGTTTGCAAACTGATTCAGAGAGCTAATCATGAGAAGAAATGGTAATAATTCAACATGCCATTCTGCATGCTTCTGAAAGGCAACTCTAGAACAGAGTCAGTCCAAGGGTAAATGGGAATGAAAAGGAAAAGCTTTAGAGGAGGCTAACATTCACTCGCTCTGCTGCAAGCAATTGTGTGCACAGTATTATCAGAAGAATCAGGTAGACTTGTTACCTTGGATCTGGACTGTTGTTTCCCTAGATTTTCCCCATGTCTCTTAAGAATGCATGTTCCTGAGCTGTGTGTATATATATCCTCCTGGAATGTGCTTATCAGTCACACAGACCCCTGTTTGTACTCTTCTACTCTTGAGGAGCTGGAGGTGATGAGCCTCCTAGACATAAATATGGACATTTTGCTGATTTAGATAAGTCAAGGTTCTATTTGAATGTGCAGAGGGTGAGGGAGGTAGATGAGTACAAGGATCAGCATACCCAGTAAAATGCAAATATGAGCGGCAACTGTAGGCTGACAAATGAACCATTTGTTGTATGCATATACCGCTCAAGATGCTGTTGCCTATTATTCATCAGTAATGAATTCTGAATAAATTTGTCACACTAAATGGATTAATTTCTCATTCAGTGGCTTCAAAGACATATCCAGCTGCAATTAATTAAACAAAAATAATTAATTGGCCATAATGACTTAGTCAATTATTTGCCAATGCATATTCATATTAATAGACATATATTGGTAAATGTGTTTGCCTTTTGCTAAATAAAGTACTACCCAATTAACAATAAATATGAGAATCTGGCACTTTACAGTGAAGGAGGAAGAGGAGGAAGAGTTGGTTTTATACCCCGCCCTTAAGTACCTGAAGGAGTCTCAGAATGGCTCACAATCTCCTTCCCTTTCTCTCCCCACAACAGACACCCTATGAGGTAGGTGGGGATGAGATCTCTGAGAGACCTGTGACAGACTCAAGGTCAACCAGCTGCTGCATGTGAAGAAGTGGGGAATCAAACCTGGTTCTTCAGATTAGAGTCTGCCGCTCTTAACCACTACACCAAACAATCTCTGAAGGTTGGAGTGTGGATGAATAATGGTGGAAACCCTTTACTTGTTTTTGATCCAGTGGCCCAGCAACTTGCTAACTGAATTGCCATTTGGTAATTTATATCTTTATCAAAGTTTCATTCCCTTCCCCCCTTTAGATTCTCCCAGGAGGAGGTTAGCAAGATCCTGGTGGCTGTGAAACCAACCACTTGCCCCCTTGATCCCTGCCTGTCATGGCTGGTAAAAGCCAGTGGTGATGCTCCCCTGCATGGGATTGTTAACACATCCCTGTTATCAGGGATTTTCCCAAAAGTTTTGAAGGAGACAGTGGTTCACCTTCTCCTGCAAAAAACATTGTTAGACCCAACGATTCTTACTAACTACCACCCAGCATCAAATCTCCCATTCCTGGGCAAGGTAGTGGAAAAGGTGGTGTCAATGCAGCTTCATGTCTTCTTGGAGGAAACAGATATCCTGGATCCCTTCCCATTTGGCTTCCACCTTGCCCATGGGATGGTTGCTCTGGTGGATGATCTCCAGAGACATCTGGATCGTGGTGGATCAGTGCTGCTGATATTTTTAGACCTAACGGCAGTGTTTGATACTGTCAACCATGACTTGTCCCACCGCCTCACCGACATGGGTATTTGGGGATTAGCCTTACAGTGGCTGACCTCCTTTCTTCATGGTTGGGGACAGAGGGTGGCTCTCGGGGGGGAATTGTCCCAGCAACACTCACTTGAATGTGGTGTGCTGCAGGGGGCAATCCTTTCCCTGATGCTATTTAATATCTTTATGTGCCCCCTTGCCTAGATGGTCCAGAGAACTGGGCTGGGTTGTCACCAGTATGGTGATGACACCCAGCTCTAACTGCTTATGGCTGTCCGGACTTCACCCCTAATAAACTGGGTGAGGCTTTGACAGCTGTGACTGGTTGGTTATGCCAGAGCCGACTGAAGTTAGATTAATCTAAGACAGAAATCCTGTGTCTGGATTTGGGAAGGGCAGGAAGTGGGATCAGGTTCCTGCCCCTCAATGGTACTCAATTAGTGCTGTTGATAGAGGTGAAGAGCTTGGGGGTATTCCTGGATACCTCTTTACCTATGGAGACCCAGGTTACCACCACTGTATGGGCTGCCTTTTTCCATCTGAGGCAGGCCTGATGGTTGGCCCCCTACCTCACCCCCTATAATCTAGCCACAGTGATTCATGCAATGGTAACCTCCAGATTGGACTACTGTAACTCTATGTGGGGCTACCCTAGATCCTGCTCTGGAAACTCCAGTGGGTGCAGAACGCTGCAGCCTGGCTATTAGCATTGAGGCCTATCCAGGCACGGATGCATCTGGTGCTGCATGAACTGCACTGGCTACCCCTGGAGAACCGGATACAATTCCAAGGTGTTGGTCCTTACCTTTAAGGCCCTTTATGGCCTGGGGCCTGCATATCTCCAGGACCACCTCTCCCCATACAAGCCCTCTGGGCCCTGAGGTCAACTGTACAACATTTTCTTGTGATCCCTGGTCCTAAGGATGCCTGACTGGCTTCAACAAGGTCCAGGGCCTTTTTGATCCAGGCCCCCACCTGGTGGAATGAGTTCCTGCTGGAGATCTGGGCCCTGCGGGACTTATCCAAGTTTTGCAGGGCCTGTAAGTTGGAGCTCTTCTGCCAGGCTTTTAATTGATACAGAGGGTGTCCCCTGAAGTCATCACTTCCTGCAGCACCTTATCAGCACCTTGCCAGCTAGGTGCTTAAGTTATGTTGGATACTATTTTGCAAATTCTGTGATTCTGTAATTTTACAGATTTGTAATTATGATATTATCTAGTCTGGATATGGTTTGTTTAATGTTTCTGTAAGGTTTTTAATGTTGTAAGCCGCCTAGAGCTCACTTGCGGGATAGGGCGGGGTGTAAATAAAAAAATTAAATTAAATTAAATTCATTGCCTACCGAAATAAAATTTGGTTGAAAACTGAGCTCATTTCAAATCTTTGAGTTTAGGGAGTTTTTGCAACAGATGAAAGCAGACAGAAAGTGAGAGCTGAGTAGTTTAAGAAGCAATAAAACAATTGATTGGTTTGCTTAATATTTACAAGACAGGACTGAGGGAATTGCTCATGAAAAAAATATGTGCTACAAAAAAGGGGGCATAACTCAAGATTCCTCTTGTCTCTAATGTATTTTCAGTTATTTATTTTCTGTCAATAAATACATCTTTTTGAGTGCCTAGCACTATGTGAATCTATACATCTAACAGAAATATGTTTATACATGTCTGAGGAATATGTATGTACAAAGTATGCATGCATAAACATATTTCATGGGAATTGTATTATACCAGACTATTAACGTAGCTTGCCCAGTTTATCACAACAAATCCTACTTACCTGTTCTTCCTGGCATTCTGAATTATGGTATACCATATGTGCTCCATGATCAAAGATTAAAATTACCAAAGGAGTCAGCAAGGAGTTCAATGATAATTATGTCTTTCTCCCATCATTGCCTTTCTTGGTTGGATGCTTTTATATAACAAGGGATAGTATTATTCACTGTTCCTTGCTGTGGTTCCATATATCAGACTAGGGGAGTGAAATACTTTCTCTTTAGAGGCTTGTGTGAGATTTCAAGAAATATGTGGTGTGAGCCTTTTCAGACTGTCTGCCATGGTGAGAACAAACAGCAATTCTTAAATTCAACATTAGCAGTTATTTGGCACCCCAGGTTTTTTTTTTTCACTTAAAAGCTTATATACTAATGAAAGAGATTTCTGTAAAGGAATGAAATTCCTAATATTTTGGAAATAAATGTTTTAAAGGCTAATCACTATATATTTAATGTTAATTATTTTATGTTATAGTGCTACAAAGTAAAGGAATTGTAAAGAGCATTCCAAATTCACACACACAGATAGTGTTAATGATCTGTCAGCCTGTAGATTACTAGACGAAAAGAATAAGAATGCATTCTAAAAAGGAATAGTTGTAATAAAGACAATAGTTGTGATCCTTTTTCTTTTCCACCTGCAACTCTTAAGAATGTCATAAATTTAATTAGTTGAATATCGAGCCCTGTATTAGTCCAAAGATAATGTAGGCACATAAGAATTCTGTTCTTTTCTCTTGCATACCTATCACTGAAGACAGTAATTGCTGTGCTGGTCTCAGACATTAAGAAACAGAACAGGTGAAACAATATCTTCTGTTAGAAGTATGCAGGCTATTGAATTACTTGAAACCTTGAACAATGGAACTGGACAAAGAAAAGGTTATACATCAAGCTGTGGGTAGATGCAAGCAGACAAAAGTTCTGAAGCTGTGGCTGTTGGCAGCATAGAATATAACCCATAATTCCTTGAGTACATCTTAAAATAACTAAATGTTAATGGTAGGTTTGATTTGGAGACATTGGAGAAAATCAGACCTTGGCTGCTTCACTGTGAGTGAAAGAATGGATATGCTTGGTTATCCCACATGTGGGTAAGAACTACAACCTGCTTCTAAAACCAGGTAACATCAACTGTTTATTAACCAAGCAACATGCCTGCATATGACTGCAAGATGTATTCACACCATCTCTTTCAGATTCTTGGCATTAATCCAACATTAAAACAAAAAGGAAGACTGAAAAGCTAAAGATTACAAGAAATAAAGGTATCTTGAACCTAACGAGGGACCATTCTTAGTAACACAAATGACATTATCTTCCAGCTGCTTTACTTTGAATCATAACATTAGTCTTTATACCCAGTCATGTCTCTTCTAACTGGCACTGGCTACTCATAGTCTTAGATAGTGGCCTTTCCCAACCCTATTACTGAGATTCATCTAACTAAAGATGTCATGTGAATGAAGACAAACGGGACCACATGGCACCTTAGGCAGGGGCAAACGGACCCTCCCCACCATGGTAATCTCTGCTCTGGAAAATGGCATGGGAGGAAAGACAGAAGGCCCTCCCCGCCACATAGTGCTCCCAAGTTTCACTGAGCAATGAAGTTTCTAAGATGAATCATAAAATGGGTTCCTGAAGCAGGAACTGCAGAATATTACTTTAGGAATTAGATATGGGAGTAGGCAGTCCTTAAGTATGCTGGTCCCAAGTAGGGCCATAGCCAGGATATGGAAGGTTGGGGGGCATTTAAATTTGTTGGGGAGCACTCACACCTCCCGACGCCCCACACAACTTTTCCTTTCCTCCCTCCCCCCTTACTGCTCTCCACCCTCCCTTCCACTAAAATAGTGCAAAGGTTGGGGGCAGAAGCAGCCCCCAGTCTCCCACACAGTTAAAGCGACCGCCGATCAGTTGATTAAGCCACGGCACTCTCCATCGGCCTGTCTTCCCTGGCCAACACTAAAATAGCGCGCACGGGGCCCTTTAACTGGTCTGTGGACCCCTTAACTGGGGGCTGATTCTGCCCCCAGGCCCGCATGCTATTTTAGTGGTGGGAATGGAGGGTAGTGGTGAAAGTGATTCTCCCTGCCGTTCTCGCCGCCACCCTCCCTTCCTGCCACTAAAATAGCATGTCAGGCAGGAGCAGAAGCAGTCCCCAGCCCCCCAGCTGATCTGACCTTTTAACTGGTGGAAGGGGCTGAGAGCTGCTTCTGCCCCCAGCCCAACACAATGTTTTAGTGGTGGGAAGGGAGGGCGGCGGCAGAAGAGCTGCTCTCATTGCCAGCCTTCCTTCCCCACCACTAAAATAGTGTGCCGGCAGGGGCAGAAGCAGCTGGCAAGTGACAACCCCCTGCTCCAGTTAAAGGGGAGCCCCGACTGCTTCTGCTGCTGGCCCCGCGTGCAACTTCTCCACCACGCAAATCGCTCACGGGGCTGGACAGCCCCCATAGACATGGCAGAGGACCCAGGGGCTGTTTGGGCCCCAGAATTGGGGGACCTTGGGCAGAAGTCGGGGGGCTGTGCCCCCATAGGCCCCCTCATAGCTATGGGTCTGGTCCCAAGTCATATATGGCTTTAAGGATCAATACCAGCAACTTGAAGTGGGTCCGGAAGTGAATTGGAAGTCAGTTTAGGTGGAACGAGATTTGTTCGTTCATTCATTCATTTATTATGGCCTTAAGACCAGCATAAGGTGGAACACAATTGCAGTCATATGGTCCCTGCGAGCCACTCCAGACACCATACATGCTGCAGCATTCTGTACCATTCGCAGCTGTCAGACACTCTCAGTAGCCTAATCTAATCTAATCTAATCTAATCTAATCTAATCTAATCTACTCTAGATGTTACCAGGGTATGCACCAAAATGACATTTTGTTTTGTCCAGGAAAGGCCAAAGCCAGTGAAAAGTGCTGCTGGCCACTGGTTTGCAACCACCTAAGCAGTCATCAGATCCATTCTTGTTGAGCTTCAGCAAGATTATGCACAAGCATAGACATATAGTCCGCATTTCACAGGAGCAGCTCTTCCAGTTCTCAAGTGGTGATGCATGGGATTGAACTATGGATCTTCTGCATTCACAGGTCAGTCTCTGTCACTGAGCGTTATTCCATTCCCAAATGCTTCCCAAATGTTCTCAGAATTGATGAACAGAGATCAGATGTACAAATTAGCATGGGCTATGACAATAACATAGACATGTAAGATATATGCATGTATGAGACCAGGCCCAGCATGTGGGATTCTGCCACCCGAGAGGTGACATCATCACACCAGCACTCAGCACATCCCCTCCACAGCGGTTGCTGAGTTTGACAGGCACTGTGGATGAGAAGCATTGTTTTTTCTTGGCTTTAAGGGGTTGGGGGAGCACTCATCTACTTCTGAGGGCGCTGCAGATGGGAAACAAGTCTGAGGCTCAGGGACGGTGCAAGCGGGGATGGGGTGCCCACCCCTGCTGGGAGCTGGTGCCCTAGGCATTTGCCTAGTTTGCCTACTCCCATGCACTGGCCCTATATGAGACAGAGTGGGAGAGAGAATCAACAACTGAAACCACATTGGCAACCTAGAAATTTCAATGCACACAAGAATTAGAAGAAAAATGTGGGAGAAAGAACATTATAATAACCTATTTTTTTAAGAAAAAAGCCCAAACACTTTCAGTTGATAAAAGAACAAATTTATAGAAAGGTAAGAATAGCACTGGGATTATTTAACATGCACTAGTTCTACATCTGTGCTATTTCTGTTTCTCTAAATCTGCTGTTCAGGATGTGTTGAAGTGATCATAATTAGGAATAGCTCCCTGAAAGGCTATGAGGAAATGCTGTATTCAAATTGCAACTGCAGTTTGACATTATCTTGTACATGTGACGGTATCAGGTATTCATATTTCAAGATGTCATGAATTTGTTGTAGCTTAGTAATTTGTTCATTGTTGCTCACTGCTCTTTAATTTTCATTAACATTATAATCCACCAGTCAATTTTCTTTGTAGCACAATAAAGATATTAAGTCAGACAGATGATCACTATGGCAAATCATGGACTGCTTCTGTGCAAAGAGGCCTTAACAGCATATTTCCTAGTTTTTGAAGTTATCTATTTAGAATATGGCGTTATAAATAGCTGAGATTTTTATCTACCTACATAATGAAGAGTGGAAGCCTACTCTGGATATAAAGGGGTTTGGGAGCTTTCATTTATGTGAGGAAATCCAATAATCCTTTTGAACATAATCACAGAAGAGTTCTGCTGAGAAAGCCATAGAACAGAGGATTCAAAAAAGAGAGTTGCTACTGAACTGTACGTTTTAAATGTGTATGGCTTCTAACTTGGAGAACCAAAGAAACAAAGGAAGAGCAGTCTATAATCACAATTAGAATCAATATGAAAAATTCAATATAAAACAATCAAAATTAGGAGCAGCTATTCATCTTTATACATTCTGTTGGAAGGGGGGGAGGTACAGGTCTCCATGATCTGATTAGAACTTTTAGCAAGGATGTTCTGGATAAATCAGATATACTATCAAAAGCAAATCTTGGCTCAACTTATTTTCCAGACTTTCACTCCAAAATCACTTATTAGAAAGTGTGAGCCAGTGTTGTGTAGGGGACAAAATGTCAGACTAAGATCTGCTAGACCCAGGTTTGAATCTCTGCCATGGAGCTTTGGTCAGTTGCACTCTCTTAGTCTAATCTACCTCACAGGGTTGTTGTGAGGATAAAATGGAGGGAGGAAGAGGGTTAGGTTTGCCAATCCCCAGCTGAGGGCAGAGGATCCCCTGGTTTGGAGGCCCTCTCCCCACTTCAGGTCTATTGGGGTGGGTTGAATGTCTGCTGGCGCTCCATTATAATGGAGAACTGATCCATGGGTATCTGGAGGTCTGGGAGGATTGTTTTTTGAGATAGAGGCACCACATTTTCAGCATAGCATCTGGAGTCTCTCTTCAACCCCCCCCCCAAAAAAAAAAGTTTCAAAAAGGCTGACCCAGGGGTTCAATTTTATGAACCCCAAAAGAAGGTGCCGCCATCCTCCATTATTTTCAATGAAGTGAAGGCATTTAAAAGGATTATGGTCCCTTTAAATGTGATGGCCAGAATTCCCTTCAGAGTTCAGTCATGCCTGTCACAACCTTGCTCCTGGTTCTACCCCCAAAGTCCCCTGGCTTCACCCCCAAAGTCCCTAGATATTTCCTGAGTCTGACCTGGCAATCCTAAAGAGGGAGTAAAGTCTGCAATTTGAGCAAATAGGCTTAAACTCTGTCTTTGAAACTATAGCATGATAGTTTAGAATATGGAAGTAGCTGCAAATCAATAGAGGTTACCAAAAATAAGAAGTGCCAGAGATGCAAACAAATTATTTGCATAACTCATTTGCATATGCCACATACTCCTGACATCACTGGAAGGGTTGCTAAATTATATCAGCTCAGCATCTATCTTCAAATGTTTCTTGAATTATCATAATAAAACCTTACTCCCATCATACTTATAAAATTACTTTCTCCTATGTGGACACAGTGGCATGATGAAGATTTCCATCTGTCTGCTTTATATGTTTTGATTATTTTCCCATTTTTTTGTGGGGGGAAATATTAGAAAGTTTGTCAAATTTTACAGTGCAACAAAATCCTCACAGGGAGTTTGGGCAATGAAGTCTGGAAGCAAGTATTGAGGGGGGTTGGGGGTAAGAAAGAAAGAGCACAATAAAATTTAGAGGTTCTGGAGCTCCACTCCTGTGAGTTCCTGCCCAAAGTTAGGCCTGAAGGTTACAATCCCAAGAATGAAGAGGCAAAACCCACCTAATGGCTGGGTTTATAGCAATATAACCCTAACCCCCCAATTCATATTTCTGGTTGCTTCTTCTTCCTGACTAAAACATCTGCATCTCTATGGACCTTGTCACTTTGCCTTTCTTTCTTCTGAACAGTTTCACCAGAACACTGGCTGTCATTTTCTCTCCCAATCCACTCATAACCCTGTTTTCTTCTTCAGTCCTAGTTTACTAAGATTTTGCTACCTCCATCAACCCTTTAAACTTTCTACTGTAAATTTTCATTTCTCAAAGACTTCATCACTGCAACATCACTATCACCTAACACATCCAAAGCTAATCCCCACTAGTAGGTGGAGTTGAGGCCCCCTCCCTGCTCAGTACATGCTTACAACCATGGCAAATGCCAATTGGATTTTCTGCCTCAGATAGAAGGTGGGGCGGGGACCAATCATGTTCCAAGATGCCTTCCTCCAAATTAAGCAGCTCTTCCTCCAACATAATAACCACTTAATTTGGAGCACATCTCCTTAGTTTGGAAAAACGTTTCAAACATGAGACAAAAAGACAAGTTAGATTAAAATGTTCTAATAAATGAAGAAATATATAAACTCTGTGGTAGGGCAGGGGATTATTGGTTGTCTCTGGACATGGAAATCCCAATATTAAAGAGATAGTAACAGTGTTTGTATTGTGGCTATGCAGTCATGTTTATCTGTCTGGATCTTTAGGCTTCCTTCTGTAATTCAAGATGGGGGGTGGGGTAGTGGCAGCAGCTACAGTCCTTTACAGTGAGCATCTTTACAGTCCCCAATAACTGCAGCAGTTGCTCCGTATAAAAATAAAGCCTCTTACAAACCAATGAAGATCAAAGTCCACATACATCTACTAAGGGCCAAAGAAGATAATTCAGCGTGAACTTTGCAATGGAATAACTTCCACATTTTATTTATTCTTCTATGTTCCTTCAGAATCTATACTCATTGTTTATAAGCTACTCTAATTCCATCTATGAAATGTTCTTTTCAAAAAAGAATTCTCCCCCCCCCATCCCCACTCCCCGGCAGATGAATTCATATACAATTGCCTCATCGCACAGATTAACAGAAAGACAACAAGCATGTCCACCCACTGTAGTGAAAATATAACTTTCAATAGAATGAAATATCCAAAGGCATTCCTTTGGAAAACCAGCATTAGGCAATGAAACAGATACATCTGTGAGAAGTATATTAGTTACATGTGTTAGTGTTCCTACTATTTAAACATAACAATGATTTTCATTCAACAGGCACCTTGTAATATTAATGGCAATAATGAAGTATGAAATATTTCCTTTATAAGGCACCTAAACCAAAACTTAACAAAACACAATAATTTCACCCATGAGGGATACTCTCTGGAGAAAAGCTTGCTGTGTAATAATATACTGCCATATCTCATCCCACATGCGTCAACAAGCAACACCATAAAAATATGCTACTTTTGTTACATAAGAACATAAGAGAAGCCACGTTGGTCCATCCAGTCCAACACTGTCACACAGTGGCCAAAAAGCCCCAGGTGCCATCAGGAGGTCCACTAGTGGAGCCAGGATCCCAGAAGCTCTCCCACTGTTGCCCCCCCCCCCCACCCAAGCACCAAGAATACAAAGCATCACTGCCCCAGACAGAAAGTTCCATCTGTACCCTGTGGCTAATAGCCACTGATGGACCTCTGCTCCATATGTTTATCCAGTTTCCTCTTGAAGCCATCTATGCTTGTAGCTTATGTGTTAATTAGCCTTTGGGTGAATAAGTATTTCCTTTTTTCAGTTCTAACTCGACTGCTCAGCAATTTCATTGAGTGCCCATGAGTTCTTGTATTGTGAGAAAAGTACTTCTTTCTCTACCTTCTCTATGCCATGCATAATTTTGTAAACATCTATCATGTCACCCCTCAGTCAACATTTCTCCAAGCTAAAGAGCTCCAAGCGCTTTAACCTTTCTTCATAGGGAAAGTGTTCCAAGCCGTTAATAATTCTAGTTGCCCTTTTCTGCACTTTTTCCAATGCTATAATGTCTTTTTTGAGGTGTGGTGACCAGAATTGTACACAGTACTCCAAATGAGGCCACACCATCAATTTATGCAGGGACATTATGATACCAGCTGATTTGTTTTCAGCTGCCTTCCTAATAATCCCCAGCGTAGCATTGGCCTTTTCTAAAATTGCAGTTGCAAACTGTCTCAACATTTTCAGTGAATTATCTACAATGTCTCCAAGATCTTTCTCTTGGTCAGTCTCCACCAGTTTGGACCCCATCAACTTGTACTTATATTTAGGATTTTGGCCCCAATCTGCATTACTTTGCACTTGACAGTTCCCTTTGGAGTGCTTCACAATCATCCCTGGTTCTCACCACCCTGAATAATTTAGTGTCATCCACAAACTTAAATACTTTGCTGCTTACTCCCAACTCCAAATCATTAATGAACAAATTAAAAAGCATCAGACCCAGTACTGAGCCCTGTGGAACCCCACTGCTTACCACCCTCCACTGTGAAAATTCCCCATTTATAGTCACTCTCTGTTTCCTACTATTTGTTTATGATTTAACACGAAAGCTAGAGGCTGTATAAGAAAGACATCGAATCAGCACAGAATTGGTAGGGGGAGATATTAAGTTCTCAGCACAAAGAATGATGGAGAACCTCCCTGCAGTTAAAGAAAAACAACCAAACACATACCAAAACCCTGGATTTCAGATATAATCTAGATATATAAGGACAAGTCTCCTGATCTACAAATCAACCCCCAGACAAACCCCCTGGACCTAGAAACTTGAAATTTGGGGGGAACATTCCTCTCATGATGTAGACAGCCTCTAAGAAATGATTTTAAGAAATTTCCCGTAAGGGGGTAAAAATGTGTAAAATGTGTTTTCCCATAAGGATCCAGTGTGGCTTGGAGGCTGCTGCCTCTTTCCCCACTCACAGAGACAGTTAGAGCAAAAGGTCATTTGCCTAACCTGCCTGATTGGACATCACTCCCAACATTCTAAAACTCACTAGGCTTGCCAGTCTTCTTGTGGAACCTGGCTGGTCTGAATTACAGTTACAGGAAACTGCTGACAACATTTCATACCTCATCCCCACCCCTACCCCCAAAACAGGTGGAACACATAGGTCATTTGCATATGTGGCCTGATAGGCCACAGCATTCTAAACAGTATACATTTCCTATTGGGAGTCATTGAATGTGCCCTGGGGTAAAATGTGCCTCTCAGTCTTCCTCTAAAAATTCACTAGGGATTTTACATAGAAGCCAGTATGGAAACTGAACTTTCAAATGATATGGGGAAAATGGTGCACAACCTTTCAAATGCTTGTTTGGAAGTGAACCTATCACATGAACATGCCAAAGTCTCCACCATACTGCTGCTCCCTCAGGCCTACTCCCCTCACACACACACCTCTCACAGCCATCACCTCTTACTGCCCTCAAGAAAACTCTTGGCAGAAGTTGTGTAGCATACACCAGCGCTACAAGGAGGAAGCGACTTAAAGATGTAGCAAAGAAATTCACAAAGGTCGTTTTCGCACTCACCTCCAGCCGGCGCGACCCCCCTCTTCACCGCGCAGGATCTGCGCGGATTTCGCACTAAATGCCGTGGAGCAGCCTTTTGCGCCAGAAACTCCCGGCGCAAAAGCCGCTCAAACGCCAAACTGCTTTTTGGCGATTTACGTTTGAGCGGCTTTTGCGACGGGAGTTTCCGGCGCAAAAGGCTGCTCCGCGGCATTTAGTGCAAAATGCGCGCAGATCCTGCGCGGTGAAGAGGGGGGTCGCGCCGGCTGGAGGTGAGTGCGAAAACGACCAAATAGTACTTGCAAACCATAGTGAAGCACAGGTATCAAGCTAGTCCAATATAAAAGCAATGATTATAAATTCATCTTAGATTTATATAAACTAGTTTGTCAGATTAGTCCATACAATTCCAGAACTATAGAACCCAAGCACAACTGGATGCCCCCATGTTGCCCAACTTTAGTGGAATGGATTTGCGCTACATGTAAATTTCTGACTTTTCCAGCTTTATTTCCAGACATATGAGTTTTTGTGTATACTTTGCAGCATTTTTAGAGTGAGTTTTAATTTGCTACTAATTCTGTTCTAGAGATAATGGCTTCTATTTATTATAACAAAGCATCAATAATTTGGTGGAGGCGCAGAAATATCTTCCACCTTATTATGAGATATATAATAGATTTTCTTTTTATACTCTAATATATTACTTATTGTCAAAAGCTACAGTGACTAGGTAGAGGATGCAAAAATAAAAAATCCTGAATATGTAGTGAAGATGAAACCAATAATGTAGATGTAAAATGGATTAGTTATGGAATTTGAAATCCAAAATGTTGAATATAAATATACCCCAACAGAAGTAGAGACCTCCGTATTTTATATATAGTGTTTTAGAAATTATAATGAAGGGGGAGTTGGGGAGAAATGCATTTTGTTTCATACACCCTGTGATACACAATCATTTTTATATACATAATTGTGATATGTAACCCTTTTGTTATTGTACTCTTTTTACACCTGTAGTTTTCTTATATATATAAATATATAAGTTTGGTGAGGAGAGTTTTGTCTTTTTTTCTAGGAGAAGAATAATCATATTTCTTCAATATCTTCAGATAAAGGGACTAAGACTTTCCACGGACTGATCAACACCCCTCCTCCCATAGAGGGGATTTTATGTTCAGCATTTATTTTCCTGTCACTTGTAAGGACTGGATATAAACAAAGAGTTGCCAGATGTATTTCTATCCTCCATCTGTCATGCACTCATTACAGACATTTCTCAGATCAGTTTAGCAGGACACTTTGCCCTGTTTAAAAACAGACTTTTCATATGGGACTATATACAAAAGACTGATATATGACTACCAAATATAGAAGAAGGGTTTATGGACAGTGCCAAGCCTCATACCCTATTCTGTGTGAACATTCTGAGAACAAATCTTGAGCTAGGACAACCACATGGTTTGATTTAACTGCCCTAGAAGCACCAACTTGACTGGAGCTGCAGTGGTTTTTCAAGATCTCCATTAGGTCATTTGGTTAGGCACATTTCTCCTCAAGTGTGTGATTTTTGGGTCCCCGCTGGTGTTTCCATTTCAAGAATCGGTGCATTGAGGAGCTTTGGCTGTCTGTATCAGAAAGCCCATAAGAAAAGAATCAAGTCTCAAAATGGTATTAAGGATAAAAGTCTTCTTTTAAAAAAATGGAAGACCAATATGTTTAAGGTAACGTTTATCAAGAGCAACTGTGAAATAGATACAAACACAGAACAATGGAAACATTAGAACTTTCTTTACCCAAATAGTTTGCTTAAAAAAAATGGCTGAATGAAGATTCTGACAACACTAGGGATGTGTACCACAGCTCACATACATGCAAAGACATAAAGCTGCCTTATACTGAATCAACCCACTGGTCTATCAGAGTCAGTGTTGTTTAGTCACAGTGGGACAGGCTCCCCAGGGTCTCAGGTGGAGGTCTTTTGCATCACCTATTACCTTGTCATTTTAACTGACAACACCAGAGATTTAAATCTGGGATCTTCTGAATGCGAAGCAGATGTTCTCCAAGCTGAGCCATTGATCTACCTCTTCTTTTTATGTTTGCTATTTATTTACTTCATTTATACCCCACTTTTCTCCTCAGTGGGAGCTAAAAGTGACTTATAACATTATCCCCTTCATTTTATTCTCACAACAAACCTATGAGGGAAATTAGGATGAGGGTGTGAGTGGCCCAAAGTCATAAGAACATAAGAGAAGCCATGATGGATCAGGCCAATGGTCCATCCAGTCCAACAGTCTGTCACACAATGGCAAAAACAAAAAGTGCCATCAGGAGGTCCACTAGTGGGGTCAGGACACTAGAAGCATTCCCACTGTTGCCCCCCAAGCACCAAGAATACAGAGCATCACTGCCCCAGACAGAGAGTTCCATCTATATTCTGTGACTAATAGCCACTGATGGACCGCTGCTCCATATGTTTATCCAATTCCCTCTTGAAGCCATCTATGCTTGTAGCTGCCATCACCTCCTGTGGCAGTGAATTCCATGTGTTAATCACCCTTTGGGTGAAAAATACTTTGGGTGAAGAAGGTTGCCCAACAAGCTTCCATGCCTGGGTGGGGATATGAACTTGGGTCTATCAGCTCCTGGTGTGACATTCTAGTCACTGCATCATGATGTAGTGTCCACACTACTTTAGCTACATTTTTTAAAAAATCAATACTGTTTTATTCTTTCAAATTTGAGTACTGCCCTGCTGTTCCACTCAAATTTGAGATAGCTTAAGTAAGGCTTAGGGTTGCCAATCCCCAGGTGGGGGCAGGGGATCCCCCAGTTTGAAGGCCCTTCCCCCCCCCCCGCTTCAGGCTCGTCAGAAAGTGGGGAGAGGGGAGGGAAATGTCTGCTGGGAACTCTGTTATTCCCTATGGAGATTTATTCCCATAGAAAATCATGGAGAATTGATCCACGGGTATCTGGGGCTCTGGGGGGGTTGTTTTTTGGGGAAGAGGCACCAAATTTTTAGTATAGCATCTAGTGCCTCTCCCCAAAATACCCCCCAGGTTTCAAAAAGATTGGACCAGGGGGTCCAATTCTATGAGCCCCAAAAGAAGGTGCCCCTATCCTTCATTATTTCCTATGGAAGGAAGGAATTGAAAAGATGTGCCGTCCCTTTAAATGTGATGGCCAGAACTCCCTTTGGAGTTCAATTATGCTTGTCACAGCCTTGATCTTGGCTCCACCCCCAAAGTCTCCTGGCTCCACCCCCAAAGTCCCCAGATATTTCTTGAATTGGACTTGGCAACCCTAGTAAGGCTGTAAATAAAAAGTGGTGATCAGCAAGGCCCCTTACCAACAGCTATGATACTTTCATATCATGGACTGTGTGCTCCCTTGCCATACTTGTTTCTGTTTTAACCAATTTATTGATAGCATATGGTTACAGAACTTAATTTCCCTTCGTTGCTTCAATACTAACCCATATGACTTTTCAATCCCCCCTCCCTCCAATATAGACTTCCCCGAGGTTATAGATTCTAATTCAATACTAAAGATACATCTGACTAATCAAAATTTGTTATATAAATATTTCCCCCCCCTTCTTGCTTCTTCGTTTCCCCCCCCCCCCCATTATTACTAAAAAATTGTCCAATGTCTTCTTACATTCGACTCTTTCTCTATGTATTCTTTAAACTTCCTCCACTCTTTTTTAAATATCTCCAAATCATAGTCTCTTAATGTTCTAGTTAATTTATCCATTTCACTCCACGATAGAACTTTCATAGTCCAATCCCATTTATCCGGTATTTTTTCTTGCTTCCAAAGCTGCGCATACAATGTCCTAGCAGCTGATAGCAGGTACCAAATTAGAGTCCTATCTTCCTTTGGATATTTTTCTAATGGTAATCCAAGCAAAAATGTCTCTGCAATTTTCTTAAAGTCGTAACCCAATATTTTGGAGATTTCTTGTTGTATCATCTTCCAATACTCTTTCGCTTTTTCACATGTCCACCACATATGGAAGAAAGAACCTTCATGTTTTTTACACTTCCAACATCTATCCGACATTTACTTGCTCATCTTAGCCAATTTTTTCGGGGTCATATACCACCTGTACATCATCTTAAAACAATTTTCTTTTATGCTCTGACAAGTTGATATCTTCATTGAGTTCTTCCAAAGGTATTCCCATGCATCCATTTGTATTTCTCTATTCCCATTGATTGCCCATTTGACCATTTGAGATTTTACTACTTCTTCTTCTGTAGACCATTTCAATAATAACTTATATACTTTTGATATCAATTTTTCATTATCACCAAGCAGGACCCTTTCCAATTCTGTTTGTTCTCGTCTAATTCCTTCCAATTTTATATCATTTTCCAACAAGCTTTTAATTTGTTGCATTTGAAACCAATCATATTTATTGTCTAGCTCTTCCGAAGATTTTAATTCAATTTTATCTCCTCGAATCTTGAGCAGTTGGTTATATGACATTTCTCTTTTATCGTCGGATTCAGCTGTTATTTTTATTACTTCTGCTGGCACTATCCACAGCGGTTTTCTCTCGTCCCCATATTTCTTATATTTTATCCAAGTACTTAGTAAAGTGTTTCTAACATAGTGGTGAGAGAAAAGACCATCAATTTTATTCTTCCCATAATACATATACGCGTGCCAGCCGAATTTATTTCCGTGAGCTTCTAACCATAAAGGTTTTTTATCTAACAGCATTATCCAATCTTTAATCCATGTCAAACAAACTGCATCATGATACAATCGTAGATCAGGAAGTTGAAAACCTCCTCTCTCTTTAGCATCTGTTAAAATCTTCATCTTTATTCTTGGTTTCTTTCCGGCCCAAATATAGTCGGAGATTTTCCTTTGCCATTTGTTAAATTGTTTTGCATCTTTTACAATCGGGATGCTTTGAAATAAATACATTATTCTTGGCAAAATATTCGTTTTGATTGCAGCTATCCTACCCAATAAGGACAAATTAAGCCTATTCCATTTCATCAAATCTTTGTCCATTTTGCACCACAGTTTTTCATAATTATTTTTGAATAAATCAATATTCTTCATTGTTATCTCTATTCCAAGGTATTTAACTTTGGTTGTGACTTCACAACCCGTCACCTCTTGTAGTTCTTTTATTTTATTTGGTTGCATATTTTTACATAAGAATTTTGATTTCTCTTTGTTTATATACAATCCTGCTAGTTCTCCATACTCTTTTATCTTGGCTAACAACAATGGTGACACTTGAATCGGATTCTCCAGTATAAACACTATATCGTCTGCAAAAGCTTTGTATTTATAAGAGAATCTTCTAATTTTTAAACCTTCTATTTCTTCATCTTTTTGAATTTGTTGTAACAATATTTCCAGGGTCATTATAAACAACAGTGGTGATAACGGACATCCTTGCCTTGTTCCTTTACTCACTTTCAGTTCTTTAGTAAGATCTGCATTTATACACAATTTTGCATATTGATCTGTATATATTGCTCTTGTCATTTTTATAAATTGTTCCCCTAAATTAATTTTTTCCATTACCGCAAGCATAAAGTCCCAGTTCAAGTTGTCAAAGGCTTTCTCTGCGTCAACAAAAAATAAGGCCGCTTCCTTTTCTGGATGCTTCTCATAGTATTCCACAACATTAATGACAGCTCTCACATTGTCTTTTATTTGTCTTTTAGGAAGAAATCCGGCTTGGTCTTTATTTATAAAATTGATCAAATATTGTTTCAATCGCTCTGCTAAGATTCTTGAGTAAATCTTATAGTCGTTGTTCAACAATGAAATTGGTCTATAATTCTTTACATTTGTGATGTCTTTGTCTTCCTTAGGAATCAAAGAAATTGCAGCTTCCCTCCATGTCTTTGGGATCTTCCCTTCTTCTCTTATTGTATTTAACAGTTTCAACAGTTTGGGTGTTATTTCATCCTTAAGAGTTTTATAAAATTTTGATGTGAATCCATCTGGCCCAGGGGCTTTACCCTCTTTCATTGCTTTTATTGCTGCTTCTACTTCAATTTTCTCTATTGGGTCATTTAATATCTTTTTCATATATTCCGTCAAAGGCGCCACCTGGATATTCCGTAGATACTCTTCCATTTTTTCTTTGCTTATATTTACACCTTTAAATAAATTTGCATAGTATTTAAAAAATTCTCTTTTAATTCCTTCTTGATCCACTATTTCTTTCCCATTTGCCGTAATTTTATTTATAGTCTTATTTTCTTTCTTTTTTTTCAATTGCCAGGCTAAATATTTACCAGGTTTATTCGCACTTTCAAACGATTTCTGTTTCAAATTTTTTAAATTCCATTCTAACTCTTTGTTCAGCAAATGCTTAACTTGGGATTGTAATATCGTAATTTCTTTTATTAATTTCTTTTCCCCTGGTCTTTTTTTCAAATCCTTTTCTTTATTATTTATTTCCTTTTGCAATGTTGCCAACTTTTCTTCCTTTGCTCTTTTATCTTTATTGTTCAATGTAATTAATAGTCCCCTCATTACTGCTTTATAAGTGTCCCATACTGTTTGAAATTCGATGTCATCCGTTTCATTTATTTGGAAGAACGCTGCAGTCTCCTTTTCTAAAAATGATACAATGTCTTTATCTTGTAGTAAATCCTCATTAATTCTCCATCTTCTTGTTTTCTTTCGCAGTTTTGTAGACCAACATATTAGGTTGTGATCCGCCCAAACCTTTGGTAGAATCTCAATTTTTTTTGTTATGAGGCCCAAATTTTGGGAACCCCATATCATATCTATTCTCGAAAAAGAGCTATGTCTCGCTGAAAAAAATGTATAGTCTTTTACTTCAGGGTTAAATTTTCTCCATATGTCTTCTAAATTTTCTTGTTTAACCAATTCAAAGAAAGATTTGGGTAGCTTCCCTTCTTTTTCATTCTTCTTTTGGCTTGATCTATCAAGTTTATTTTGTATTGTCCCATTAAAATCACCCATCATCAAAATCTGATCATATGTCTTTTCATCCAATTGTCGATTTATATCTTTAAAAAATTTATCTTTTGCTCCATTGGGTGCATATAATCCTAATAATAGCGTTTTTTTCGCCTCTATCATCACCTCAACAGCGATATATCTTCCATCATTATCTTTAAAGATTAATTTTGGCTCAAGTTGTTCTTTGATGTAGAAGACTACCCCTCTTTTCTTTTGTTCTGCTAGTGAAAAAAATTCCAACCCCAAATTTTTATTCCACAAAAATTTACTGTCTTTGCATTGTATATGAACTTCCTGTAAACAAATTATATTGCATTTTTGTTTTTTAATCCAATGAAAGGTTCTCCTTCTTTTCTGTGGTGAATTTAGTCCATTTATATTCCAAGATAGTAATTTGTACTCCATTATGATTTTGATTCTTTATTTTCTTCAAAAAAGCTATGCATCTCTTGTTCGCTTCTTATTGTGATCCTTCTTCCCTGTTGTTCAAATCCAAGACCTTCCGGTATTATCCATCTATATCTTGTACCCTCTGCACGTAGCTGATCGGTTAACTTCTTGTATTTCTTCCTGTCACTGATCACTTGTCTTGGTAACTCTTTCATTATTTTGACTTTACTCCCTTCTATAGCCCATGCTTTCTGGTAGCCTTTACTCACAATCTTCTCTGCCATCTCGTTTGATCTTAGTCTTATAACAATGTCTCTTGGCAAACCTTTATTCTTTGCATATGCAGAGTTAACTCTATAGGCACCATCCAGCATCCTTTTGAATTCGTCAGGGTCTTCACCTAAGTATTCAGTGATGTTGTTCACCATGTATCCCGTTAAGTCTGCCTCTTCCATTTCCGGTACCCCTCTCAGGCGAACTTGTGTTTCCATCATCTTACAGTCATGTATTATAACCTTCTCTTGCAGTTTTAACAAGGAGGAGGCCTGCACATCCACTTTCACCTCCACCTTCTCAACTCTATTTTGTATCTCTTCCTTGAAACCCTCTATATCTTTTTTACGATCTCCAATTTCTTTTTTAATGTCTTTTTTTATTGCCACTTGCAATTTTTCCATAGCTTTTAACATTTTTGCCTCCAGAACATCAAATTGAGACTGCATCTTGTCTAATGAATGGGTTCTTGCCCTAGTTGCTCTTCCTTCTGACATGTACAAAGTCACCAAACCCTGAAAAAAAAACCACCAATTAGGATGCAGCACCCAGTCCAATAGCTTAAGATGAGTTCTTTTAAATGAGACTAATTTCGTCTTCCTCCCACTTTCCTAGGCAAAAATATTGATTTTTCACAAATTTGGCAGTTTTTCCCCCCTTTAAAATGGCAATCGTTCTTTCTCTATGGTAAAGCTCAAGTCCAGAGAGGTCTTTCTTGATCTCAATTCCTTCCTAGTTCAAAGGTCAGCTTTTGTAATCCTTACAGACTCTATTTTATTGGCCAGTCCTTTTTACTTCCTGCTACAGCTTGCTCTGATCTCGCATCCAAATCTCGCAGCCTCCGAAGCTCATGAAGAAACCGCAACCCCGAATTCCAAAACAATATATCCTTTCTTCAGTTATCTTTCAAGGCTATTGTTTTTACTGCCTCTGGTTTTCACAGACTGGATTTTTATCCAATTATGCCTTCATTCAGTTCAGTTTGTTTAAATTCAACAGTTTATGAGAGTGGATATTCAGCAGAGCTCACTAGTGCGTCATCCGGGAACTCCCCCTCTTGTTTTTAATTTCTGTTACAGCTGTTTACTCTCAGAGTTTCAGAGTTCCAACTTGACAAGATAATATTCCTTATTCAGTAGCTTTTTATTTCATCTGTTTATAATCCACTCAATGTTAGAATAGTTTCCAAGTCTCCAAGTCTTTCAGAGTGAAGATAAAAATAGATTAATGTACCTTGCAAAGATTCTTCACACCCCCGGCTCGTTATCATGCAGTTAAAGTCAGTTAAAGTCCGTCCGTCATTGAGTGTCTGGTTTTCGACCGGCTTAAGTCAAATTAATGACTATATTATCACAGCAGAGAATGGCTGACAAATCCTAATGCCGGACATCAAAATCTGAAGGAGAGAGTTCCCCCACTCTTCCAGATCAATATCAACAGCTTTAAGGAAAGAAATGTCATCTTGGTTTAACCCTTAACTAGGATTAATGGGCATAGACCCCCTCTCAGAGGTCTGTAATACCCTGAACTGTGAAAATAAAATCTCCCTTATCTAGGGAGCTGCAGCCTGTCTTCCAGCCAGACCGGAAGTCCACTCCCTTGCCATACTTGTTAAGCCACCTTTCCTCTGGAAGCTAAGGATGATCCTTGTCAGTTTCACTTCCACACTTCTGGTAGTAAAGGTGTAATTGCATAGTTCTTAGACTACAGCAATGTTTTTTTTTTTCCTTTGCAAACTCACATGATTTTGCCCTGGGGACTAAATGTAGCACTATGGTTGACTTGCAAGGAGGGTCACACTAATGAAAAAAGTGCATTTTCCAGGATTGTGTGCTTTCTCCGATAGTCTCCTGCACCTATGGAAAGCACAGAGGTCTTTTTCAAATGAAGTTGCTATTTAAAAGATTCTGTTTCAAAAACAATTGGTACCCACTACATAGAAGAGGCATACATACAGGTGATTTGTAAGTACCACAATTGTAAGTTCTTGGTTTGTAACAACCATAGTACCATCTGCTGTAGCCTTACCAAAAGGCTATCAAACCAGAGATTCGGGATAAGTAAAACTTAGGGTGTGTTCATACTACAGTAAATAATGCATTTTGCAACTAAAAGGTAAAGGGAGTCCCCTGTGCAAGTACCAGTCGTTTCCGACTCTGGGCTAACGTCACAACACAACATTTTCATGGCAGACTTTTTATGGGGTGATTTGCCATTGCCTTCCCCAGTCATCTACACTTTACCCCCAGCAAGCTGGGTACTCATTTTACTGACCTCGGAAGGATGGAAGGCTGAGGCATCCTTAAGCTGGCTACCTGAATCCACCTTCCACTGGGATCAAACTCAGGTCATGAGCAGAGCTTGGACTGCAATACTGCAGCTTACCACTTTGCACCATGGGGCTCCTATTATTTCGCAACTGGATTTTTGTTATTCTTACACAGTAAAAATCCTGTTGCAAAATGCATTATTTAGTGTAGTGTGAATACACCCATTAATATCTGCTTCCAAGCCATGGTAGATCCATCCAGCATCAAAGTATGCTGGGATTTTCAAATATAACTATGTGTTAAGCAAAGCAGTTTCTTTTCCCCCTCTATCTTTGATGTGGTGACATAAAATATACAGAAGAAAGGAAGACCCACTCAAGCCAATGTGCACAAGATCACTGAGCTCTGTTAAACAAACACAAGTTTAAAACCATTTTATGGTGTCTATTATTTCCCAATGGTAATGGCTCCTTTGCTAGCAGATGCCACGATTATCTGCTTTTATCATTAATGCTTCCAGTCAGTGGCTAATGCAGAGGTGACAAATCATAGAAAGGCCTGACACTTTATGGTTTTAGCTCTAAGCAATGTCTTTGTATTTCATTTCCCCTGTGTGTAGCGTGTTTCTTTTAGATGACTTTTGTTCTCTCCCTCTCCACACATGATCACATATATAATTAAATACTTCCAATCATATTTTATTCACACAAAACCAATTACTAAAACTCTGTACTGGTGGTGCATATTAAATTAAATGTTAGGAAGCACTGGGAAAGAGAGAATTGTTTGATTCATTGTTAAGTATTCCATAAACTCACAGTCCATGTGAAAGATTCTACCCACATACAACAGAAGTTGTGTTACTTAGGCTCTCACTGTTTTCACCACAGAGGTTTTCCACAAATTTGGACAACTGTACTGGTTTCCATTTGTTTGGATTTTATAATGAGATTTGCCACCAATCTGGAAATACGAACCTAGTTTGGATTCCAATCCTGAGATGCTATAGCTTCCTGTATGTGACAAGCAGAGGCACTTGTTGTAACAGTTCCTGAGTGAAACCATCAAACCATGGAGGAAAGATGTAATCTTCAGCATGCCCTTGATTTTGCAGGCCTTTCTTCCAAGGGCCTGACAAATGATCAGTCTATGCTATTCTTCAGGCGGTCTATTTTCAGCTACTTCTGACTATGGGAGGGAGAGTTGTTTTAGTAAATGACAAATACAACCTAGGCAGATATGAAAACAATTGCTGAAACAGCTAGTGATGTTGTTGTCAACAAGAAGATTCACAATGAACAGTAGTTAAGCCCTCAGTCATACATGTAACTATACTTAGTTCTACATAAGATATGCATACATACAACTTACGTTAGTTCTTGAATGGTACATACCATATATAGTTTCTGAATGTCCCATTTATATGCAGTCGACTTAAACCTATAATTGAAAAATGCATTCAATTTCACAGGGAAAAGTCAGTATAAGGAAAGAAAAGATGGAGCAAAAATAAAAATTTGATTGGCCTGTTCCTTGGAAGAAATAAATAGAACTGGGGATATTTTTTGTGGGGGGGCAGTCTGGTGTTCCTATCTAGAATACAGATGTTTACTTGCTTTCTTCTGGCCCTATTCTTGTCAGAAAAGGCTACTTGAAAGCTGGTTCTAGACGGAGGTCATTTTCGCACTCATCTTAATCAGCAGCGACGACCCGCTTCACCACGCAGGATCTGCGCGGATTTCGCACTAATTGCCGCGGAGCACCCAGAAGAGCCGGAAAGTCCCGGCGCTTTTGTGGCGCAAACGGAAACCGCCAAAAACCAGTTTCCGTTTGCGCCGCAAAAGCGCCGGAACTTTCCGGCTCTTCTGGGTGCTCCGCGGCAATTAGTGCGAAATCCGCGCAGATCCTGCGCGGTGAGGCGGGTCGTCGCTGCTGATAAAGGTGAGTGCGAAAACGACCAGACAGTTTAAACCGCCTCAGGTACAGTAGGTTAGTGGGGAAGAAATGTGTCCAAATGCGCACATCACCTCCTGTCCCACCCCCACCCTCAATCCGTCCCTACCTGCAGGCTGGCCAGCTAAAAAAGATACCGCTACCAGAGTGGTACCAAATCACTGAGGTGCCTCCAAGGTGCCTCCCTGGCACCTGTCTTGATGGGCAGAAAGCACTCAGGGAGTGGCGGACAGGTGCATGAGCACTCTGGAAGTTCCTCCAGGATGTTTGCGGCCTGTCCCTGATCTGGCAGCAGACTATACACCATCTGGACGCTCCAGGGTGCTCCTGTTTCTGCTGTCTCACTTCCAGGTTGGCATGCTGCCACCCTGAGCTGGTGGTCTGGACACAGCTGTAAAGTCCCCCCAGTGAACATATGTTTCATTCTTTTCTTTTTCTATGTTAGTTTTTTAAAAAACAAACCCTAGGCTGAAGAGAAATAATAGTGGGAATGCTTATTACATTTGCAGATGATACTGACTGAGGGGTAGCAAATATGGTAGAAGACAGAGTCAGGGTAAAGGATGACCTTGACAGGCTGGAAAACTGGGCTAAAACAATAACATGAATTTTAATGCTAAATGTAAAGTTCTGCATTTAAGTAGGAAAAATCAAATGCATAATTATAAGATGAGGGAGACCTATTTTAGCAGCAACATGTGTGAAAAGGATCTAGGGTTCTTAGTAGACCATACACTGGTCTAAAAAGGCAAATGTGATTTTGGGTTGTATCAACAGAAGTACTGTGTCCAGATCATGTGAAGTGATGATATTGCTTTACTCTGCTCTGTGAGACCCCCACCTAGAATACTATGTCCAGTTTTGGGCACCACAATTTAAGAAGGATATAGACAAGCTGGAATGTGTCTAGAGGAGGGGAACAAAGATGGTGAGAAGTCTGGAGACCAAGTCCTCTGAGGAAAGGTTGAAGGAACTTGGTATGTTTAGCATGGAGATGAGATGACTGAAGGTGATATGATCATCATTTTCAAGTACTTGAAGAGTTATCATATAGAGCAGGGGTGGCCAAACTTGTTTAACGTAAGAGCCACATAGAGTAAGCATCAGATGTGTTGAGAGCCACAAGACTTAAATGTCAAATGTTTGAGAGCCCCAAGGAAGGAAGACGAATAGATGAGGGTGAGTGAGAGAAGAAGAGGTGGAAAGAAAGCAACTTTAATTGCATTCTTCAAGCTGCTGACTGGCTTGACTTGGAGAAGTGATTTAATAATAATAATAATAAAATTTTATTTATACCCCGCCCTCCCCGCCGAGGCAGGCTCAGGGCGGCTTGAAATAGACAAATGCCTTCTCCAAGCTGCCCAACAAGGTGGTGGGGTCTTTGAGAGCCACACAATATGTATAGAAGAGCCACAGTTTGGCCACCCCTGTTATAGAGGATGATGCAGAGTTGTTTTCTGTTGCCCCAGAAAGTTGGACCAAAACCAGTGGGCTGAAATTAAATCAAAAAAGTTTCTGGCTAAACATTAGGAAGAACTTCCTGACAGAGTGGTTCCTCAATGGAACAGCTTGCTTAGGAAGTGGTGGGCTCTCCTTCTTTGGAGGTTTTCAGACAGAGGGAAGATGGTCATCTTACAGCAATACTGATTACCTAGGCAGATAATAAGAAGGAAGACAGGAAGGGTTGCATCAGTGCTAAGGTCCCCCCCACCATCTTCTGGACAAGGAGCCAGGGTGGTATTTGTGGAGCAAAGTATTTGTGAATTTCCTACACTGTACAGGGGATTGGACTTTATGACTCCAGAGGTCCCTTCCAACTCTATGATTCTATAATTTTTCCTTTCATCATGCATCCTAATATTTATAAACCAAAATATTCTCAATGAATGAATCCTAATGTCAGAAATGTTGCTTTTAAGACTATGGAGTACATTAAAAAAGCCCTCTTGACCAACTATCAAGTAAAATGCTTTCAATGAACTACCATACAGCCAACAGGATCTGAAAGAATGGAGATGAATGGTATGATAATATTCTTATGTAAGTTTCTACTTACCTCACTCTGCTAAGAAAGACTCAGTGCTTAGAAGATGTTTAAATAGGTTTCAATAGTTTAGGCCCATGATCAAGAAATTACTAATTCAGTACTAATGGTTCATTGGAAGTACAGACTAAATTACAGACTAAATTTACAGACTAAATAAGCAGACTAAATTTCACTCAATGATCAAAACTGATATTTTACAAAGTCATTGTGAGGTATCTCACTACCCCATCAGTGTTCTTCTAAAGTGATTCACCATTCCTTTAGGATGATCTCAAGTTCTCATCCTTTTCATTTTACTGCTACATATTGCTTTCTATCTAGAGTGAGTAGCAACTGTTAAAACAAACACCGTTTCCATTTTAGCACAATGCAGTTGACCAAATTACAGAGTGACCTGAGCCATAAGTAGAGGCTACTTAGAATTCTTTCTGAGTGAAAAATAGCGGGTAACAAATGGCAGATGCCAGCCTCATTATCATGGACTCCTTTTGTGCTGGAATAAACAACTGCCCTTCAGGTTATTTTAGTAATATTTCCCCTTCTGTTAAAATTTCATAAATAAAAGCCATCTTACTGAAGGGGATGTACAGTCTTTCAAGTTCAAAGCAATAGCATGTCCTGCAGCAACTATTGCTAGCTGTTAAGTTTGTACATAAAAACTATAATGTATTATGTTAAGGGGTCAGCTAAGCGAAAAGAACAGAGTAAGAAAGGGTAACTGCTTGGTTCCTGTGACGCTCAATGTCAGATTGATATCTACTCCCCCCAATACCAGAAGGAGTATGTCTCTTTAAATCAGTTGCTGGGAAGCACAGGTAGGATGATGCTACTTCTGTCTTCCTGTTTGTGTGCTCCCTAAAGGTAGCTGATTGGCCACTGTATGAACAGAATCCTGGACCAGATGGACCTTTGATCTAATCCAGCATAGCTCATTTTATGTTCTTATGCTTCCCAGTTATATTTATAGTATCATCAATGTCTTGCAGAAATTCTTACAAATGAAACGTTTCTTCAAAGAAAAGAGAACTTGAGATTGTTAGTTATAATGTCCATGTCACTGCTGGAAGCCACACCATTCTGAAATTTTAAATGTACAAAAGAAGATTAGTTTGACCTTTTTGATCCTAGTGACTGTTCCAGCATGTTTTACTTTTCACATGCCACAAATTTCCATTTAGGCTTCTAACAAAAATCTAACTTGATAGAAAACAATGGAGCAATGCTGAATTTAACACAGCTCCAAACATATACCCTGTTTTATAATCTGACTCATTATCACATTGCTTACTTCATTATAAAGGATGTGTTCACATGAGAAAGGTGTTTTGACAAGGTTCCCTTTTGCACAACATGAAGCATTTTCATATCTTGGTTCCTGTGTTGCTCAGTGTCAGACTGATCTGCCAGCAGGAAGTTCAGCAATCACCCCTAAATTGCAAATGAGCACCAACCTGTTTTGAGGAGTGTATAATCTACCCTACCCCCATTTTTATTTTGTTTCATTTTTTTTAAGTTCTCGTCAGTTTTTTGTTATTAATTCTATTTGTTTTCTTTATTATTTTCCACTTATCTCCCTTGCTCCTCTTCCTTTCTCCCTTCCACTTATTGTTCTATATGCCAGAGTTGGTGGTGGTGCTAGGGAACAGAATGGGATTGCTGCAGCCAGTCAAACTGTCAAGGTCTGGCCCAGGTCTGCCAGACTGGGAGTTAGCAAAAGCTAGTGAACAGCTGTAATGTGTTGGATCTGATGGTGCATTCACACTACACTAAATAATGCATTTAACATCTGGATTTTTGCTATTCTTACATAGTACAAATCTTGATGTAAAACACATTATTTAATGTAGTGTGAATGCACCATAGGTTCCCTTAACCAAGCATTGACTCTGTCAAATATCAAGAGTGAGGGAATTTGTTTTCCAAGTGTGCAGAGCCCCAGTTTAGATTGGGACCATGCTATGGGGGAAGAAATGACTTCAGCTATATCTCCATACCTAAGAAACAGTATGTAGCCCATCAGTACATGTTGAAGCCCCTTCTCCTTGCATGCCAAGGTCCCAATTCAACTTGTGGTCCTGCATGCTTGAAAAAGAAGATTTGGTATAAATATGAACTGACTGATCCATCATAACTGGATTTATACAAGGTTTATCTAGGTTGAGACAAGTATGCCTAATTGATCTGTCCACACCATCCATGCCACCTTAACTTAATTAATGTGAGCTGTGGCTTAATTGTCTTAATTTTAAACTGTTTTTAACTGTTTTAATTGTTATTAAATTGTTTTGATTGTTTTATTATAATTGGAAGCTGCTGTGAGCCTACTATGGGAAAGGGCGGCCTATAAATGGCAATCAAATCCGCAAAGAGAGCATTCTTTGCGGCTAAGATTGCGTCCGCAACTTCGCGCCCGGCACAATTATTTGATATAATTAGAGGACTTACAACGCTGCCGCAAGGCAGGTTAAATTCTATTGAATTGGAAATTGGCTGTGAGGCTTTTGCGGAATGTTTTGCGGATAAAATCGCGTCACTCCGCCCCAACCCCCCTGCCAGCTTGGAGACAGATAGCGAACCTGAGGCCCCGAGCCTGTCTTCGGATTATATTCTGGATGGCTTTAGCCCCCTCAGCCTGGAGGAAGTTGACAGGATTCTCTTATCGGCTCGCCCAACAACTTGTAAATTGGACCCATGCCCTTCCTGGCTTATTAAATCTTGCCAGGGGGATCTTAGATATCCTGTACGGGATATCATAAATAGATCCCTAACGGAAGGGCACTTTCCAACGCCACTCAAAGAGGCTGTGGTCTGTCCCCTCTTAAAAAAACCATCTTTAGATCCGGCCCAATTGGCACACTATCGGCCGGTTTCAAATTTGCCCTTTCTGGGTAAACTTATTGAGAGGGCAGTGGCGATGCAATTACAGACCTTCCTGGAGGACGCTTCCATCCTTGATCCATTTCAGTCCGGCTTTCGCCCGGGACACGGGACGGAGACAGTGCTGGTTGCCCTAGTGGATGACCTTCAACGGCATCTGGATTGGGGTGGCTCTGCGGTGCTGATGCTGTTAGACCTGTCGGCAGCGTTCAACACGGTCGACCATCGGCTACTGACGTGCCGCCTCGCCGACGCGGGGATACAGGGGTTGGCCTTACAGTGGCTTTCCTCTTTCCTAGAAGGTCGGGGACAAAGGGTTGCAATTGGGGGGGAGCTATCCCGAAGGCGCACACTCGATTGTGGTGTGCCCCAAGGGGCGGTTCTCTCCCCGATGTTATTTAACATCTACATGCGGCCTCTTGCCCAGATTGCCCGAAGGTATGGGCTGGGGTGTCACCAGTATGCTGATGACACCCAGCTCTATCTACTGATGGACGGCCGGCCGGTCTGCACCCCGGAAAATCTTGACCAGGCATTACGGGCCGTGGCTGAGTGGCTCAGACTGAGTGGGCTGAAGTTAAATCCTACGAAGACAGAGGTCCTTTGCTTGGGTCACCGCGGCCCGGGGGGGGATCCCCCTGCCAGCTTTTGACGGTGCACCGTTGACAGCGGCGGACAGAGTCAGGAGCTGGGGGTGCATCTTTTTCTCCTTGTTGCCCCATTGCTAATGAAATATTCCCAGGCAGGCTAGACTGTCCCTTTTTCATGATAGTTTTGGTCAATAAGCCACAGGCGCAGAAAAGTCCAACTCGGCCATCCTCGCACTCCAAGGAGGTCAAAAAAGAGCACCAAGCTCAATGGACAGGTGCATTCCAAGGGCCCCCCTAAGTTTCCATTTCACACTGTGAGGGAGCCAGCAGGAGAAAGCAGCAGGCTTTTCCTACCCACAACACATGAAAGGAACCTGCTGCTGGTCAGCTCATGCACCTCTCCACCCGTGCCATGCCAGGCACTAGGTCCTAGTGCTCCTCCAACATCTTTCTGTCTCTCCACGCCTTTCCAAACAAGCTCTCAGTCCACCTCCCCTCCCCCCCCCCTCTCTCTCACACACACACAGAGGAATGCACGGATGGAAGGAGGCCAGCAGCTGCTGTTGTAGGGGCAGCAAGGAGCTCCGCTCGGCTGGAGGAAAAGGTGCGAGGAACACCCTGGCTATAAAAACTGGGGGGAGGGTAGAGCTGGCCCGGGGCCCCTAAAGACCTGGGGCCCATAGGCAAGCGTCTAGTTTGCCTAATTGTTAATCCGGCTCTGATAACAATACAGGACACTAAACAATCAAAGCACAAATTTGTGACAGTATAGAAAATGGAACATTATGAGAATCATAAAAAATGATCACAGATAACTATATCTCCTTGGTTTTAAATATTATCTTCTCATAGGGATCTGCTTTTCCCTTCACATTCATGGTTCCTTGGCTTTGCACTCAGTCTCTTAAAGTCATTGATAAGAAACACACTTTAAATGTGTTAAACTGTGGATAAATATTTTATAAGTAACATGCTCAGCTTGCTTGTGTCTTTAATGGACACTGTATTTCACAGCTGCTGGCTTCCAGGGGAACCAGTTAAAAATATCTCAGCCTAAAAGTGAAATTGTGATGTAACCAGCCATCTCATCATGAATTAAAAGCTACTGTGCACTTTTCATTGTTGATGTCTGAAGCTATAAGTACTGTATTATCATTACTGTGCTTCCTTTTGCTTTACTTTGTACCATTCAGTATAATCAAAAACAGCAGCTGTCCATCCATCACACTCTTTTTTACAATTTACAATAAATGCACTGTGCTTTTCCACACACCATTCAGTGTAATTTCTTTGGGTAGTCAAAGTTTTGGGTATGTTTGCACAGTGTGCTATAATACAAAGAAATGTTGGTCTATGTCTTGAGCATGTGGGAACTGATCATTCAGAACTCATCTAGATGGTCTTACAAGAATGCTAGAATATTATAGAACATTATCAAGGAATACTATCCCACAAAAAAGCCAAAAAAAGAAACCCAAACTCACACCTTTTTGAAGGATAATAAATGTATCTATTTAGGTGTGGGCTACTTGTATTCAGCTGAGGTTGATGAGGAGCATTATATAAGGGGTCTATCTGGAATGAGTGTCCCTAAGAATATTCTTCTCAAAATGGGTCTCTGAATATTTGGGTAGATAATATTCTTCAAATGTTTTCTAAGCTGCAGTCATGATGTTCTTAAGATTCTTAGTATATCAATATATATATATTAGAATATTAATATATTAGAAGAAGCAAACCAGCCAGGGAGGCAGTGGGGCCCTTGGATGACCAAGGGGTAAAAGGATTACTGAAGGAGGAAAGGGAAATGGCTGAGAAGCTGAATGCATTTTTTGCCTCCATCTTCACTGTGGAAGTTGAGAAGTGTTTGCCCACTCCAGAACCCCTAATTTTGGAAGAGGTGTTGAAAGACCTGAGTCAGATTGAGGTGACAAGAGAGGAGGTCCTACAACTGATTGACGAATTAAAAACTAATAAGTCACCAGGTCTGGATGGCATACATCCAAGAGTTCTGAAAGAACTCAAAGTTGAACTTGTGGATCTCCTGACAAAAATATGTAATCTTTCATTGAAATCTGCCTCTGTTCCTGAGGACTGGAAGGTAGCAAATGTCATCCCCATCTTTAAAAAGGGTTCCAGAGGAGATCCGGGAAATTACAGGCCAGTCAGTCTGACTTCAATACCGGGAAATCTGGTAGAAACCATTATCAAGGACAGAATGAGTAGGCACATTGATGAACTCAAGTTATTGAGGAAGACTCAGCATGGGTTCTGTAAGGGAAGATCTTGCCTCACTAACCTGTTACATTTCTTTGAGGGGGTGAACAAACATGTGGACAAAGGGGACCCAACAGATGTTGTATACCTTGACTTCCAGAAAGCTTTTGATAATGTTCCTCATCAAAGGCTCCTTAGTAAGCTGGAGAGTCATGGAGTAAAAGGACAAGTCCTCTTGTGGATCAAAAAAAGGCTAATTAATAGGAAGAAGAGAGTGAGTATAAATGGGCAGTCTTTGCAGTGGAGGACGGTAAGCAGTGGGGTGCTGCAGGGCTCAGTACTGGGTCCCATGCTCTTTAACTTGTTCATTAATGATTTGGAGTTGGGAGTAAGCAGTGAAGTGTCCAAGTTTGCAGATGACACTAAATTGTTCAGGGTTATAAGAACCAGAGAGGATTGTGAGGCACTCCAAAGGGATCTGTTGAGGCTGGGTGAGTGGGCGTCAATGTGGCAGATGAGGTTCAGTGTGGCCAAGTGCAAAGTAATGCAAATTGGGGCCAAATATCCCAGCTACAAATACAAGTTGGTGGGTTGTGAACTGGCAGAGACTGACCAATAGAGAGATCTTGGGGTCATGGTAGATAACTCACTGAAAATGTCAAGTCAGCGTGTGATTGCAATAAAAAACGGCCAACGCCATGCTGGGAATTATTAGGAAAGAAATTGAAAACAAATCAGCCAGCATCATAATGCCTCTGTATAAATTGATGGTGCGATCTAATTTGGAATACTGTGTACAATTCTGGTCACCACACCTCAAAAAGGATATTATAGCATTGGAAAAAAGTCCAGAAAAGGGAAACTAGAATGATTAAAGGTTTGGAACACTTTCCCTATGAACAAAGGTTAAAACGCTGGGACATGGAATGGATTTGCAAGTGGAAGGGTCCCAGCTCAGGTGCCTTTGAGTCAGGAAGTGGTTGTGATGTAACAGGATAGGTGAGTAGGGTGGGGAGTCATGGTGGAGTTGTGAGAGGCTTCCAAGTCAGAGAGGTAGCTGTGCCAGGGAATGGCTTTAACTGTAGCATCCAGACAGGAAAGGATGAAATACTGCAAGTCTCCCTCCCAGGAGATGGAAACAGGTTTGACAGGGAATACAGGTTCAAGAGAGCTTCCAGGCAACTGCAGATGGTTGGGCTGGACTTGAACCCGGAAGCAACAGGAAGATGGCACAGGTGAATGGTGGTAAGACTGATGGCCATTGGAGTGATTAAGATTGGGTATCCCTGTTTTATATAGGACTGAAATGGTTGTTTTCTTAAGCACAAAGCTAGTATCTTTTATAAGCATTCCTTGTACAATCCATATTGATTTGCAAATAGAGATGAAATAAATTTATTTACATTTAGTTGTTTTTAAAATAGTCTGATTTTTGAGTTGCAAACCATCCCATGTTAGTTGAGAAGTTTAACTCACTAAATATAGTAATGAGAATGAGAAAATATATATATATATATACGGGTTTTTTTCTCATTAGACTGTTTATTACACCTATATAGAGTTCCTGCTTTTATGTGGAGTTCCCAGTTGTTTCCCCAGTGGAAATTACCAATCCTGCTTTGCTACTGCATCAAGGATTGCTAAATCATTCACCAGGCCCTCAGCTCAGCTTTCTTAAAAGACCTGACTTTCAGTAATTTCATCAGAAATGTGTTAATTTCCCCTGCACCCTTGAAACTTTTCATTTAAGGTCAAAATTGCTAAATAACAAAAGCTTTACTACTGCTTAATGAGCATGTAAAATTTAGCCTGACAGCTTAATCTTAGACATGTTGTTTTAGCTGCTGCAATGAAAACTGCAGTTTGCACTGTGGCAACTCAAAGACTAGCCTAAACTTGGAAATGAAGCTCAGTCCCTTCCTCAGCTGACTGTAAATAATAACAATAATAAAATATTGGGGCAAGCTCTGTTGCTGAATATACAAGTGAATTGTTCTAATAGGGGTTTTAAACATCCTTTTTTTAGCCTGTTTTCTGTTCTGCTACTGGCTTGAGGACTATTGTATTAATATTATTTTAGACAGTTCATTGTTTCTCTTATGTCATTTTATGCCTTGTAAGCTCTTGGAGAATGCCTTGTAAACTCTTGGAGAATTGGCTACATCAGGGCTGTGTGGCCTAATTTGCAAAGGAGCTCCTGCTAGAATTCCACCCCTGGTTGTCAGTCACCTAAAGTTGGTCTCTGGACAGTTACATATACAATTTCTACATAAATAAGTATGTATGACTCTGCACAATTGGTATCACATATTCTACTCTCATTAGTGCTTCGTGCATACTGGGCCGTGGCAAGGAGATCCATGTGTGTGGCTTTTGGATACTTCCACACAAGTCTAGAATCATAAGATTGGGCTGTAAATGTGGATTCAATTTAGATTATAACAATGTTTTCTGGCAAGAAGGGATGTGGCAGTAAAATTTTACAGAGAATGCACAGTCTTATTTTTGCTTTAGTATCAAGACAATGGGAACAAAAAAAAAAGACGATGAGAATAGTATTTTAGATACATGGTAGATGTCAGAATCTCTAAAATAACATATACAGCCCTATTGTGATACATAAATCCTTCAAATTTCACACAAGGGAGACAATACATAATGACATATATACAAGTTGGGACCCACAAGGTACTTGTGCGAAGAGGGCATTTCTTCTCCCCTACTTTAGCTTCTTCTCCTCTCCACCCATTCTCTCCCAGTAAGTATTTCTGTCTCTTTCTCCCTCCCACATCCTTTCTCTCAATATATGTCTCTCACTCTTCCTCCTCCCACCCCGTTTCTTTCTTTGGCATTTAGGACAGGTAATTCCAAGGCAGACTGCTCTCTCCACCACTGTTCCTGTCTGCCCAGTCATCCTCCTTTCCCCCTCCAGTTTCCCCCCTCCTTTCCCCCCTCCAGTTCATCTCAGGGGTCAGCAGTGGATGGAAAAAGTTGGGAATGCATGAGAAGCTCCTACTCCTCCTTACTCCACCTCCAAATCATCAGCAGAAGTGGTAGACAGTTTGGCAACAGATGAATGCATTGGCAGTAGATGCATGTACTTCTTCTCACCCACCCATCCAATTTGGCAGCAAAGGGAATCAGGTGGGGATGTGAGAGGGGGGGTCAATGACAGAAGCACAACTCATCTGTCCACTTTGAACACAGTGGCTTCAGCATCTGACAAGGGGGGAGGAGACTCCTATTCCTCCTCCTCTGAACACTGACAGCATGGATTCCAAGGCTGTGCAAGTGTAGCCAAATTCTTTCTGTGCTGTGCTTTTTGGTTTTAGGATTCTTCTGCAAACCAGTGCTGTCCCCAAGTCTGGAGAAAAGTCTTTCTTGTCTCAATATGATCCCAGTCTGTGGGTTTAAGTATCCACATACAGGGCTGTGTAGACTATTAGATATATTGATTTCTCCACAAAGCTTCAGAACTAAGATAAGTTTACCCGAAATTAACTTGTTCCTGCAAAATTCACATAAAACTGTGAATTGATAGTTGTGAATTGGTAGAAGCAATTTGGATGGAAATACTGGGCCCTAAAGATTACTTAAAAGTGGGAATGTACTATCGTCTACCTGGTCAAACCCTTGAAGCTGATCTTGAGATGGAGAAGGAAATAAAAAAGGTAAAGGTAGTTCTCTGTGCAAGCACCAGTCATTTTCGACTCTGGGGTGACATTGCTTTCACAACTTTTTCACGGCAGACCCTCCACGGGGTGATTTGCCATTGCCTTCCCCAGTCATCTACACTTTCCCCCCAGCAAGCTGGGTCCTCTTTTTACCGACCTCAGAAGGATGGAAGGCTGAGTCAACCTGGAGTAGGGTGGCCAGACCGTCCCGGTCTCCCGGGACCTTCCCGGTTCTGGACACCAATTCCCGGCTCCCGGGCTGCCTATACCGGGACCATTACAAAGTCCCGGTATAGCCAGCTGGGAGCCGACAGGCCGCGCGCGCGGGCGGGGAAGGCGGGGAGTGAGACAGCCAGCATCCCTGCGCGTGCGCACAGCGGTGTGCGCACGCGCAGGGACGCTGGCTGCCTCACTCGCCACCTTCCCCGCCCATGCGCGGGGTCCGGCAGCGGTGGTGGAGGCCGGAGAGGCCGCCGCTGGTCCCTGGAGGGCCTCCAGAGGCCAGCAGAGGCCGCGGAGAGGCTGCCGCTGGTCCCTGGAGGCCCTCCAGAGGCCAGCGGAGAGGCCGGCGCTGGTCCCTGGAGGCCCTCCAGAGGCCCGCGGAGGCCGCGGAGAGGCCGGCGCTGTTCCCTGGAGGCCTCCAGAGGCCAGCGCCGGAAGTGGAGCGGCCGCCGCTGGTCCCTGGAGGGCCTCCAGAGGCCAGCGGAGGCTGCAGAGAGGCCAGCGCTGGTCCCTGGAGGCCCTCCAGAGACCAGCGCCGGCCTCTCCACCGCATTCCTGGCCTCCGCAGCCGCCGCCAGCCCCGCCAGCAGCCCGGAGGAGAGGCCGCCACCGCCCTGGATCAAGGTAAGCCGAAAGCGGGGGGGGGGCTGGCGGGGGGGGGGGCGGCTGGCGGAGGGGGAGTGGCTGGCCTTCCTTCTTTCCTTCCCTCCCTCCTTCCCTCCTTCCTCCCTCCCTCCTTCCTTCCTTCCTTCCTTCCTTCCCTCCTTCCCTCCCTCCTCCCTTCCTTCCTTCCCTCCTTCCTTCCCTCCCTCCTTCCTTCCTTCCTTTCTTCCCTCCCTCCCTCCCTCCCTTCCCTCCCTCCTCCCTTCCTTCCCTCCCTCCTCCCTTCCTTCCTTTCTTCCTTCCTTCCCTCCCTCCCTCCTCCCTTTCTTTCTTCCTTCCCTCCCTCCCTTCCCTCCCTCCTCCCTTCCCTCCCTCCTCCCTTCCTTCCTTTCTTCCTTCCTTCCTTCCCTCCCTCCCTTCCCTCCCTCCTCCCTTCCTTCCTTTCTTCCTTCCTTCCCTCCCTTCCTTCCCTCCCTCCCTCCTCCCTTCCTGACTGAATGGGCCACTGGCCTGATCCAACAGGGCTTCTCTTATGTTCTTATGTGACACAGTGTGTTGGACTGGATGGGCCACTGGCCTGATCAAACAGGGCTTCTCTTATGTTCTTATGTGACACAGAGTGTTGGACTGGATGGGCCACTGGCCTGATCAAACAGGGCTTCTCTTATGTTCTTATGTGACACAGAGTGTTGGACTGGATGGGCCACTGGCCTGATCCAACAGGGCTTCTCTTATGTTCTTATGTGACGCAGAGTGTTGGACTGGATGGGCCACTGGCCTGATCCAACAGGGCTTCTCTTATGTTCTTATGTGACAATACTGACTTTGGTGGACCCAAGCACTGATTCAGTGTAAGGGAGGTTTGTGTTTGTGACTGGAGTGGACAATACTGACTTTGGTGGACCCAAGCACTGATTCAGTGTAAGGGAGCTTTGTGTTTGTGACTGGAGTAGACAATACTGACTTTGGTGGACCCAAGCACTGATTCAGTGTAAGGGAGCTTTGTGTTTGTGTCTTCTGGTGCAATTTTGTTCTCAGATCCTGTATTTACTTCATCAGTATATGGGATAAGGCACTTTCTCAACTGTGCTGCATAATGCGGCCTATTTATTTTGTCCTGTTTGCTCTGTTGGCTCTATCTGCGCCACCTTCATCACTTTCGGGGTGTGGATCCCCCAGTGGGGTGGTCTCGCGACTCCCTCCGCCAGCTGTTTCTGATAGCCCTGCGCCCCCTCTTTCATTTGATATGTGTCCCGTGCGGATGCCACCCTCCCGCCGGGAGATGCCGCAAAATGAGCCCCCTTGAGGCTTATGGCGGCAGGGCTCGGGGGAAGTGAGCTAGACTGCTGTTCTTTTGAGGGGTCATAGAGTGTTTCGAGCCTGTCCCTGTGGCATCAGTCCCATCATTGTGGGGCCCAGGGGGCCGGCGCAGCGGCACGCCGAAGCAGCCTGTCGGTCACTTCCGGGTTCCTGTCCTGCATCTCGACCTGTGTTATTAGTGACAGGCTGCTTCAGCATGCCGCTGCGCCGGCCCCCTTGGTCCCACAACGATGGGACCAATGCCACAGGGACGGGCTCGAAACACTCTATAACCCCTCAAAAGAACAGCAGTCTAGCTCGCTTCCCCCGAGCCCTGCCGCCATAAGCCTCAAGGGGGCTCATTTTGCGACATCTCCTGGCGGGAGGGTGGCATCTGCACGGGACACATATCAAATGAAAGAGGGGGCGCAGGGCTATCAGAAACAGCCGGCGGAGGGAGTCGGGAGACCACCCCACTGGGGGATCCACACCCCGAAAGTGATGAAGGTGGCGCAGATAGAGCCAACAGAGCAAACAGGACAAAATAAATAGGCTGCATTATGCAGCACAGTTGAGAAAGTGCCTTATCCCATATACTGATGAAGTATATACAGGATTTGAGAACAAAATTGTTTCCGGCGGTGATATTTGGGGGATTTTTGGGGACGTCACAGGAAGTGCTGTGAAGTCACTTCCTGTTTCCGGCAGTGGCATTTGGGGGAAATGATGTCATTTGGGGGAAAGTGATGTCACAGGAAGTGATGTCACTTCCCGTTTCCGGCAGGTGACGCGGGGAAATGATGTCACAGGAAGTGGTGTCACTTCCTGTTTCCGGCGGTGGCATGACATCACCGGAAGTGACGTCACCGAAAGTGACGTCACTTCCTGTCTCCGGCGGCGCGCGCACCCCTACCTTCCCCCCCAAAAGGTGTCCCTGGCTGGCCTTCAGACATTATGGTCACCCTAACCTGGAGCCAGCTACCTGAACCAACTTCCACTGGGATTGAACTCAGGTCGTGAGCAGAGGGCTCCAACTGCAGTACTGTAGGTTTGCCACAGGGCAGAGGAAATAAAGGAGGTGACTAAACAGATCATGTTATTATCCTGGGACTTCAGCTACACCATAAATGATTGTGTGCTGAAACAGTCACAAAGTCAACCACAAGGGTTGTGATCTTGGTTCTAAAGACCTAGTGAGCGATATCAAGGTTGTTACACCAGTTTGGAGCAATTAAGATCAGCATTCAGGCTAATGGAAAGTTACTCCTAAAGTTCACAACTTTAACAGTTGATTTCAAAAGAGGGAAAGAAGAAGAGCAACTGAGTCGAATCCCTAAAGGATGCTTGGATGCTACTTAGAATCACACTAATTGAAACAAAGAAACATGATGGGATAATATAGGGCAATGGCAAACCACCCCATAAAAAGTCTGCTGTGAAAACGTTGTGAAAACAATGTCATCCAGAGTCAGAAATGACTGGTGCTTGCACAGGGAACTACCTTTACCTTTTTTTTTGTTTAATTTAAGCTCAAACAGCATGCATTTCAATGTTAGATAAAGCAATGCCAATTCAAAAAAGATCTGGTTAACAACGCAATTCAAGGAAGCTATAAAAATTAAAGACACTTCTTTTAGAAATTGAAAAGTCTGTCTGGATGAATTAAACAGGAGGAACCACAGGTTTTTGCAAAGAAAATGTAAGTCAACGATAAGGCATGCAAAAAGAGATTTTTGAGAAGTGGCTTGCTTAAAAGCATCAAGCATTAAACCATTAAAAGCAACAATAAACATTTTAGAAAATATATCTGGAGCAAGAAACTAGACAGAAAAGCAGAGAGGCCTTTGGATGACAAAGGAATAAAGGGATTGTGAAAGCAAGATGTGGAGATGGCAGAGAAGCTCAATTATTTTTTGCATCAGAGTTCACTCTGGAAAGTGTGGAGAATGTACCCATGCCACAGTCCCTGTTTCCAGCAAGGGAGTCTAAAGAACTGAACCAAACAGAGGTGACCACAGATGAAGTTCTAAACTTACTGGGGAATTTAAAAGTCAATATTTTCCAGGTCCTGATGACATACTCTTGATCAGATGTGAGATTGTTGATCGACTCACATATGTAACCTATAATTAAATTCAGCCACTGCACCAAAAGACTGAAGTGCAGAAAGTTGTTAGCCAAATTGCCCTCAGATGAGTTATGAGGAATTAATTTTAGGTGGGCAAAGATGGCAAAAATGAACTGGGTCAATAACCTGTGTACACAGGAGACAGTCTACCCAGGAGCCCTCTTGAAATAATGAGAAGATGGTATATCTAAAAATGGGTTTATTAGAAAAATAGTTCAAGCATATAGAAAAATAAAAATCACACAGCAATCATACAGTCCTAGGAAAAATAGAGATGAAGACTGAATAGAGAAGCATTAGGGAAGAACATATAGGGCTATACTTTACTGATCTCAAAGGCTGCAATAGGAATGGCCCAGTAATGAAGATAATAAAGGGACCGAGAACCAGTATCACCCGCCATAATATGCCCAATACCAATTAGGCAATCAGGGTGGCTCAGACAGCAGGGTAGAGACACTGTAAGAGACAAACTGAACTGGCCAAAATCTGGCCTTGATATAGCCAAATTCATATCCTCAGGTACTATTAGGTGACCCATGACATCGCTGTCAGGTGACCCATGACACCACTGCCTGTGACCCCTGACATCACTGAGGGGGAGGCTCCCAGGAAGTTTGAAAAAGGATTAATGGGGACTGATGGGTTTACCCATTGTAAACCTTAACTAAACAAAGAAACATGATGGGATAATATAGGGTCAAATCACTATCTATTGTGACACCAGAGTTAAACACAATGCGTACAATCTCCATGTCTGGAACCGATATCTGCACAACAATCCTTCTGGCTGGAGTTGTATTGTGTAAGCAAGTGCCTTGGCTGTCTGGCAAGAGAAGTCTTTTGTCCAGGTGTGGAGATGTGACAGCAAGTCTACTGTTGACTGTTGGTTCCTTCATTAACATCTCCAAAGCTTGCCTGGCCTCTGGAATGCAGTGCGCAGTCTGCTTATCTCCTCTGCATTGACCATACCAAGTGAAGACTATTGGAAGTAGCAGAATTGAGATGAAGGCAGTATTTTGTGAAAGCTTGTGGAAGCGAATACGAAACGTGGGATTAAAGTACTACCACGTCGCATATCATTTTCTGTGCCTTGCTGTACAGAAGAAGAGAATTGTTCTCCATGTGAAATTACCCTACTGGAATTTAACCTTCTGAAAGCATTGTTCTTTGAATAAGACTAGATCATTTGAATTCCTACCTGCACCCAGCTATTGAAAGTTTTTGGACATTGGTTTGTCTTTGAGTTTGGGTGAGGGTATATGTTCTTTATATTTATTTGTTGTCAAATGCATGAATAATTATTTAATATAACTTTGAATATTTTTTTGGAATTTGTTTAAAACATTATTTGTGTATTACTGAAGAGGCTGGTTTTCACGGAGGTGTTTAACCTTGATTCTTTGCTCCATTATCCATGTTGCTCTTTGTGGGTTGTTCTAACTCCTCTGCATGGCAGTTTGCAGGAAGAAACGCTGATACATTCCTCACTAGACTTTTAATCCTGGTTCTGCCCTGTCTCCAAATTGAAATTATACACTTGAATCATGGAATCATAGAAACCAACTCTATGAGTTTATGATCCTATTATTCTAGCGTAGAAGATCAGTTTGGGGACAGGGCTAGATCTAGTGTGGAATTGGCCACTGTCCTTTTGGAACATCTCAGGAACATGTTTGTCTTGGGCTGCCTTTCATTCTGTCTTCTGGGGACAGGGCTTGGCAGGTCATCTGAAAAACATAGTCCTGGAGTCCTCTTTGCAAGGCAGGCATGAATAGGCACATACTAACAGGCACAAGTGGGCAGCTGGCTAGAGACTGGCAGGGAACGCTGCATGATTCACAGAGTAAATATCCATATGGAAGCTGGCACATTTGTCAAATGCTTAAAGACAAACAGGATTCACTGCTTATAGACAGTAGGCAAGTGGGTATTAGGTATTAATGTCCATCTAAACTATTAAGTCCAAAGATGTCTGGCAGTAGAGATAGAGAACAACAGTCCATAATGGTGGGAGATAAGGTTGCCAAGTCCCCAGCTTCCCAAACCTATTGTACCATAGTTTTCCCTTCCAAACGCCTAGAGTGACCTCACATGGGTGCCACCATTCTGATGATGTCACTTCTGGATGACTTCATCATGCCAGCGATGTAGGGGGAGGTTTCCCCCGCCAGCCCAATGTGGGCTGGTGGGTTGTGATTGTGAACCTCCCAGGTGGGGAATTCCCTGCCCAGGCCGGAGGCTTGGCAGCCCTAGTGGGAGAGGGGGTCCAGGGCTAACAAAATGTTCCCCCATTTTTTTAAAAAAAAGTAATCCAGAGAGGAATTAGGAAATTACAGGCCAGTCAGCCTAATGTCTATCCCAGGCAAATAAGTAGAAATTGCAATCAAAGATAGAATCGTTAGGCACATAGAGGGACAAAACCTGCTGAAGGGGAATCAGCATGGCTTCTATAAAGCAAATCCTGCCTCACCAACCTTTGGGAGTCCTTTGAGAAATTGCACAAGCATGTAGATAATTGTGACCATGTAGACATTATATAATTGGACTTTCAAAAAGCTTTTGACAAGGTTACCTCACCAAAACTTCCAGAGTTAAATTTGTAATAATGGTATAAATAGATAGGTTCTCTCTCCTGTCTTAAATAACAGGAAGCCAAGAGTAGAAATCAATGTACAGTTCTCACAATTAAGGGAAATAAGCAGTGGGGACCCACAAGAATTGATATTGGGGCTGGTACTATTTAATTTCTTCATCAGTGACCTGGAACTAGGGGTGAATAGTGTAGTGACTAAGTTTGCAGATGACAGAAAATTATTCAGGATGGTGAAAACCAAGGCTGACTGTGAAGAGCTCCAAGAAGACCTCCACAAGTTGGGTGAGCCGGCAACAATGTGGCAAATGAAATTAAATGTTGGTAACTTACCAATGGTAAGTGTAAGGTGATGCATATGGTGGGGGGAGATACCCCAAATTCAAGTATAGGATAATGAAGGTCTGAACTTAATGAGACTGAGAAGGGAAAAGATCTTGGGGCTCAATGAAAATGTCAGTGCAGTGTGCCGCAGCAGTGAAAAAAGGAAAACTCTATGTTAGGGATTATTAGAAAAGGAATTGAGAATAAAATGACCAATATTGTAATGCTCCTGTATAGATCTATGGTGTGGCCTCATCTGCAATATTGTATACAGTTCTGATCCTTGTATCACAAAAAGGACAATGCAGAGCTGGAAATAGCACAGAGGAGGGCAACCAAGATGATGAAGGGGTTGGACTACCTTCCCTATGAGGAAAGGCTGAAGAGACTAGGACTTTTTAATTTAGAAAAGAGATGACTAAGGGAGTAAATGATAGAGCTTTATAAAATTATTCATGGAGTGGAGAGAGTTGACAAAGATAACTTTTTCTCCCACTCCCAGAACACTAGAACTTGAGAGCATCCAGTGAAGCTGATGGGCAGTAGGCTCAGGATAAAAGGAAATACCACTTGACTTAAATGTGCATTTGCTGCCAGAGGATGTAGTGATGGCCACAGGAACAAACAGCTTAAAAAGGGGATTAGATATATTTGTGGAGCAGAGGATAGATAAAATGCATCCAAGGAAATTCCTATGGATGTGATTTTCTTTTGGATCAGGGTCAACCATTTGAATGCATGATGGTCCATCAGCATCAAAAAGGTGAAAGAATTCTGATCAGAGTTAAATAAAATGCGCAGCCAAAACTTAAAGGTCAAAAGCCAGGCGCGAGTTTCCAGCAGCAACAGTCCAGTTTCCATGCAAATTGCAGCATAAGGAACACAGTTGGGTAATCCCAGTATTTCCTCAAACAGAAGGATTGTAGGCCTTCAGTGGTGTAATCGAAGGCACTGATCCATATGGGGGCACCATATAAGAGCTGGGGGCTAGATTTCGCATTGAAAGCTCTTAGGGCCATAGGGACATATCGATTCCCTTTCAGATAAAAAAAAAAAACGGGCAATAGCCAAGGCACTAGTTCTTGCCACTGTTAGAGCGCACTTGCGATGGGTTGCCCAGCTCCCATTGTAGGAAAAATTAATTCCCAGATATCTGGTAGTTTTGACCTGTTCAATAGAGTTTCCCTGGACTGACCATAATTGTTGCTTCCAAGATTTAGAGAAAACTAAAATCTTTGTTTTCCCATAATTCAGGGTTAACTCGTTGTTATTGAGATAGGTCATAAGTTGGTATAATAGATGCCTCAATCCAATTTGGGAACATGACAGTAAGACGGCATCATCCACATATTAAAGGATGGGAACGTGACAGTGAGCAATTTTAGGGGCATGCCCATCGATTGCATATAAAACAGGGGCTAGATCATTTAAAAAAAGATTTAAAAGTGCTGGGGCAAGGATACAGCCCTGTTTCACATCCTTACAAATTGGAATTTCCGAAGTTAGATTTCCCTGAAGGTTGTACTTAACTTAACAGCTGGTACGTGTATACAGATTTTTAATCAAGGAAAGCCATCTGGGATCCATGTTCATCCTGGCCAACTTAACCCAAAGCAACAGGTTGCGATCCAAATCAGAGAGGCTTTTACTCATGCATAGCCCACAGCTATTTTATGTCATTTAACTTTTGCTGGTTTTTTAAAGGTTTTATTATATTCTATAGTGTTACTGTTGGTTTTAAAGTATACTGTATTCTTATATTAATGCCAATAAAGGTCTAAGGTATGGTATATTTGTGGAGGATAAGTCTATCGATGGCTACTAGCCATGATGACTGAAGGGAACCTTCACATTCAGAGGCACTAACGCTCTGAATTCTAGAGCCAGGAGGCAATATTGGGGGCGTGGGGGGGAGCTCAACTGTCGGTTTAGAGGAACGGGTTGGTCACTATGTGAGATAAGATGATGAACTAGATGAACTATTGGATGGATCCCACAGGGCTCTCCTTATGTTGTTATGATTCTCCAGCATCCCACTTTGTACAATTTATTAAACAAGATGATCACAGCAGTGTTTTAAAATGAATGCCTATCACTGGTGGTTGGGTGTACGTTAAGATTTAGGCCGCTATTGCATCAGCATCATAGGTGAAGGAGAATATTTATTTTATACCTAGGCAGACTAAATGGTTTTGTAACAGGTTTGAGAGCTGCCAGTTGTAAAGAGGCAAAAGATTTATGGTAGGCTCTCTCAGCATCTCCAGCTAACAGTGTCTGCTCCTGGCAATCTGTTAGAGTTTCTCCTTGAAGAGGTCTTAGTTAAATAGTGTTGAATAAAAACTGGATCCTTAGTGCATGGTGACAAACAAGCTTATGTTTTTCATTTAAAACAAACGCAGATGAATAATGTGTCAATTCCAATTTGGAATGGGACTTTAAATAAAACAAAGAATAGTCCTCCTTTTTCTTAAAAAAGGGACAGAAGGTTAAATAACAGAACCTAACACAATACTTTTTATATTTCAATAGATATTTTAAACTCATTTGTATGCACAACCCAATAAGGCTATATTAAATCAAGAGCTAACAAGGCAGTCAGAAATAGCACAAAAGGCAAAGTTGAACAAGGCTGGGCAAGGTAAAGGGCTGGCTCTTCACAATCATGTGTACAGCATTTGTATTAAGGCTTTGAAGGTTATTTTGTTGTCTGACATAACACATTTTTAAAAAATGGAAATTTCACCTACAGTGGAAATACTGCAGTCTACATTTGGCTCAGGCACTATGCTGTAGAAAAAATTCCATAGTTTAATCCATGTGTCTTCAAACAGTAGCATGTGATTTATGACTATGTCAGCTGTCTTAAGGTGGGGGTACAGAAGTATAAGTTGTGACATTTCATTTTTTTAACCTGAAAGTTGCTTTGTAGTTTAGAGGGTACTGTTATGGGAAGGGCCACATTAACAGTGCAATCCTAAAAAAGAACTTCCACTTCTAAGCCCATTGACTCCAGGGAGGGGCAGTGGCTCAGTAGTTGAACATTTGCTTGGCATGCAGAAGGTCCCAGATTCAATCCCCAGTATCTCCAGTCAAAAGATCTGGCTGTAGGTGATATGAAAGACTTATGCCTGAGCAGGGCTTTTTTCGTAGCGGGAACTCCTTTGCATATTAAGCTATATCCTGTTGATGTGGCCAATCCTCCAAGAATTTGCAGGGCTCTACTGTAAACTCTTGGAGGATTGGCTACATCAGCGGGGTGTAGCCTAATATGCAAAGGAGTTCCTGCTACAAAAAAAAAGCCCTGAGACATTAGAGAGTTTCTGCCAGTCTCAATAGACAATAGTGACTTTGATGGACCAAGAGTCTGATTCAGCATAAGGTAATCTCACGTGTTCATGTGACTTAGAAATGCACAGGAACGCAGTTCCATCTGGCTTGGTGTCACGGGTGCGGCCTAATATGCAAAGGAGTTCCCGCTGGGCTTTTTCTACAAAAAAGCCCTGTGCAAAACTGTGGTGACTTCAGGGTGTGTGACCTAATATGCAAATGAGTTCCTACTGGGCTTTTTCTACAAAAAAAGCCCTGGAAATTTGTAACCCTGTTTAGGATTCCACTGTAAATCATACTTTTCAATTTTGTCCCTGTCCCCACATCGACCTGGCAGAGATGTTGTGAATAGGTTCCACAAAATTTTTTCCATTGCACAGCTATCAGGCAGTGCTGAGTGGAGTGGAGATGTGGAGTTGGTTCCAGCAGGTATTTTGATAACAGTCTCAAACTTTACAAAGTGGTTGTGGGGGGGAAAGTAGAAAGGCAGAACAAGTGAGATGAGGAGAGGCATAAAAACAAATAGAGATCTAGACACACAAAAAAAACATACGAGTGGGAAAAAAGGCTGAGAAGGAAGGAGATGGAGGATGCCAGCCCCAGCCTTGGATGCTGCAGAAAACAACCGGTGGTTTTGAGACCTGAGACAGGGCAAGGTTTCCATGTCTGCCTATGCCACCGAGTGCCAGCTGCTAGCTAAGGACCTGGCTTGGAATGTTGCACCACTAATGGGACAGTTTTCAGAAGGCATAGCGGATTTGATTATTGATGAGCTGGCTCAATCAACAGCCTCACTACCCTCCGGGCCCTCATGTGCCTTCGTATCAACAGTCATTTGGAGGGCCAGCAGTAATTTGGAGTACTGTGTACAATTTTGGTCACCACACCTCAAAAAAAATATTATAACATTGGAAAAAATTCAGAAAAAGGCAACTAGAATGATTAAAGGGTTGGAACACTTTATCTATGTCTTGCAGCTTGCATATGATGCTCATTTTGGGCAGTACAAACCACTTCACTGGGGAATTTAAGGCTGGGGAATTTAAGTGGTGGGCAACGATGGTTCAGCGGGATACAGATTCTATGTATAAAGGAGATGAGCTCCAGAATTTCCTTTAAAATAATGAGGAGGATCTTTGGATAAAATTGTTTTATTATAAAAATTAGTCAAGCATACAAGTTAAGAAAATCATTCAACATTCATACAGGTCTAGGAAACATAGATAATAAATAGATAGAGATACATATAAGGGATAATACAGACAGGGTGATACTTTACCTATCGTAGTCTTCCAGGGAAGCTCCAATAGTGATGAAAAAGGAAAAGGGGGAGCAAGATATGGCCTGCGTATCTTACTATTGGGTTTTCCAAAACTGGTCAGGTTTTGGGGGTGAGTCTAAACAGCAGGTTAGGTATACTGCCAGATGCACACCTGAGGAACACTGGGTTAGACCTTTTAAGGACTACCTTGTACACTGGGGGTTGGGGGTCAGATGACCTGTGGCACCTGGTCAGGTGGGCTATGATGTAGGAACATGTGGTATGTGACCTCAGAAAAGGGAAGGCTCCTTAGTGATGTTTGGAAAGTAACAGGGGATGAAGGGATTAACTACATCCCTAATTCAGACTGTTTGAACGCCAAACTACAGTTTGTCAAATCTTCTTGCACTGTGGTTTGGGAGTTATTTTTTTTTGGGGGGGGGGAGGACAAGTCCCAGTGTTCCCAAGGTCACTGTATGACTCTTGCCCTGTATCATAACAAAACTACTTTGCAGCCTCCTTCATATCCTTATGACCTTGTATGTTATATAGCAATTTATGAAAATGTTTGCTAAATAGTCATGACCTTAAGAGAAATCTGGTAACTTTCTAATGACTGTATGGCAAAGGCTGTATAATAATAATTTTTTCTAATCTTTTCTGGGCTTTTTTACATCACATCTTAAGAACAAGCAGCCCTGAAATCTACAGGCTTGTTCACTCTTACAAACAAGCTTGGTTAATAGAAATTGAACACATGAAGCTGCCTTATACTGAATCAGACCATGGGTCCATCAAGGTCAGTATTGTCTACTCAGACTTGCAGAAGCTCTCCAGGGTCTCAGGTAGAGGTCTTCACCAGCCTGGTCCTTGTAACTGGAGATGCCAGGGATTGAACCATGGGACCTTCTGCATGCCAAGCAGAGGCACTACCACTGAACCACAGTTCTATTTCTTTAAAGGAATAGAGAAGCCAGCACTACTACAGGCTACCTATTTATAGCAGGGAGGTTGTTTTAATCAATCAGAGAAACAATGCCACATGCAGGAGGCAACTGTATTAGGCAGAACAAATTTAACACAAGGAGAAGCATAATAGTCCATGACAGCATCTGAGAATAACTGATAACCACCATGTGGAAAACATCACAGCAAAGTAAAAGCAACATTCCTAATTAAAAAAGACAGGGCTGTGCAAACAAATAATGTTTATAGCACATGGATATCTTTTTTTAAAAATGGCTGATATAACCAAGAAGTCTTGTTCATTAGAATATGGCTCATTTTAAAAAGATGCCTTGTTGCACTGATTTTGAGTTACAGCCCATGTGCCTAAGCATTCCAGCACGCTTGTGATTTGTGCTGACCTAGAAGATTCATGGCTGGCATCAGAGTTGACATGATCAGGCAACTGCCAAGGCCCAGAAACCTCTGAATCATTATGAGAGAGAGAAAAAGCAGTCAGCATATTCTATATGCTTTGGCAGGACTTGGCACCCTCTGGGTTTGCTGGGACACTGAGTAATGATGGCAATGAAGAGAAGGAACAACAGCCTCTGGTACTCGTTTTCTCCTTTTTTCTGTGTAGCAATGGTGTCTGCTGCTCCATCAACACCTTGTTTGCTGGCCTAGTGGTACCAAGCACCTCACTGTCTCAGTGAAGAGGAGATACAATGAAGTGATGGTGTACTTAGTGGGAGGGCCACCAGAGTCCATCTTGCCAAGAGCCTTCAAAAAGCTGGATGTGGAAGACCGCATCAGTAATTTTTTTAAAGAAACAAATCAGAAAAGAGTGAAGTAAAACACCATATATTTTATATGACTCTATAGCAGCATGATTTAATACCATTCCCTGAAAACATTTCAGTGTATTATTTATTTAATCATTTATACCCCACCTTTCTTCTCAATGGGGACCCAAAGCAACTTATATCACTCTCCTCACCTACATTTCATCCTCACAGCAATGCTGTGAAACAGAGTATGTGAGTGGCTGAAAGTCACCAACACTCAGCTTCCCGCTCAAAATTCATAATCTGATTAGCCAGATGGGACTCTCCCAAATGACTCTGAATTTCAATGTAGGTGATGACAGCCTAGAGATGTAGTTTACTCCTCCCCGCTTTCTTTCAAATCTAATCTTGCGAAAACTCTTTTAGCTTCCTTCAAATATAGCTTATTTACCATAAAGTCCTTTTAAAATAAATTTCAGTAGAAAGCTGCTAAGAGGATTCATTGGCGGGGGGGGGGGGAGAGACTTTTTCTGTACTCCAATCAGAATTTGTAAACTGCAATTTCAAAAAGACAAAGAGTTGGTTTTTCTCCCTGCTTTTCTCTGCCTGAAGAAGTCTCAAAGCAATTTACAATCCTTTCCTCTCCTCACAACAGACTTTGAGGTTGGTAGGACTGAGAGAGTTCTGAGAGAACTGTGACTGACCAAAGGTCACCCAGCTGATTTTGTGGGAGGAATGGGGAATCAAACCCAGGTCTGCCACTCTTAACCATCATAGTTCAGAAATTTTGTATGGGATAAAAATTATGCTGCATGGATTTTTAGATATTAAGAGATTAAGAATATGATACAATGATGTCAATTTACCCATCTCCTTTGGTCTAGAATAAGAGATCCCATCAGATTTTCCTTAAAACAGAGGGCTGTCATTGCCCCAAGTCTCTCCTGTTACTCTCAGTACCCATTACCAGCAACCTAGTGCTATACATTTATACATCTTTCTTTTCCAGTTGGCTATTTCAATCAACTGGGTTCTTTGCACCCACTTTTAAGGCACTGATCCTGGGTACAATGAGAGACTCAACATATGGTTTGCTCATATAAAGCAATAATCTGCTCTTAATAGTCTTCTCTCATTGTGCTGTATCAAATCTGCATTTCTAAAGTGTGCAGCTCCCCCCGTTTTCATAGCAGCTCCAAACTAATAAACTTCTTTTAGACTTAACTTGCTGAAATGGCTTTTTTATTCCAGCTGCTGTGTGAAATGAATTCTACCTAACCTGTAAGAGCTCAGATTAATTTGATTAGGGAAACCTGGAAATCTATATCAGGCATTGACATCTATGTTTTATTAAGCACATGCTCGTGCACACACACAACTTGAAGTCATCTTGAAGCACATAAACAGTCTTTGATTGCATTTCAGTGCCTTTTCAATTAAAAGTCTTGATTTGAAAGTCTGTTCCCTCATCTTTATGGCATGCACATTAAGCTTCATGGTGGTTTGCTGTTATGATTTTGCAAAACACCACATTAATGCTTCTGCTGTGAGTTCTTGTAGAAGACATTCATTTGCCCTCAGACCCCTGCAGCATCTTCCCATCAAGACGGCACTGCAAGGCTGATTGTCAAAATATGTTGTTGTTGTTTTAAGATTGTGTCAGTTCTAATAAGGGTAGCTAACTATACCCTTGTCATCTTCTTTCATAAGTTCCTTCCTTGTATCCCATAGCTCAAATATATTAGATGATGCTTTCTCCCTAGCTTCAATCGCTTACTAAAATACCCAGAACACTGCATAGGGTTTTTAAAGAAAATATTGGCAGAGAGTCTCTAAAACAGAGGTGTCAAACTCATTTGTTATGAGGGCCAAATCTGACATAAATGACACCTTGTCGGGTTGGGCCACATGTGTACCTATTTAAAATTAGGTAGCAGAGATATAAACTTTATAAAGGACACAGACAAGCACAATTAAAGATTTTTTTTAAAAAAAACACAAAATAAAACATGCTTAAAACATTAGCACTCATTGGTCTTAAAGGTGCTTTCTTTGTATTTCTCCCATGGGATCCAGGGAACTGGGCAAAGGAAGCTCTGGCTCTTTCCTTCCTTTCCCAGGGGACCAGGATGGGGAGGAGCTTCAACCAATGGAAAAATAGATGTTTTGCTCTGTAGCTCCTGTGTGATTGAACAAGTTTTGCAAAGCAAGCTGTGATGCAAAAGGAAGCAAGAGAGAGGGAGAAGGAAGCAGACAAGAGCCAGTTACTTGGGGGCCTGATAGGAGCCCTCTGGGGATCTAATTCATCCCTCAGGCCACATGTTCGATACCCCTGCTCTAAAATCTTACTTCTTTTCCCCACCCACCCCTACCCTTGATTCGGCATTTTGCCATAGAAATTGTTCATGGACTAAAACTATTTTAAAATGAGCTTTTCTAGAGAGAAAGGCCTTTCCCCCTGTTACAAACCCAGAATGTTAACAGGATATTTTTTTATATATTGCTGTCTGTCTTCTGTGCATTAAATCTCTAGACCATAGCTTTTGGACTTAATGTGCATAGTCTCACCATGATTTGTTAATTAAGAAACTTGCTCTACAGATATTAATGGTTCATCTGTTCAGTAAAGTACTAACTTAATTCACCAAGTTGATTCAATATGTATATTTTAAAGTTTAAGATATTTATGAGAATAATCTGTCTTCCTTAATTCTAGCTCTGGGGAAATAAAAAAGAAATACATAGCAAGGTTAAGTACAATTGTATATGAGAGGGTGTTTTTTTTTTGTTGTTGTTTTTTTAAAAGAACTGTTTCCAAAAGAAAGTGAAATGAAGGGGTGAAGTGTTTCTTGGTTTTAGGCAGGATTTTTTTTGAGCAAGAATGCACAGGAATGTAGTTCTGGCTGGCTTGGCATCTGGGTGTGGCCTAATATGCAAATGAGTTCATGCTGGACTTTTGCTACAAGAAAGTCCTGGTTTTAGGGAAAGAGAAGGGCTAGAGCAGCCTATGACATTTCCTGTTTTCTGTATATGAAAATATGTAGTCAGATTGCAAAAACAAGGTTAGCAACTCCCAGCCATGCTGACAAAATTGAACAGGGATTACGTGGGTGTTAAATGTTCAACCTGGGTTATGAGCCTTTTGGAACACTGACCTAGTTTATCTGTGTATATCTGGTATAACCCTGGCCTTGAATTTTGGACAGCTCTTGGACTGAAGATATAAATATGCCACAGAAAATTTACCTCAGATATGTGCCCATTGATGAATTTACCTCATTGAGCATACTGCTTCCCAAACGCAAGTTACTACCATAACAGCTGTTGGAGGAACCCTCTGTGTGAGGAGGTCCATAGAACCATACCTCCTAAGGACAGTAAAATCTTATTTAATCAGCATGAGAAAATATGAAAAAATACAATGAAATGTGATTTTTGTTCTTGGAATATACAGAAAGAATTAGAAGCCTAAGAGTGTTCTGATGGCATATCATTCCAGCTGGATCCACACAGACTACAAAAATCCTCCCTCTCTTCTGCTCCTTTTCCCCACCTAATATTAAACAGCAGAACTAGACAAAGCCATGCTAAAGTGGAGTCTGAGCAGCAATATGGGGAGGGAAGTATATACAGTTATGATGTGATTTAAAATAATAATCAATGTTCATATTATTGGTAGTTTATGAAAAGAGGCAATTATGTTGGATACAAAAAACCCACCCCTTTTCTAGTTTCATCTATGAGAACCTGGGATAATTATGTCTCCTAGATTGAACAGGGATTACATGGGTGTTAAATGTTCAACCCAGATAATCTTGGTATCATCAAGGCTCAGTAATTGTGGACTGTTGTTTATTTCTTTGCTTACCAAAGGAAATGAAACCTACTTTGCCAAGTCTTTTTTTAAAAAATGTCTCAAATCTAATGATTTGGGAGGTTGTGGTTGGTAACACCTCTGTTCTTCACCAGCTCATTTGCTCTTTCCTAAATCACTGCTCAGCAGGTGTTTAACTGGTGATGAACTGATTTGTGCAGGCAGCACTAAACAGGTGATTAATATTAAATGTGCATTCATCAGCAAGCTGACAGGTTGGGATGGACTTTGAACTCACTGCTAAAATGGGTTCCAATGTCTTTAAAAAACAAACAAACCCTGAAGAAGAATAGAATCAGTGCTCCAAAGGCTAATGTTCAAAGCCATTACTGTTGAATGGAGCAGTTATTTTGGAAACCACAGTTTTACTGATACACCAAATCAGCCTTAATAGCAACCAGACAGAAGCCTAAGCAATCCAATAGAACTAATATTTTCCTACTATGGTTCTATGGACACTTTGCATAAATATATTTTTATAATAAATATTTTTCTCTCACTTCCTCTCCTGCTGCTTTTCTCTCTCAATCTTTCCCACTGTGCTGACTCTTTCCCAGCCATATCCCCTCCCATCTCACAGCGTACAGAATGCTAGCTGGCAGACAAGTCCTTAGAAAAATGCTGCTTCTGTGTTCAATCAAGAACTATCACAGCTGCATGTGGCAACACCCAAGGTGGCTTTTAACTTCAGTGTTTTATTAGAAACTCTAAAACGTGAGCAATAAAATCTCTGCCAATGTGGTAACTTTAATAATTTTAACCATATGGAAAAGACTAGCACTGATACATCAGATCAGGTATCAGCTATGTGGTATTTATAAATGTGTTTTTTGTATTTTTGTTTTAAAAAGAACACAATCTGTTTAAGCAAGGTTACCTCCTAGCAAAAGGGCCTCCTAGTGAATGTACTAAGGGATATTGGCAATGATCCAGCCAGAGCTCTGCATTTGTAGCTCAATTGATAATGGAAGGATAAACTAAGATAACAAAATGAAAATAAAGTCAATATGTTGGCAAAGATGAGATAGCAACAGTGCCAGCTCTGGAGTCTTCCATGTGCATACTTACGCTTTCCCTTCAAAGCATAATGGCTTCAGATTTCAGACAAGACCGCTTGCACACATTGTTCAAGATTCTGTTTGAACATGGGTGGGTTCTCTAAGTGAATCTGGATGTGCATCCTGTTTTTACTGTTGATAGGCATTATTTATTTATTTATTTATTTATTTATTATTTATTTATTACTTTCAATTTATATCCCGCCCTCTCCGGAAGCGGACTCAGGGCGGCTCACAACATCATAAAATACAATCAATCCATAAAACATATAAACCCATAATTTACATATATCAACTTTAAAACCATTCTATGGCACTATTTCAGTACAATATAGGCGGTATCGAATTCTCAACTGTGATTGCCAGCATTCTGGCAATTAAACTATTGCCAGCATTCTGGCATTAAATTATTTTCAGTCATCCTGAAACTAGAAGCTAAATCACCTGATTATTCAGGTTTCCCCTAGACACTGCTCCCCAAGTGCGGCTTGCAGGGCAGGTACACGGAGCGCATACTGTTTTCAAGCGGGGACGTGCATGCCCCTCTTTAAATGCTTGGGGGAAAGTGGAGGGCATGCATGTGGGGTACTACATCCCTGGTGCCTCCCAGAACATCCCCCAAGTCCCCCCACCAGGAAGAAGATGGGACCTGGCAACCCTATATCCAAATGATGATTGTTCTTCAAGGCTAGAGCAGACTAAATCTGTACGTGGCTTTTGCCTGATGTGACCATAACATTCTAAGCAGGTCTACTCAGAATCCTACTCAGATCTATACAATAAAACATACTCCCAGGAAAGTGTTCTTAAGACTACATTGTTAAGTACATATCAGTATGTAAATATGAACTGAATTATATCTAGCTTTTAAGTAAGTTACATTCAGAAGTGAGTTCCATTATATTCAATGGGGTTTCTTCCCAGGAATATGTTTTAAGAACTGTAGCCTAAATGGCCCTTAGGAAAGCAAGCAGATGCTATTGAATGAATTTATTGTCTTAATTCAATCATAATGGAGTTCTACTATTCCTTGTAGATGTCAACCCTAACATCTTTAATTCTATAAAGGTTGTCAGAATCGTTGCACCAGCTGGACTGTAGGGTTTGCTGAAACATTCTATAGCTTTCAGCTGGTCCTTGGAGCCTCATGAATCCTTCAGGTGTCTGAAGGTGAGTTTAAAAAGGGCTTTCTGTACATTCTAGAACTGCCAACACAGCAGCAAAAGTTGCAGAAAGACTTCCAGATTTACAACCGCTGTTCAGGGTATGTAACTTATCAAAGTTAAACTGACCTGTGCTTCTTTGTTTCATATTACAGTTCAGCATCAAGGATATAAACCTCAGTTATCCAGACTAGTTATTCATCTGAAGGCCTTCTTGTGAATATTTTGACCACCAATCTAGCAATATTAACTAATTAGTGCTAGGAATTTGGAAATATTATAACAGGAGAAGCAGATTACTGATGAGATTTATAGGGTGAAATGTGTATACAAGGGAAGATTTTTCTGAACTTTTCAAAATTATCAATACATCTAATTCTCAGCATGGCCAAGTTGATGTATACTTAAAACTGTAGAAATATCTTTCTACAAACCTGAAAAATGCCCAGATTAGCATAAAAATCTGAAATCTTAAAAAATACACAAGGGGGTTAATTCCCCCTCAAATAATAGAAGCAGCACCTGTAACTTTAAGGGAAAATGTCCTGTATGGTTATTGCTAGGCAACCACAACAGAATTGTCAGTGGAAGCATTCATTTTAGTCAGTAAAAGTCAGAGAGGAGGGCTATTTCCAGGACTGTTTGGCCACTGAGAGATTTGATAGCATGTGACATCCATGATTTACCAAGGCCCTGCTGTTTGCAACAGCAGCCACCACAAAAGCCAATGTGATACAGTGGTCAGAGTTTCAGGCTAGGACCTGAGAAACCAAGTTCAAAGCTATGCTTCATGGTGGAAGCCCACAGGGCAACCTTGGGCCATTTGTTCTCCCTCACATGATTGTTGTGAAAATAAAATTGAGGGGGTGGAAATGTGAGCTGCTTTGTGTCCCCATTTTAGATAGTGGAGAATAAATGTATATAATAAATATAGTTGAAGATGGAGGCAGAATAGTTGGTGAGTGGGAAAGGTGAGCATATGGGGGTTACCAGGAAGAGGAATGGAAGAAATAGTGTAAGGAAGGGGACAGAGGGGGGAAATGAGGTGCCCCCAGAAGTCCTTATGTGTTCCCAACTGCACAGCTAGGCTGGCATGGTGGCTAGCACCACACAACTGGTCCCAGCCCAGCAGCTGACACCATGAGACTGGGAAATAGTTTTCTGGGTAGAGGCTGCGATGGGGAGGGAAGAAGGCAAAGCTGAAAGTAAAGGTAGGTTGGCTGGCAGGTGGGAAGGGGAGAAAGAAGCAAGAGAAGTGGAGAGGCTATGGGGGCTATCAGGGAAGAAAAATAGTGGAGAAGGGGAAAATGAGATGCCACCTTCAAATCCTTGCAGGCCCCCCCTTTTGTGAAACTCTGTTCCTGAGATCTGTAAATTATACCTCGTTCAATGTTTTGATCAAAGTTTGCCAGCAGTTTGCTTAAGACCAAACTTCAGGAAGTTTGCTTAAGACCACAGTTTGCTTAAGACCGCTAGTCATTATGTTTTTTAAAAAGGATCTGCATTGAACTTTATTTGACCAGTATTCTGTCTCTAACACTAGTCTATTAAGACATGAGGGCCAGGCCAAGGACATGCTAGGGTTGCCAACTCTGGGTTGGGAAATTCCTGGAGATTTATGAGTTGAGGCTGGGGATGGGAATTGGGTGGAGAGGGACCTCAGCATCATATAGTGCCATAGAGTCCACCCTCCAAAGCAGCTACTTGCTCTGTAGTCTGGAGGTCAGTTGTAATTCTGAGTGATCACCAGTCCCCAACTGGGGGCTGGCGACCATAACATGAGCTCATTATCCAAATTATGGCCCAAACTGAGTGTTCACCAATTCTAGGCTCTTCAGTTCAGATAGTGAATGAACAGGTGATGTCTGAAGTGCAGCAGGAAAACAATTATATTGTATTAATTTCCTTTCCTCTCGACTTAATGAGGATTGACCAGGCAAGAGCAGAAGACCAAGCCCCAAATATTTATATGTGGTTTGACTTCATACTACTTGCTAATCACAGGTTGCATATCCATTTTCCCTTTGGTACCTGGAGAGGGATTTGAGCCCTGAGCACACGCAGTCCCAGGTAGTTGAGTTGGTTAGCTCCAGGGTTTTCCTAGCTCTCATAGAGAGATCTGTCATAGAGAGATCTGTGATGACAATTCCATATATTTTTGTGTAATTTCAAAGATATATCCATTACCCCTCCCCCTTGAAGCTAATAGCAGCTGAGAGGTTATTTTTAAAAGAATGCTTTATTTTTAGGCTTTTAAGAGTTAGAAAAGTACAAAATAGTGGAAAAAAAACACATAGCATGGTATCATAGATGCAAAGTTACAAGAACATTCAAAGATGATGCATCATGATTACCAGGTAAATCGAGCCTTATAAACTACTACAGAAAGACAAACAATTGATTCAATAGGTATCATTGTTACAACAGTAAGCTATGAAACGAGATCAGTATACAATTACAATATATTACTATACAATATATCACTATAAAATTACAATATAACAGCTCCCGCTGTCTTCTCCCGCTAAAATACCTGTACGGAGTCGAATTGCTAGGATTAAACTGCAAATGTAGTGACACGACAGTCTGGGGCAGAAGGAGGTCGACTCGAACCATCAAGACACTTAAAATCATGGACAAAATCGAACCTGTGACTCACCTCCTCTGCTGCAGCCGCCTCAGCCTATCTCCACTGGTGAGGACCATCGAAGCCGTGGCGTAGATTACGGATATATCTGAGCCATGGGAGAGGAGCTGTGGCCATATAGAACTGCCGGCCTTGGTAGGTTCCCCACAGCGATGACACAGCCCGGTCCCGCTGCAGCCATTTCGCAAACTGGGTTCCTTTCTACAGTTGGCGGTGGCGGCGATTGCCATCACTGTTGCAGACCCCAGCGAAGCAGCGAGGGGAGCTCAGGGAGAGTTTCCACTCCCCTGGAGCCCCCTGAGGGCTGTATGAAGCCAACAAATTGTCCAGCTGGCAGTAACGTTATACTGGGCTGTGCGGAGGCGAATGAGAGTGGTGGGACCGGCTCCGTGTCGGAGGAACTGTACCTGGACAAACTGTGGCTTATTAAACTGTTCCAACCTTCACAAAAACTGCATTTTGCACCTAGACTGCACCTTGCACTTTATACTTTACATCTTTGCACTTTACAACTTGCACCAGGAAGACTCTGGATGTTTTAACCCAGCTTTTACTAAATTAAGTCCCCCGAAATTAATATGTAAGGAGATTGTACTGGCTGCTAAATTTAACTGTAAGAATTTGATTCAGGTTTATCTGTAGTATTATTGATTTGTTATGTTTAATTAATTAGCATTGGTGATTGTTTCTTGAACTTAAATTTTTAATTACCGGTAATTTAGAAGACAGTAAATAGACCTCACTTCCGTCTTCCTTGTCCTCCTCCCCCCTGCTCCTCCCTCCTTCCCCCCCCCCCAGAGAAACATTGGCTGCTAAATTAAATGATAGAAGTTAGAAGTTGCTGATTAAATTGGGAGTAAATTGATAGTACTAATTGGAAATTGTTCAATTATAATATTTAGAGTTTATAAATTTAGTAGGTAAGACAAATTGGGAATACTGGGCTAGGCTAAACCGGTTGGAAAGGTATTGTTATTAGCAAATTGGAGGCATATTCAGGTATAGTTAGGGTTTCTCTGTACCTTTCTGCACTGCTATTACCATTACACCTCAGTTGGTCTGAGGCGATTGCGAAGACCATCAGGAGGAGGTGATGAGTGAGCTGGGGATTCCGGTGTTCCTGGGGAAGGGAAAGTACAGCAGTGGGAACAGGCATAGAATTAAGGGAAGGAGCCTGAGGTATCAGAAGGCTCGGCCTCCTTCCAGCCTGCATCCCATCCCAACGGTTGCAGACAGTGGGGTCAAGCTGAAGTATTCACCTCCAACATTGGTGCTGTGCAATGCCAGGTCCATTAATAACAAGACCTCGGTCCTCCAGGACTTTCTGTTAGAACAGAATATGGACCTGGCTTGCATGACTGAGACCTGGGTGCAAGATGGGGAGATGGTTACTCTCTCCCAAATGGCTCCACCTGGGTTTTTGGTCCTCCACTAATCACGGACTAGCGGGTGGGGTGGAAGGGTGGCAGTATTTATTTATTTATTTTATTTTTCGTATTTATATCCCGTCCTCCCCGCCGAAGCAGGCTCAGGGCGGCTAACAACATGTAATATCAACAACAAAACAGTAAGAACAATCACAATAATAATCAGTTAAAAATTAAAACAGTTTACAATTTAAAATTATTAATACAATTTTAAAACAACAGTTTTGGTGCTAAATTCCATGCCGTACATTCAGTGGTGTTGGGCATCTATGTACTTTGGTTGAAAGCCATTTGAAATAATGATATTTTGCAGGCCTTGCAGAACTGGGCAAGGTCCCACAAGGTTCTAACATTGTCTGGGAGTTGGTTTCACCAGTGGGGGGCTGCAATAGAGAAGGCTCTTTCTCTAGTAGCCTTCAATCTTGCCTCCCTCAGCTCGGAGATTACTAATAGGTTTTGTGATCCAAATCTGAGTACCCTCTGGGGAATATATGGGGAGAGACGGTCCCTAAGGTAGGCAGGTCCTCAGCCATATAGGGCTTTAAAGGTAATAGCCAGCACCTTGTAGCGAATCCAGAATACTATTGGCAGCCAGTGCACTCTCTGCAGCCCTGATTGTATATGGTCCCAGATAGGGAGACCTAATAGCAGCCTGGCTGCTGCATTCTGCACCAGCTGCAGCTTCCGGATTTGGGACATGGGCAGCCCCATGTAGAGGGCATTACAGTAGTCTAGTCTCGAGGTGACCGTCGCATGAATCACTGTTGCTAAGTCACCGTACTCCCCTGATTGCCACCCTTTGTCCCTGACCACAGAGAAAAGAGGAAAGCAATTGCAAGGCTAACCCCTGAATCTCCGCATCGACAAGGCGGTGAACCAGCAACCGGTGGTTGACCATGTCGAACACCGCCAACAGGTCCAACAACAACAGTACTGCTGACCCGCCTTGATCCAGTTGTCGCTGGAGATCATCCACTAAGGCAACTAGCATTGCCTCCATCCCATGGCCTAGGCGAAAGCCAGAATGGTGTGGGTCTAGAATGGAAGCATCCTCCAGAAAATTCTGCAACTGTAACACTACTGCCCTCTCGATAATTTTATCCCAAAAGCATAAATTCAAGACCGGCCAATAGCATGCCAATTCAGCCAGATCTAATGTTGGTTTTTTCAAGAGGGGATGGACTATCGTCTCTTTGAGAGACTCTGGGAAAAGCCCATCCAAGAGGGACCTATTTACAATATCCCGTACAGGATGTTGGAGCTCCATCCGGCATGCTTTAATCAGCCAAGATGGGCAAGGGTCCAAATCACATGTTGTTGGACGTACAGTTGCGAGGATTCTGTCAACTTCCCTCAAGCTGAATGTTGTAAAACTGTCTAGAGCTGATCACGAAGACAGGCACGGAGCCTTGAGTTCACTTACTGTTTCAATTGTGGCAGGGAGGTCACGGCGAAGCTACGAGACTTTAACTGCGAAAAATGTTGCAAAGGCCTCACAGCCTATCTCCAATTCCCTGTGATTTGGTCTGCCTTGTGGCAGAGTTGTAAGAGTCTGAATAATACTAAATAATTGTGCTGGGCATGAATTCGCGGATGCAATCTTGACCACAAAGTAAACTTTCTTTGTGGCTTTGACTGCCATCTCATAGGATATACTCTCTATAAGATGTTCTGGTTGCTTCGTCGTGAGTCCACCGCCATTGCCTTTCCAGTCATCTGAGCCTCCGTTTCATCAATCGCAAATCCGTGTTGTACCACAGTGCCATCTTTGAGCGGGGGTGCAGAGGGCGCCAAGGAGCGATCTCATCAATGGCCATGGTGAGCCGATTTTGCCATAGCTCAACCATGTCATCGAGTGAATCGCCAGGGGGCTAGGGATCCCACAGTTCCCTCTGGAACCGTATTGGGTCTGTTAGGTTCCTTGGGCGAGCTAAAATATACTCGTCACCTAATCGGGTTTGGGGTGGTACATCCATACGGGCACTGCATCAGCAGTAATTTGGGTCACTGTAACCCCCGACGCAAAGATCAAATCCAGCATGTGCCCGGCCTGATGTAGTAGCTACAAATTGAGAGAGTCCTAGCGTAGCCATGGATGACACTAGATCCGTCACCCGATTGGAGTTCGCGTCATTGGCATGGACGTTGAAACTGCCCAGGATTAAAAGCCTTGGGTGTTCCAACGCCCAGCTTGTTGTGGCCTCCATCAGGGATGATAAGATGCTGGCTGGTGCGTTAGGCGATCGGTAACCAGCCAGATCGCCAAACCCTCTCCTACATCCCACTTCAGACCCGCACATTTGATGCCGTCAATCTCTGATGTCGGCAGAGCCCAGAAGGAGTATTCATCTGGGAGGCTTACTACATCCGGGCGCTCCTGTCTCCACAGATCACTGGCATTGAATGTGTCGGCATGGTGTGTGAGGCAGGAGAGAGTTTGGCTTTCTGGTTGGTGTACCGACCACCCAACGCACCATCCAGTGCCATACCATCCCTGGTGGAGGCAGTGGCAGACTGGGTGTTGGAACACCCAAGGCTGTTGGTCTTGGGTGATTTCAACGTCCATGCCGATGATGCATGCTCCACTCAGGTGACGGACCTAGTGTCATCCATGGTGGCATTGGGACTCTCAATATGTAACAACTTCCGCCACCAGGCTGGGCACATGCTGAATTTTGTCTTTGCGGCAGGCCAAATGGACCCCATGAGACTTCAGATGGCTTTGCGAGACTCTTGACCCCCTGGCGATTCTCTCAATGAGCTGGTGGAGACCAGCAAAACCTGCTTTCCATGGCCATTGATGAGATCACTCCCAGGCGCCCTCTCCGCCCCCGTTCAAAGCTGGCTCCATGATATACCCCGGAGTTATGGCTGATTAAACAGGGGCTGAGACAGCTAGAGAGGCAATGGCAGCATGCCCGTGACGAAGTGACAAGAGCATCCTATAGGTTGTTTATGAGAACCTATGAGATGGCAGTCAAGGCTGCTAAGAGAGTGCATCTTGCCACCACAATTGCATCTGCGAACTCACGCCCAGCACAATTGTTTTGAACAATTCAGTCACTAACTACCCTTCCACAGGGTAATGAAAAAGTTAGGGAATTGGACATAGGCTGCGAGGCTTTTGTGAGTTTCTTCGCAGGTAAGGTCTTGTCACTCTGCCACGACCTTCCGGCCACTCTTGAGACAGTAAAGGAACTTGAGGCTCCGTGTACGTCTCCTCCATTCAGCCTGGAGGAAGTCGACAGTATGTTCTCTACTGTATGTCCGACTACTTGTAGTCTGGACCCATGTCCATCCTGGCTTATAAAGGCTAGCCGAGATGAACTTCGTTTCCCCCTGAGGGAAATTGTAAATTAGTCCCTATCTGAAGGAATCTTCCCTCAGCCTCTTAAAGAGGCAATCAGCTGCCCCCTCTTAAAGAAACCATCTCTGGACCCAGCTGTATTGGCAAATTACCAGCCAGTGTCAAATTTGCCTTTTTGGGGCAAGATTATTGAGAGGGTGGTTGCGGTACAGTTACAGAGCTTTCTGAATGACACTTCCGTACTGAAATCTTTCCAATCTGGGTTCTGCCCGAGCCATGGAACAGAGACGGTTCTGGACTCTCTCATGGATAACCTCCAGAGGCATCTGGATAGAGGTGGCTCGGCAGTGCTTCTAGATCTATCGACCGTGTTTGACACGGTTGATCATCAGTTGCTGACCTGCCAGCTTGCCAATGCTGGGATACAGGGGTTGGCCTTACGGTGGCTCTCTTCCTTCCTTCAGGATCAGGGACAAAGGGTGGCGATAAGGGAGGAACTGTCCCATCGGCACCCACTTGTGTGTGGTGTGCCACAAGGGGCAGTTCTATCCCTGATGTTGTTCAACATCTACATGTGCCCCCTTGCCCAGATCACCCAGAGTTTTGGGCTGAGATATCATCAATACGCAGATGACATCCAGCTTTTTCTACTGATGGGCAGCCAGTCCAACTCCTCCATGGAAGATCTGACCATATCACTTCAAGCTGTGGCAGGGTGGTTCAGGCTGAGTCAACTGAAGTGGAATCCTACGAAGACAGAGGTCCTGTACCTAAGTCATGGCAGTCTGGGAACCGAGGTCTTACTACCAACCTTGGACGGGGCACCACTTACACTGGTGCCAAGGTCAAAAGCTTAGGGGTGCTCCTGGATTCCTCTTTAAATATGGAGGCCCAGGTGGCAGCAACTGCCAGATCAGCCTTCTATCATCTATGGCTGATAAGGCAGTTGGTCCCCTACCTTAAATGCAACGACTTGGCGACAGTGATCCATGTCACGGTCACCTCAAGATTGGATTACTGCAATGCCCTCTACATGGGGCTGCCCTTGGCTTGAACGCGGAAGCTTCAACTGGTGCAGAACACAGCAGCCAGGTTGGTAATGGGCCTTCCTATATGGGAACACATTCAACCTGTGCTGAAAGCGCTGCACTGGTTGCCTATTGCATACCGGGTTCGTTTCAAAGTGTTGGTTCTTACCTTTAAGGCCCTATATGGCCAGGGGCCTGCATAACTGAGGGACCACCTTTTCCCACATGTTCCCCGGAGAGCACTTAGGTCTGGATCACAAAATCTATTTACAATCCCTGACCCTAAGGAGGCCAGGCTCATATCTACTAGAGCCGGAGCCTTCTCTGTAGTGTCCCCAAGCTGGTGGAAGAGTTGCTGGAAGAGGTCAGGACCCTGCGAGAGCTCATACAGTTCTGCAGGGTCTGTAAGATGGCACTCTTTCACTAGGCATTTGTGAACTAGGCTGTTGGCCACTACAGTTTATAGCAACATGTGAACCACCACCAACAATCTGCTGTATAGCAGTTGCAGAGAGGATGATTTAAGATCTGCTATACAGAGAACTATAAAATTGGAAAATGTGAGATCATGGCACCGAAACATATATTTTATGTCTATTTTACTCTATGTTTTATTGTTTTAATGCTGTATTATTATGTTGAATCATGCACATGCATGTCTGTGTGAGCTGCCCTGAGCCCGCCTCGGTGGGAAGGACAAGATATACATGGAATAAAATAATAAATAAATAAATATAGATATGAAACTTTTAGAACTTTGTGTAAATGTATCAAAAATATTGCTGGTTTGTAAGGAAAGGCCACCATATAACATGAAAGGAAGAAATGTACAAAGGATTGTTAAAACATTGAAGATGGTCAGATATTCTTTCCATGATGAAAAAATCCCATTCAATTTTGTACCACTTTGATATTGAGGGAGTACTATTTTTCTTCCAATATAGAGATAAGGCTGCTCTTGCTGCTGACAATATAAATATAAGATCCTTCCTAACTGAAGGGATTGATCTGTCTGGCCACAAACCTAGTAAAATGATTTCAAGTTGCATAGGTATTATATAACCTGTTATTTTGTGTATATGGTGAAGAAGGTGATTTTGATGGGTGAGAAAATTTATCTGCCACCAACACTGATTTCCCAATCAAATTCATAACTCTATGTGGTTGCTTTATAGTTTAAACATTAATAAAAGGAGCTCGTGATCACTGTGCTCCCACACCACATCTTCTTTGACTCTTGGGCTGTGGAGATCTCAGCTCAAACTTTAAGATCCCTGAAAAGGACAACCACAGAAGTCTTTCCCCTGAACTGTAATTCTTTTACATATTTATCATAGTTGTTACAGGCTCCTTCTTAAAAGGCATGCTCAGTTCAAAGGAGCAGGTTCTCAAACTGTCCTAACAACAAAGCATCTGATGAAAGAAGAAACATGTATTTATACTACACAAGCAGGGACCTGCAATACTCACAGGGGAGCCCTTCCTCCTCTTAGCTTTCTTCCTCCCCCATCATTGCCACCAAGTCTGGCACAGCTTCTGTACCCCCACCATCACCGACACTGGCAAGCTAAGTGCAGCTTCTCACATCTGCTTCCAATTCTGCTCCCTGCCTCACCCTGTCACTACCAGACCTGTACAGTTCCCAGCCTGCACCATGGCTCCTCACTCCCCCTATTGCTGGTGAGCCAGACACATCTTATGGCCTCTGCCATCCAGCCTACCATAGTTCCTGCCCCTCAACCATTGCTGCCACTGCTGCTGTGACCAATGTCACCAGACCCACCCCAGCTCCCCCCACTGTTCTGTTGATGCCATCAGGTCCAGCAAAGTTCTTGGCCCTTGCCTCTGTCACCACCACAGGACTTCACCAATGGATGAACAAGTAGTTCTAAAATTTTTAGTTGGGGGAAAGGGGGGGTTAAACCCCTCATTGCATTTTTTAAACTTGTAAAAAAAAATTTGCAAAAAAATTTTTTGCAGAAATATCTGTTTTCTGTTAGTGTAGGCCTGGTCCACAGGTTTAGGTAGCTGCAGATGGTTCCACAGTTGACTATTAGGTGCATGATGGAATCCTTTTGCTAATAGCTGATAAGTTATCCAGTTTTCATCTGAAATACAAAAAAGTAACATGCTAATAAAAATACTTTTATAGAGAAAGAAGTGTTTCTAAGTTCAACAGACCTTATATCATGGATTTAGCTATATTTATTAAGAATGTCCGACTAAGACTTGCAGGTAGAAATGTTTGTGATGGAGAGACAAAATTGTATCAGGATGTTATAATAGATGAGACTTATATTGGTCATGACTTCATAAGCAACTATTTCATAGGAGGGTAATACTGTGTGTGCAACATGTGTATTCCTATATATGTTTTCTCTCCTGTTCTATTATTGGACTAACATCAACAGCTTTGCAGATAAATATAACTAGTACAAAGAAGAAAGAGTCTAAACAAACATTTCTTGAGTTTCTTTGGCTAAGTGTAGACGTGACCACAATGGATAACAAAGAGCTCTTGTGTGTGTCTTATTTAGTACCTCCTGGATAGAGAATTGATTGAGTCACATTGTAAATTTCAAGTCCAAGCTTCTGAAATCAGTTATATACCTCCCTGGAATCAAAGACAGGGGAAAGTGGTTGATTTATACAAAAGTTCATGTTATCAAGCAGGAATATTATCTTGCCATAGAAATTTTCCCCCATTGATAAAACTAGTCTGGGCAGTGTGCAGATCAATTGACAAATCTCATTTTCCACAGCTTATTTGCCAGAGATACTTTAGCCAATATTTTCTAAGTTATATTTAGTGAAGAAGTAATCTGTGTTGGGCTCGTATGTCAGTCTCCTTCTGCTTATGGATAATAATGTAATTTTAGCACCATGTAACATGCAGTCTGGAGATCTGACATTCCACAACCAAGAGACTTAAGTCCTAAAGGCACAGGAAGTAATCAAAGGAGAAACAAATAAACCTATTATCCGCACTTTTTGAAGGACCTTCACCCCTTGTTTGAGAATAGAATGTAGTAGTCTGCAATTTTTAAAAAATCCACTTGAAAACTGGAGGTGCAGGCCATGCCCATGACCATATTATTTGAAACAGAATTGAGGCCACTTACTCTATTCTAAATCAAGTGAGACAGATATAGGCAACATATTTGCATGGAAACACAAACAAGTTTCAGAAATGTGTACACCCCAAATGCAAACTAAGATGCAAATACAAATAGAAAGCTTCCTTATGCAACTTTCTTATTTAAATCTTTTTGCTTGTTTTTCCAAAGGTAAGCCAAAAGTTAGAAATATTAATAATGGAATGCTCTCCCATCCTTTTGAGACAGAAGTGTTGAATAAAGGGTGGGAGATTAAACACATACAAACAGGTGGGTTTGCAAAAGTTAAGGAGCTGTCACTGCAAGAAGCTAACAAAATATGCAAACATATAGACAAGGAGAAAGGGGTGGATTTGTGCCAGCATTTTTATACTTAACAGAGTAATGGATTATTAGTAGTAATAGTGTAAGATTCTCTCTCACACACAGAGGATATATATTTATCATAATGACATATCACACTCTGATTGGTTGTGCTATTAATATTAACAGCAGCAAATAAACAAATGTGAAAATATGTTATATGTATCCAGCCTGCCTTTTTTGTAGCATTTGTGCTCCACTACAGGTATCCATTTAGTTCCATGTGTTCTATATTGCCACTCTGATTGGATCATAAAGAGTGCATAGGGAAAGGTTTTCATGCGTCCTTTCCCTGCTGGATTGGTACCCACCTCTAGAACATGGGATTGAACAATAGGGGATGGGCACGAAGTGGAGAAATTCAGTTCATGTCAGTTCATGGCTTGTGGCTGAACTAGGAAATGAACTATGAACTGAATCAAACCAGGAGGTTTGTTTGTGAATTGAACCAGTTTGTCACCCTGCAAACTCCATTGAAAGGGACAACAGTCCCTTTAAACAGGATTTTCAGAAAGTCCAGAAAACAGCTCAGTGTTTTTTGCAACTTTCATGGGGAACAGAAAGCAGGGGTTTAAAAAGACCCAAGCTAATTCTGCACCCACCTTGCTCTGGGGCAGACTTCCGTTTCTGTGCAGAGCAAGCTGGTGATTTCGCACCACACACAGGGCAAACCTGTGATTGCCATTTTGCTGCCATTTTGTGCAGGTCAAACTGTGCTGCCATTTTGTGCAGGGCAAACCTGTGATTTGCCACACCACAGTGTAAACCTGTTTTTTCAGGTTTTCAATGCGGCGCAGCAAATCACGGGTTTGCCCCGCACAAAATTGTGGTGCGGAGCAACTGGTGCGAAATCATCAGCTTGCTCTGTGCAGAATTAGAAGCCTGCCCCGGAGCAAGGTGAGTGCTGAGTGCGGAATCAGCCCCAGAGTTCCTTTAAATCCCTGCTTTCTGCTCTGTCCATGAACCACCACAAACTGCCATGAACTGTTTTAAAAGTACATTTCAAGAATAATGAACAGGGCAAAATTCTTGACAAATTTTGCTTCATGGTTCAGTTCATGCCCATCCCTACTGAACACTTAATTTTGGACACTGGATTTGGAACCACTCATGTAGATTCCAATAGACATCTGGCACTTAAACGGAGGCAAAGATTCATTGAGCATATTTGGGGACTAGCAGAATGGGTTTAGAATATAGCAACTGTGCTTAGAATTGCACTGTGTATCAGGCAAGGGCAGCACTTTAATTTTGGCTCCTTGCCCACCCCAAACAAGTGATTGATATTATCAGTACTGGGAGCATTGGCCTGCTTTGCATACAGAAGGTTCCAGATTCAATCCATGGTATCTTCAGTTAGAGCAGTCTGCCCATGTCTGATTATTTGACATGTGCTCAAAATGAACAGACATCTCCAATTTATTTGCTTGTTCATAGATCAAATAAGAACGCTATTCCAAATATCTTTTCTGTTCTGAATTTGGGGGGGGGGGGGGGGGAATCTATGCATTAGCTAGAATATATTGGGGAATATTCCCACCTGTTTTGAATGTATATAGGGGTTGTCAGTCCTAACAGTGTCTGCTTTAAGGTATGATATTTTGCCAGATCCTTTTGATTAAATTGTTTTTGGGATATGGCATATCAAACGGATTCAACATTTTGCTTTTTCTTCCATCACAGTCTACATATGGAAAGCTTATCCTTCCAAAACATTTGGTCAAATGAGATAAGGCTGGGATATATTAAGGAACCATACCAAGTTTATTTAAATGACTTCTAGCAGGGATTACTGCCACAGCAGTTTACAAACGACTTAGCTGATGTGTAATGTTCAAAGACATGTATACAACATATGTCTTCTGCTGGCAACCACCCACATTACAGGGATAATTGTAAAGAAAAATCTCAACAACTTTGTAACTGAACAAATCCATCTTACTCGCTGAGAATTTTCTTCTGAATCTTTCTGTGCTATGGAAAGTGCAGCTACTAGTACAAACACAGATCATAGGATATCTCCCACACTTCATGTATAGTGGTTAATATTAATGTGCTTCACAATGTGGTCTCAATCTTATGCTTTCCTTACTATATATGCTGGGAGATTTATGCCTGCTCATTTCAGTTATTGCCTCTAAGCAGATATTTGTTCTGATAGGAGATATCCTATAATGTACTGGGAACTGAGACGGTTGGAAGGCAAACCTTCTTTATTGTGAGCACATTACAAGAGAGAGAGCACACGGGCCGGGCCCCGCTTATATACATTGCCACAGGTCTTGGTGGGCGGGGTGAATGGCGAGCTACATCCGGGGACCCTGGGGTCGCCTTCTGTAGGGCTCACCATGTGGTACACTTTAAAGTCAATACATAACATATCCTTACTCTCCTTCCCATTTCTTATGCACACCATCCCTCTGATATTTGAAATTTCTTTTTATCCATTCAGCCATTTCATTAGCAGTCTTTATTCCACCCACCTTTCATAGAACCATAGAATTGGAAGGGACCCTCAGGGTCATCTAGTTCAACTTCCTGCACAATGCAGAAAACTCACAAATATCTCCCCCACAAACATGCAGTGAAACCTGCTCCAGGCCCAGATGATAGCATACAAACAAACCTACTCTCAAAGATCCCTGCCAAATTGGCCTGGAAAAACTGGCCTGGGCTCCCTGACCCCAAAGTGGTGAACAGCATTTCCCTGGCCATGTAAGAAAGGGCCAAGAGAACTAAGCACTGATGCAACCATTCCTGCCCTCCTTCTCATGGTCTGCCTAAGTTCATAGAATCAACATTGCTGTCAGGTAGCCTTCCAGATTCCATTTAAAAACCACCAAAGAAAAAGAGCCCACCACCTCCTGAGGAAGCCTGCTCCACAGAGGAACCACACTGTCAGGAAGTTCTTTTTCTTACTTTGAACATAAGAAAGAACCCTTAAGCTCATACTGAGCTTTAGCTTTCCTAGCTTTCTTTCTACAACTAGTTATTTTGTCCATTTATTATCATTTCATTATTTCATTATTACCCATCATCCATTTTCAATGTATTAATTAAACTCTGGTAAAAAATCACTGTGTTTATATAAAGTCTCATCAAGTTGCAGCTGACTTATGGCCACCCCATAGAATTTTCAAGGCAAATAATTCAGCAGAGGTGGTTTGGCTTCCTCTGCAAAGTCTTTTTTTGTGGTCTCATCCAAGTACCAACCCTGCTTAGCTTCCAAGATCTGATGAGATCAGACCATCCAGTACAACACAGTGGCCAAAACCCAGGTTCTAAACTTTTCTACGAGAGCTTCCTTTCCACATCCCAAAAGTCGATTGTCTCTACCTAAAGACATGCTTACTATCTCCACTATTTTTCTCACTGAATTTTACTCACCAAAATTAAAACACTACAGAGATGTTACAATGAATAACATCTTTGAAAAACTTGCTGTGACTTTCTGTATCAGAATTTGCTTTTTCATTGTTATTTCACATCCATATCATTTTCATAGCATCTAGATAACTAAGGAATTGTGTCCTCTTGGGCACCAGATTTGTTGTGTTGTCTGGGTTAGTCAGAAAAAAGTCACAAGAGGTGCTCCAAGGTGATGCCATTAGGTGACAGTGGTGTTGGTCTGAGAACCTGGTTTGAATAGCAGTATCCTTGCTTGGTATGATGGACCTGCAGTCTTAATGACTTGTAGCATGTAGATGAATAAAACTCAAGGAATTCTAGCTGGCAAAGGGATGAGCAGCTTTCACCATTAAACAGGTTGCATGGGAAGCTCTCATAGAAAGGTTTTGTACCTGGGGTTTGGCCACTGTGTAACACAGAGTATTGAACTGGATGGGCCATTGGTCTGATTCAACACAGCTTCTCTTATGTTATTATGTTCTCTAGCCTACCCTTTGACTATAAGAGTTTACCAAGATGCTATCATAAGACTCCTTGAGTATATGCAGAAGAAGCTTTATTAATAGATCAGATAGCAATAACAACCATCATCAGTATGCAAGTGCAAGACTGTGTCTTGCCAGACTAACATGGATGGTTGGTTCCCCAATAATTATACCTCCAGAAATAATGGCTCCCCTTTTTCCCATGCCCATCAAAGTCGTTTGATTTAATTACTATAAAGTCTTTTCTCAGGCCTCAATGTCATCAAGGTAACATTCCACAGACTCCTGAGAGCTGCATAGGTCTCCTTGCCTTTAAGCAGCCAGTAACAACAGCTAGCTTTATCAACTCATGCTATCTTGAGGTTGCAGGGCAGAAAAAAATATACCATGTTAGAAAAAAAACTGCCAGAGAAATATATTGGGCCCTTTCTAAATTTACAGTTTGATCCTGTCTTTCTCCACATTCAAAAGTGACCTTCTACATTACATACCACTTTCAGTTCTGCCTTGCCTTGCATTTTTCTGTAGCTTCTACACTTGTTTGGAGGGAATGTGTGCCAACTCCGCTTCCACACTGCCTTCGTTCTCAGAACCTGTTTTGGCCCAGACATTCCTCCAGATGAGGATCTAATCTAATTGTAGAACCTTCCCTCCGAGTTTTCAAACTTCTCTCAAAAGCTCTGTCCCACTTTTCATTTGCTTGTGAAAGCACTGATTCAGGAAGTTACTAAGCACGTTCTTCCTGCTTTTGTACCCTGTGATAGAAGCAGGAAAAATATATCCTCCTTGCTGTATCACACATGTCATGGGAGGGGGGAAGTGAGAGGCTATTGACCACATCACGGGTTCTCACTCAGCATGATGAATGCAGGCACCAGGGTATAAGTATGGAATGCTGATTGATATGTGGGGAAGGAGGATGGAAGACCCAAAGTAGAGAGAAAAATTAGGAAGTGGTAGTGGGAGATTGCTTGGTGAAACTCTTGTACAAAATGAAACACCAGTCCAGTGGCACCCTAAAGGGCAGGGGAGTTCAGGCATTAGAGTTCATCCATCCGTCTCCTTCCCCTTCCCTTTCTTCTGTCCCTAAAATGCAAAAACCACCCACAGTTCCTCCTAAATCAATGCACATATTGCATTCTCTCTTCAGGGGTCAGCACTCCCTGGATGGAAGATAAGTGATGCTCCCACACCACCCTGTCAAGAGACTCAGCAAGAATCAGTGCCTTTCTATGCTGGGGTTGTATGAGAATCTCTTTCCCTCTTCCAGCCATTTCCTTGCTTGCCCAGCTCCCCTCCTGAAGGAAACACAGCTCTGACTGTGGTTGCTAACTCCCATGATGGGAACCAAAAATGTCCCGTTCCTATAGCAGAGGCTGAATATGCAGAAATGGGTAGCGATGTCTTTGGGTAGTGAAAGTTCAATAATAAGCACCTCTCCCCACCCCCTCCAGGTTGTTGGCAGTCTTGCCCACTTCTCCTTCCCCCTCCTGGAATAAAAGCCCAGTTCCAACCAGACCCAAAGTAAAGCCCATTTTGTGTTGTTGGGTGTGTGTGCATGCAATGGCAGTGCCTCAACAGGGGTTTTAAACCCCCCACCTATGACTGGGAAATCTTTAGAGACTGCTGAATTGAATGTCCAGTCACAGATGCAGAGTATCTGATTGAGGCCTCCCTCCCAGATCACAGCACCTCTTTGGTATGGCTTTCTGCATGCTTTAGCATCTAGTGTTACAAAACCAAGAAAAAGACTTCCCCCTGCATGCCTCTGGGACTCTAGGATAGGTGCAGGCTGGTGAGGCTTTTGCAAATATAAAAGTAACACTCTGCAAAAGGTAAGGAGCACATTTTTGAATGTAGAAGCAATTAGATGATGCGAATCTGTAGCAGGCAGATTCAGTGCTCAGTAGATCTGGATCAAAGCTGAATGTAAAAAGGGCCATGGTTAGAATGCTGATCTGATCTGGGAGATCCTGATTTGAATTCCCACTCTGCCATAGAAGCCTATTGGGTTGGGCTGCCCAGTCTCCTGCTCTAGCAGGAGATCTCCAGCCCAGTAGTCTCCTATGATGGACCACATCCACTACCCTCCATCACAGGCTAGATTTTTCATCTGTTTTTCTGTCCTCTCACTGACTGAGCAGACCTGGTAATGTGTTTTCTTCTCCCCGAACAAGCTTTGGCTGTTCCACCCTGTCAGTAAGGTATATTTTGACTATTTACTCAGCCCACAAACCTGAACGAAGGGATAGGATCACCCTTTAATGCAAACCCTTGAAAATGGCACTTGAGATGCTTTTAAAATTAAAAACTAAAGCGTCTCAGGTAATGGTCAGGTGAAATCAGGGAATGAAATTACTGAGGTGAGACTACTACAAACACATTTTGATCTTATATATAGGATAATGAGAGGTTTTTAATTTATTCACATTTACTTAGATCTTTCTATTGAGAGG